>NC_066891.1:22433825-22762575 GCF_022985175.1 Labeo rohita
TAAATATTAAATGAAAATATTAAAATTACAAACATTTTAGTGTGCCATTGCTGCATAAATATACTCATTTGGAGAACATAAATTTGTGCACCTAAATGGTGCTTATCTGTCTAATATGTCTATAGAAGTAAATAAGTTATTTTACACAGAAAAATACATAAAAATGTACAGTTGAGGTCAAAAGTTTACATACACCTTGCAGACTTCAGATAATAGATGTTTACATATAGTCCACAAGAGAGAATAATATTTGAATTTATAAAAACTGACCTATTCAAAAGTTTACATATACTTGGTTCTTAATACTGTGTTGTTGCCTGAATGGTCTACAGCTGTTTTTTTTTTTTTTGGTTTGTTAAATTAAGAATAGTATTAAGAATCAAGCGTATATACATGTTTGAATGCAGCCATTTTTATAAATTCGACTTTTTTTTCTTGTGGACTATATGTAAATAATATCTTATTCAGGTCTGTATTTTGTATGATCCTTCTTATTTTGGTAAAATAATGAACATTTTGCAGATTGTACAAGGTGTATGTAAACTTATAACCTTAACTGTATGAAATCAGTCAATTACAAATATACCTGGAGTTATACAAAATATTTCACTGCGGAATGCCATGATTAACCCATCAGAATCAAGTTTTTGGTCTAATGCATGTTTATACATCCTATTCATCCTGTACTTTGTTAACCAGATCATCAGATCATCTTCTTTTACACGTAATGATCCATCGTTTCTTCCTATTCTTTGAGTCATCTGTTGTCTAAAAGGCTCTACTGGCTCTTTTCTGAAAGTTCAGTTGAGTATGAACTCTCGCTGTGTACCATAAGTGCCCGCTATGCCAAGAATTCAGTCCTCAACAACAGAGAGTGGCACGCATCCTGCCCTGGGCTTTCAGCCAATAAGAACACAGAACAAACCTGTGAGCCGACCCAAAGCAGAGCAGCCGAGCGAATCAGAGCACCAGCATTGACTATCACAGCAGTATACAACACCCCGTAAAATGATTCTCAAAGAAAAGAGTGAACGGACCAATAATGACCGTTGCTTCATACAATAATGCATTCATCATATTCTATCATGCAGCAGACATAGCTAATAGAGCACAGACCAACCATTGAGCCAACACAGACCATCCTGCCAGTGATCCATTACTCAGAACACAAAGAAACATTTATTACCAAAAGAATGCAGGCCAAAATAGAGAATTAACCAAACACAAGAAGCGTGCTTTATGTTCCCCCTCGTTAAACTGTCAGTAGAGAAAATCTAATGCTAAATTCATGTGCTCCCCGTCCACCCTCAAACCCACCCACCCGAGCTGACATTTACACAGAGTAAATCAACAGATCGGTCCGAGCGGAGGGCTCTCAGCTCCTGTCGTCACACAAATAGAGCTTTGACTACAGTAGAGCTATGCACCTCAAGTAAAACCAAAGTGTCAACATTAAGAGTTTTGCCCCAAGCCAAATCAAGTACAATATAACCAGTTTTCCTTTCAGAAATCTTCCCTGGAGCTCCTAATGAAGCCTTTTGGAGAATCTGAAGCTAATTAATGATCCAATTTTTCCCCAATTAGCAACTTCTTACAGAACTCTAATAACACTCATTTCCATCACTGCAACTAAAATGGTCAAAAACTGATAGTTCCAGCTCCAAATGACCAACATCTGTGGCCACATACATGTGACTTAAAGGGATAGCACACCCAAAAATGAAAATTCTGTCATTAATTACTCACCCTCATGTCATTCCAAACCATCATTCATCAAATAAATTGTTGTTTTCTTTGCATACAAAAAGTATTCTCACAGCTTTTTAAAATTACGTTTGAACCACTGATGTCACATGGACTGTTTTAACAAAGTCCTTACTAGCTTTCTGGGCCTTGAACGTAGTAGTACTGTTGTTGTCTATGCAGGGTCAGAAAGCTCTTTGATTTATTCAAAAATATCCTAATTTGTCTTCTGAAGATGAATGAAGGTCTTGCAAGTTTGGAACAACATGAGGTTGAGTAATTAATGACAGAATTTCCATTTTTGGATAAACTATCCCTTTAATTCTATATTAACCAACAGATATATTATTAGTGGTGAACTCTAAGGCATGCATCAGTATTTTTATGACGAATGATACCTCGGATCCCGCAATTTGTCTTCAATCTTACAGTTTTTGCCTGGTGGGCTATCAAAACAATCAACCAAAATCCCATAGACCTACACTGAAGGCAGGATCTGAGTCATATTTAGTGTCATAGAGATTGAGAGGTGGGATCTTTTCACTTGGGCCAGCAAGTAAACCACCTAGATTTGTCCAATACCACATAGCCTCCATCTGTCATTCTACTTCTTTATTTCACCAACAGCCTCTCTGCCTTGTTTAGAAACATAGCATAGGTAAGATTCACTGCCTCAATGCATTTTCCACAAATTTGAGATGTTATATTAAAGCTCATTTTAAAGCCCACTTTTTAACTGCTTAACATCCTGAAAGTTTCTAGTATGATCAGTAGTCTCTTACCTCTCTGGCCTTCTCCATCTCCGCTTGCAGGACCTGCTTGGCCACCTCCAGATCCTGTAGTTTCACCCTTAGCTCCTCGTTCTCCTGCTCCAGACGAGATCTCTTCTTCTCCACAGTGTCCAGCTCATTGTGCAGACGGATGGAGACGTCCTTCGCCACCTAAAACAGTTACAACAGTTTTTAGGAGGTGCACATTTTAAATAAATATTCTTCTTGGAATCTTTTTTCCCATTTCCACCACTGAATAAAATCATTTTAAAAGTTAACTGCGACATTTTATCTCACAATTCATACTTTTTTCTCAGAACTGTGAGATATAAACTTTGCCAGTTATAAAGTCAGAATTGTAAGATATAAACACACAGTACTGACTTTTTTTCTCAAAACTGCATGAAATATAGTCAGTATCGCAAGAAACAAACTGGCTTTCGCCAGGAAAAAAATCAGAATTGCGAAATTCAAAATTTCTTGCAATTCTGACTTTTTTCTCGCAATTCAGACTTTTTTTCTGACAAATGTGAGTTTGTATTTCACAATCCTGACTTTTTTCTTGCAGTTCTGAATTTTTCTCACAATTCTGACTTTTTTTCTTGCAGTTCTGACCTTTTTCTTGCAATTTTTTACCTTTTCTTGCAAATCTGACTTTTTCTCACAATTCTGACTTTTTTCTGGTAAATGCGAGTTTATATCTTGCAATTCCGACTTTTTTCTTGCATTTCTGACTTTTTTGGCAAATTTTTCCAAAAAAAAAAAAATGTTTTCTTTACAATTCTGACTTTTTTCTTGCAGTTCTGAATTTTTCTCACAATTCTGATATTTTTTCTTGATTTTTTTTACTTTTTTCTTGCAAATCTGACTTTTTCTCACAATTCTGACTTTTTCTGGTAAATGCGAGTTTATATCTCCTAATTCTGACTTTTTTTCTTGCAATTCTGACTTTTTTTTCTAGCAAATGCGAGCTTATATATCACAATTCAGACTTTTTTCTGACAAATGCGAGTTTGTATCTCGCAATTCTGACTTCTTACTTGCAATTCTGACTTTTTTCTCACAAATCAGATTATTTTTCTGGTAAATGCGAGTTTATATTTCGCAATTCTGACTTTTTTTCCTTGCAATTCTGACCTTGTCCTGGTAAATGTGAGTTTGTATCTTGCAATTCTGACTTTTTTTGTCAAATCTGTGAAATATAAACTCAGAATTGCGAGTTATAAAGTCCAGTTATCTCACAATTTTGACTTAACTCGAATGAACTTAAATTATTAAGTCAGAATTGCAAGATATAAACTTCCAATTCTGAGAAAAAAGTCACAATTGTGAGACATAAATTTATGATTCTGAGAAAAAAAGTTTATATCTTGCAATTCTGACTTTATAACTCACAATTGCTGAGAAAAAAAAGAGATGTAAAACTGCAATTGCCTTTTTGATTTTTTTTTTTTTTTAATTCGGAAACGGCCTTCTATAGTGAGCTGCCCTTGAAGACAAGCTTAGTGGAAAAATAATACAAGATGGTGGACAAGGCAAGAAAAATATGTATATTCATTATATTTAAACATTACAGAAATGATAAACATATTTCATTTACTGCTGAAAAATGCAGAAAAATAGTTTAGTGTACTGCTAAATACCGATCAAAAATATTGCATGCTGTCATAATTTATCATATTATAAAATCCCTCCTCTCTTCGCTTTTAGCTTTGCCAGTGAAAAGTACTGAAGATGGTTGGTTTATAAGTCTGTGATTCATCTCTCCCTGAAGGTAGAGGAAAGCTCATTAAAAGCGGTTGATCATAAAGCTGCACTAACTTCTTAAGGAGGCAATTATCGGTGTTGGGCAAAGAAAGACAGAGAATCCACTGGTGTGGTACTGGTGCTTGGGTCGTTTTAGCAACACAAGGCTATTTTTCATTACTGACAATGTTTGTATGTTTCCATAGGGCACATATAAAGAAAGGATGTAGGTTTGTGTGAGAGGAATGAGGAAAAGACAGGGCAGCAGTCACTGAAAGGGGTAAATTGGGATTGTGAAGGAGTAGGAGGAGAAACACAGTCCCTGTTTGTGAGGGAGGATTTTCTCCTCTCTGTGTATCTGAAACACAGCCAAGGTGCAGCTGGGTACCCACAATGCTCCTCTGTACCAACACCATGCTCTAATTCATCATTCAGATCCCTCCATCTCTCATTCTTTCTATTTCTTTATTTCACCAACAGCCTCTCTGCCTTGTTTAGAAACTAACTAAAAGTAGCAAAACCACTAACTTAACTACGTTTTCAGTGGTGTTACAGTAGTCCACAGTTGTTTTCAATTCAGCTTTTCCAGTACAAGCTATTTTCCCCAAAGTGTTGTGCTGTGGTATATGGTTTTGCAGTTATTGTTTCTGTCACTAAATGGAAAAAAATTTATAAAAAGGTTATTGTGACTTTTTATTTGACAATAAATTTGACATTTATTTGACTTTTTTTCTCATATAAACTCGCAATTCTGACTTTTTTCTTGCAAATGCAAGTTTGTATCTTACAATTGTGAGATATAAACTTGCAATTCAAGTTATAAAGTCAAATTTTGAGGAAAAAAAGACATGTTTTCAGAATTTCGAGCTTATATCTCATTTCTGACTTGATAGCTTGCAGTTGTGTGGTATAAAGTCAGAATTTCAAGATATAAACATCATAGAATTATGACTATTTCTCAGAACTGCAAGTTTGTCTTACAACTGAGACTTTACAACTCACAATTGCGAGTTTATATCATGCAATTCTGAGAATAAAATCTTGCAATTTTGAGAAAATTTCTCAGAATTGTGACTATTTCTCAGAATTGGGAGACAAACTTGCAATTCTGAGATATATATAACTCGCAATGGCAAGCTTATATCACAATTCTGGAAAAAAGTTAGAAATGAAATATAAACTTGCAATTTTGAGAACATTTCTCAGAATTGCGACTATTTCTTAGAACTGCAAGTTGTCTTGCCATTCTGACTTTATAACTCGCAATTGCGACTTTATATCATGCAATTCTGAGAAAAAACTCAGAACTGTGAAATATAATCTTGCAATTTTAAGAAAAAAATTCTCAGAATTGCAAGTTTGTCTCATAATAACAAGCAATTGTGAGTTTATATCACAGTTCTTAGAAAAAAGTCAGAATTGCGAGATGTAAACTCACGATTTTGATAAAAAAAAATGTCAGAATTGTGAAATAAAAAGTCACAATTTCCTTTCATTTTTTAATCAGTAGTGGAAACTGGCTTCCATATACACATTTGGATATACACATTAAAATTATTTTATGGTTATAGTTTTATAGTCTAAAAATGTTTAGTGAATACATTACACTACATTATCCTACAGTATACAGCAAAAAAATGTGAAAATTATATATAGAATATATGTGACCCTGGACCACAAAACCAGTCATAAGGGTCAATTTTTCAAAATTGAGATTTATACATAATCTGAAAGCTGAATAAATAAGCTTTCAATTGATGTTTGTTGGGACAGGACAATATTTGGCCAAGGTACAACTATTTAAATATATGGAATCTGAGAGTGCAAAAAAAAAAATATTGAGAAAATCACCATTAAATTTGTCCAAATGAAGTTCTTAGCAATGCATATTAGTATGTTTTGATATATTTACAGTAGGAATTTTACTAAATATCTTCATTGAACATGATTTTTACTTAATTTCCTAATGTTTTTTGGCATAAAAGAAAAATCAATAATTTTGACCCATACAAGGCATTTTTGGCTATTGCTACAAATATACCCCAGCGACTTAAGACTGGTTTTGTGGTCCAGGGTCACATATAGGTTATGTACTAGCACTATGTACTATATATATTATTAAAACTTATTATTAAAACTTTCTACTTCTACCTTTTATAAGTAGAAATATTGACTATTGATTGGCATATTGACTATTTATTGACAAACAATAAAAGGGAAAACCCATATCATTTATTTTCTTACTATTTTTGTTATTAGTTTTTGTATTTTAGTTTTAATGTTTGTTGCATCATAAGTGTTATGTAAGTGGTGTTTTTAATGAACTTCTAATGAAACCTTTTTAATGAACTGTAAACATTTTATATATCAATACCATTTTTGATTGTATATTAAAATATTAAAGACATATACAGTTATTAACAGTAAAAAAACATGTCATTAACTTTAAAAACACCACCATTATTCACTCTATTTGTTTTTTACAATAAATTTCCAGCAACCACAGCTTTTAGCAAGAGTTTTTATACAGTATCAGTCTTTCTATGGACAAACAGCCAAGCAACAAATAAATCAATGTCACCATTCATATAGTATAAAATACGTTTCTAAACTACAGGTCCAGGGTTTTATAGTAATTGCATGTCTGCCTGTCCTCTCACGCAAAAGCTTTAATTATCAGAGCTCCATAAGTGTCTGTTAGTCCCAGATTATTTGCATTCACTCCGCCCTCCATTCTGTCTGGACGCCACCCACCTGCCTTTGTCTGACAATGTCACGGCCAGTTGTCGTTTTTACACAGACACCTCTAGATCCACAGGGAAAGGGGTAGTGAAGCACTGCAATGCCTTGCATGTCTGTGTGTGTTTAGGTGTTTTGTTATCCACCCCTCTCACCACAACCTTATGTGGATCAAGCTGCCATATCTGACCAAACACAAATCAAAGAAGTGTAATGACCCATCAAAGACCAGTAATGGCTCATTTGCATGTGACCATGACTGTTTGTCAGCAGAACTTGGCAAATATGTAAATGGCTCCGTGGAATTTGTTTGTCTTTGATTATGTGTGTGTATGTGTTGCTCCGCTCTGATCCTGCTTTTCAGGATTGCTCCGCCTCTCTGCTGTGCAAACGGTCGTTTTAAATGACTTCCCTCCAGATCTGTATCTGGTAGCATCTGCGGGACAGCCGCCCGGGCACATTCACATTATAAACTCAACCTTACCCTGCTTAGAAAAAGCAAGCTGGCCTTTGGTTAACCTTTAAGCACACATACAGCTCAGATGAGCCATATGAAGACAGTCCAAGGGCACCAAACACTGTTGTGTTGAAAGAATCCCATTAACACAGTTTCACTAAATGGACTGACACTTTAAATGCAGCTTCCAGCCATATGTCACTCTCGAGTTCATTTTACAAACCCTGTGTTTGTAACTCACACTCGAGTAATAGAGTCAACATGAAATGGCATTTGCAAACCATTTTACTTGCATAATGTGACGCACTTCTGAGTGAAACAGGATATTTGATGAGATAAAATGTAGGGCAAGTAAATGGAAACTTAAGTCTCCTGCTTCTCAAATTTTTATTCTAGAAAAGAGACCCTAGTTATCTCAAATGTGCCTCCTCTAGAGTTTCATCTCAGCTTAGGATCTGGTTTTTAAAATAGGGCTTTGTCTTGCTCCATGGCTGTTTGACATGTGAATGCAGCACATGGCTGATTATGCATGTGCACTCCTCACATAGATGATAATAAAGTGGACCAAGCCAGCTACACAGTGAGGAGGTGTTCATTACTATGTGTGTCTTTCTCACTCCTCTTATCTCCAGGATGCTGCTGCTGAGCTGCTATCTGAACAGGCGAAGGCCAGACTGACCAAACAGTATTTTCCTCGCTTATCAACATCTGTCACCCTCACTTCCTCTTTATTATTCCCCTTCTGTTTAGAGAATTATTTTTCCTGCTCAGGGGTTGCACTTTCATATCTCAGAAGATGAAAAGCAGGTTTCATTAAGCCAAAAAAAATACTTGCATTTAATGCATATGCCACAGTTGAAGTCAAATGTTTACATACACCTTGCAGAATCTGCAAAATACCAATTAATTTACCAAAGTAAGAGGGATCACACAAAATGCATGTTATTTTTTATTTAGCACTGACCTAAATAAGATATTTCACATAAAAGATGTTTACATGTAGTCCACAAGAGAAAATAATAGTTGAATTTATAAAAATTACCCTGTTCAAAATTTACATACGCTTGATTCTTAATACTGTGTTTTAACCTGAATGATCCACAGCTGTATTTTTTTGTTTAGTGATAGTTGTTCATGAGTCCCATGTTTGTCCTGAACAGTTAAACTGCCTGCTGTTCTTCAGAAAGATCCTTCAGGTCCCACAAATTCTTTGGTTTTTCAGCATTTTTGTGTATTTGAACCTTTTCCAACAATGACTGTATGATTTTTAGATCCATCTTTTCACACTGAGGACAACTGAGGGACTCATATGCAACTATTACAGAAGGTTCAAACGTTCAAAGTACTGCCCTTCAGAAGCTACATAAATTACTTATATGTTTCCCAGAAGACAAAATAAGTTAAAGTTATCCTGATCCTTAAATTCCAAAAGTTTTCACCCCCGGCTTTTAATGCATGTTTTTTTATTTCTTCTGAAGCATCAGTGAGCGTTTGAACCTTCTGTAATAGTTGCATTTGAGTCCCTCAGTTGTCCTCAGTGTGAAAAGATGGATCACAAACTCATACAGTCATTATTGGAAAAGGTTCAAATACACAAAAATGCTGAAAAACTAAAGAATTTGTGGGACCTGAAGGATTTTTTCTGAAGAACAGCAGGCAGTTTAACTTTTCAGGACAAACAAGGGACTCATGAACAACTATCACTAAACAAAAAAAACACAGCTGTGGATCATTCAGGTAACAAAACAGTATTAAGAATCAAGTGTATATAAACTTTTGAACGGGGTCATTTTTATAAATTCTACTATATTTTTTTTTTTGTGGACTATATGTAAACATCTTTTATGTGGAATATCTTAATAAAAAATAACATGCATTTTGTATGATCCCTCTTATTTTGGTAACAGATTTAACATTTTGCAATTCTTCAAAGTTTATGTTAACCTTTGACTTCAATTGTACATACAGTGCATTTGGTGTAAATTTCATCATCAGCACAATATGTACATACTGTAAACAAGCATCCTGGTTTTTCTAACCACATGTTCTCTCTGTACGGTCATCTGACACATACCTTCCCGCTTTTTGAAAAATGTGTCACAGAAAAGAAGAAATTGTTGAATAAACTCATCTTTTTGTTATTGTTTTCACAAAAAGTATTCTTGTTGCGTCATAAAATTACGGTTGAACCACTGATGTCACATGGACTATTTTAACGATGTCCTTGCTACCTTTCTGGGCCTTGAAGGTGCCAGTTGCTTTACTGTCTATGCAGGGTCAGAAAGCTTTTAGATTTCATCAAAAATATCTTAATTTGTGTTCCTAAGATGATCGAAGGTCTTAAAGGTTTGGAACGACATGAGGGTGTGTAATTAATGACTGAATTTTTTCTGTGAACTATCCATTTACACATCTGCATCGTCCATTAGGACTGGGTGTGGAACCACAGAAATGTTTTATGACATCTGATGTGCCAATAAGCAGAAAAATACTAGAGCACAACGACGCACTAGATTATCAAAATTTCCTGATATTAATTTCATTTCTGATTTTTGCTTCCTACGGCTGTAATCATTCTCTCTGTTTCTCAGCTGTTGTTTTGCATCAGCACATGGCTGGAGAAGCTCAGATGGATGAAAGAGGGAGAGAGGGAGCTCCAGTGTTCCTCCAAACCCAATTTCACAAGCCACAGCAGCTGATGAGAAGGTGTGGAGCTGTTTTCCATCCTTCCCCTGACAGATCTGGGAGACGTTGCTCTCATTGGATGAGAAATGAGGCCAGTGCTTCAGAGAGCAGGAAATGGTGCAGGGATCTTACAAACATTCAGATCCTCCATCAACCCTTTTCACCCCCACCCCCTCCTGACCATGACATCATCCCCTCCCCCTTCATCCCAAAAGACCAGAGGGAGATGGGAAGAAGCTGAACATGGGAAACTCATATATGATAGAGTAAGTCCAAGGGGGAAAAAAATATTTGTTTTGCACAGCCTCTTGGTCAGAACATTAATGACCTCTGAATGGGGTTCATTCATACGGAAAGTACCAAACAATAACTAACATGTGGGTTATGTGCGTTATCATCCAAGACCCAAAAAGTTTACAGAAATCAAGGATTTTACTTAACATATAAAACATTATGGCCAGACAAATGTTTCAATTGTCATCATAAATTTGTATTATGTTACATTTATGTTAATTACATGGCTCTCTTGAATACTTGATTGCAACTGGCTCCCCCAGATCTTTATTTTGACATAATATAATATTTTTAACTCATATTAGCAATTCACGTCCAATTATTTCTATTTTTGGTAAGTAAGCCAGATAATACGCAGGATAACAGTCAGCTGGTCATTATTGCAAAATAAACCAAAAGGGTGATCTGCTCAACATCACAGTTCCTTTCGGTTAGCAACAAGACAAACACTGAAACAGTCTTTTGAGGTCATTTTCACTATAGTTGATAACGTTTGGCAGCAGTTGTGTTTGTATGAAACAAGCGAGTGTGTCTGTGGTTTAAAACAAAAGACAAAAGTCAGATGAGCGGTCTGCTAAACAGCACTGCCATGGACGATAGTGAATATTGAAAAGACATTGACCAATTATATTAACTGAACCCTGTAGCAAGACTAGTGTTAGATAACCAAACAGAGGAGAATCTTGCTAAATATATGCACTACATTATATTTCTTTATATTTTTACTTCATCTGTTGTTGTCTTAGGTTCCTATTCTATCTGTTTTCTTATTCTTCTTCTTCCGCTCTGGGAGAATAGAACCGCTTGCAGGAAAGTTACGAAAGTCTCTTTTTAAACTGTCTAGCGCCACCAATAGGCCAAATTTGCACTTGTATTACTGCTAATAACTGTTGAACCGTAAAGTCTAGAGGCAAAAGAGGTCTGATTCCTTGGCTCGAAAGTCGATTGCACATCAAAATTTAAACGTCCATGGGTCAAATCAACTTTTTCAAACTCGTTTTAGACAGTTTGTCCAATTTTCACCAAAAGTGGCTCAGATAATCTTTAAAGCAAAAAGTTGTCAAAAGCTTTCTGATATATCAAACCGTGTTCGTAAAGCACATTGACGAATTTGACGAAGTTTGTGCAAAAATGGACATGAGCCTTTATCTTTATTTTGACCAAACTCAGTATGTGTTATATCAAGCATGACCTGAGGGCACATGAATAGTTTCGGCTATAATATAAATTTGTTATATAAATAAATTGACAGTTTTGCTTATAACTTCTGACCAGTTTGGCCAAAAATCAGTTTTGTTGTTGTTCCATCTATTTATTTAAATTTTCTACTGTGAAACAGCGGCCCAGTCCAGTGCTGCCACCTTGTGGAACAACTGATTAGTGCAAAACCAAGTTAATGCATGTGCGACATGCATGTACAAAGTGCATGCTGTTATAAAAATCAAATGGTGTGCATACAATACACACATACTATTCTGGTGACGAAATATGCGCCACGTGTATTGCGTACGCATCAAAAATTAAGCATACTTTGAGCTTTATGTGCAATTTAACTGTTTTTATACAACTTAGCTGATTATTAAACAAAGTTAATTAATTGATTATTAAATAAAGTTGATTTACTAAGTGATTATTAAATAACTGTCAGTTTCGGTGTTGGGCTGCATTAAAATTAATGACGTTTTCTGTGTTTTGTAGGACATAGGCAAACACAGAAGCGCAGTGGAGAGAGCAAAACAAAACAGCGGTCACGAATTAGAAATACAAAACGCGGGTTTGTAAAAAAAATGTTGAAATTAATACATCATCTGAAAGCTGAATTGTTAGAATAGGACAATATTTGGCCAAGATAAAACTATTTGAAAATCTGGAATCTGAGGATGCAAAAAAAAAAAAAAATCAAAATATTGAGAAAATCGCTTTTTAAGTTGTCCAAATGAAGTTCTTAGCAATGCATATTATTAATCCAAAAAAGTTTTTGATAATTTAGGGTAGGAAATTTACAAAATATCTTCATGTAACATGATCTTTACTTAATATCCTAATGATTTTTGGCATAAAAGAAATATTGATCATTTTGACCCATACAATATATTGTTGGCTATTGCTACAAATATACCCGTGCTACTTAAGACACCCACTGGAACGCCTCTCGCTCGTGAACGCGTGTACGCCAGTTAGCGGAAGCTAAACTAATTGTTTATTAAATAACTGTCAAGTTTTAATTTCAGCTACATTACGTTTTCTGTGTTTCAGTAAAAAATTCAATTTGGTGCATCACTTCAGAGAGCTGATTGTTGCACAAGTTGTCTTCATAAACGTGTAAGGCTATAGAAAATCTGACTTAGCACTTAGATCTGCACAATGCTTTGTTGCTGTGCTAAGCTGAATATAAAGAAACAATGTCCTTCCTCCTTAAAGCCTAGCATGCCCGTCACAGCAATAGCAATGGAGTATTTCAACCAGTTGAATGCACAAGCGCTGTGAAGATCAGTGTAATCTGACCTGGCTGTGCCGGTAGTGAGGAGACACAATTGACCCTGTGTTAGGAGATTCTTGTCAGCAGTTAAAGAATTCAGCAGAGGCTGAGATGTTTTTTTCTGCAGACACCATCCCCCTCCTGTGTTTCACGCCACATCGATTGTGTGCTGCAGCCTCTGATCCTTACCAGCTGTGTCCTGAGTGGTAAAACTTAAGTATGTGACAGTGTTACTTGTTAAAGTGCAACACAGTCAGTCTCAGTAGCACAAAAGAGCCGCAGCATTTGCTTGGCAGAGGAAATCACTCTCCCTCCTTTTCCTCCCTCTGTTACTGTATACAAATCAGCCATGTAAAAGAGGAATACAGACAGAGGCAGTGCTGACGGGAATGACATCATGGTTATTTGTCTTCTCACTGACAGACCAGAGAAAGGAAGTATTGTGTCCTCAGCCATGTGAGACAGTTGCCTGTGTGGTGCATTACATGCTGCCTAAAGCATGATCTTACAGCCTACCGCAGACGTTTGCATCATTGGAGATTTTTATGAGATTTCATAAGACACAAGATTATTAAAACAATGATTTAAAATATGCTTTAAGAAAGTGCACTTTTATGTGTTAAGAAACAGTCATGAACGTGTACTTTCCTTAAAGGGATAGTTCCCAAAAATGAAAATTACCCCATGATTTACTCATCCTCAGGCCATTCTAAGTGTATATAACTTTTTTCAGACAAATACAATCAGAGTTATATTAAAGAATGTCCTGGCTTTTCCAAGCTTTATAATGGCAGTGAATGGCTATTGAGATTTTGAATTACAATAAAGTGCATCCATCCAAAAAAAAAAGTACTCCACACAGTAGGGTTAATAAAGGCCATCTGAAGCTAATCTCTGCATTTGTGTATAAAAAATATCCATTTTTAACATTTTACAAACTGTAATCTCCGCTGTACGCATAGCGAACGTGTACTGTCACAACTGTCATACAGAGGAGAGAGCAAAACAAAACATCCGTCACAAATTAGAAGTACAAAACAAGGATTTGTAAAGTAAACAGGATTTCAATGTAAGCCAAGAGGAGACTGGTTTTCCTTTGCTGTAAACAAAACTTGCTAGAGAACCTAGAGACTACGGTTTATATGGAAGTAAATATTGATGTTTTTCATACACACATGTATCACTTCACTTCAGAAGGCTTTATTAAAGGGTTAGTTCACGCAAAAATGAAAATTAGCCCATAATTTACTCACTGGGTAGATCATTCTCTATATCTAAAATGCCAAGTGTACTTGCAAAATGCATAGTCATGTCTAAAATGAATCCAATCGGAGTTATATTAAAAATTATCTTGGCATTTCCAAGCTTTATCATTGCATGGGCGGGTGTTTCTCTTCATCAGTCCAAAACAAGTAAAGTGCATTAATCCATCATAAAAAGTGCCTCACATGGCTCCAGGGGGTGAATAAAGGCCTCCTGTAGCAAATCGATGCGTTTTTGTAAGAAAAATATCCATATCTAATAATCACTTTAATCTAGCCTGCACTGCTGGTCGTACCCGGAAACATCTGGATGACATACGACATCAGGGTTGCGCATGTGCTGGTGAGTCACGTGAAAACCAACGTTTATTTACAGGAGCAAAGGAAGTAAAGTTTCCTTACTTTAGCAAAGGAAAATCCATCTCCTATTGGTTTATATCGAAATCGTCCGACATTTTCTCCAACGTTACAAATCTTCACTTTGAACTTCTAATTCGAGACCATTGTTTTGTTTTGATCTCTCCATGGCGCATTCGCATTTGTCGCTTCTGCGCGGCGCATACGCAACACCACGTATTACGTCATCCGCCTGGAGCTGCTTCCAGGTACGACCAGCCGGCGCAAGCTAGATTAAGGTGATTTTTACGTTTTTAAATATGGATATTTGTCTTACAAAAATGCATCGATTCGCTACAGAAGGCCTTCATTCACCTCCCAGAGCTGTGTGAGGCACTTTTTCTTATGGATGGATGCACTTTATTTGACTTGTTTTGGACTGATGAGGAGAAACACTTATCCATCCAATAATAAAGCTTGGAAATGCCAGGATGATTTTTAATGCTCCGACTGGATTCATTTGAAAGAAGGAAGTCATATACACCTAGGATGCCTGGAGGGCATTAAGTAAATTAAGGGTTAATTTTCATTCTTGCATGAACTAACCCTTTAATGCCCCGGAGCAATAATTTTAATGATGGATGGATGCACTTTATTAAACTTCAAAATCTCAACAGCCATTCACTGCCATTATAAAGCTTGGAAGAGCCAGGATATTTTGTAATACAACTCCAATTGTATTCGTCTGAGAGAAGAAAGTCATATACACCTAGGATTGCTTGAGGATGAGTAAATCATGGGGTAATTTTCCTTTTTGGGTGAACTATCCCTTTAAGATCACTTAAAATGGCATTTTATTTAGTTAGAATTGTATTATCTGCAAATACAGTGTCTTTCAGGATTTAAAGTACACAAGGCATAGTTTGAGTCAAACTCAACTTAAAGCAATCACTTGCGAATCACAATTAGCTAACAGAATAAGTCACACAATAACTTGCTCTAACCTTGACGTCTTGCTCCAGTGTTCGGATAAGCTCCCCATCCACTTGTCCGGTCTGGGCAACGCGGATGCTGCGTCTCTCTGCCTTCTTAAGGCGATACTGCAGGATGCGGCAGGTCTTGTTGGCCTGATCCAGCTGCTGTCTGAGCTCTTGGAGCTGATAGACATCCTCCTCCATGTACATGTCTCTCATCTCCAGCATCTCAGAGCGAAGCTCCTCCATCTCATCCTGATATACAGACACAAACAATGCATCATTTTAGACATGACTATGCATTTTGCAAGTACACTTGGCATTTTAGATATAGAGAATGATCTACCCAGTGGTGTCAACCTCAAAAAATGCACATGATGCTTCTGACCCCAGGATCAAGAGCAGCATGAAAAGCCATTTGAGTTGGAACTAATAACTGCATCAAATGTATTACACAACATTACGATTTTCCTCGAGACTCTTTTACTACACAGTTTACATAATAGGGCCATGTTTAGAAAGCAGTTTTGCTCCAAACCCAGATAAAATATTTATACCCCAAATGGGTAAAAAATGCATCCCGCTTTCAGTGTCTGATAGATGCAGTGGGCCACCGCGTGCTGTCACACATTTCCAGTGAATATAGGTCAACTACTGCAGCACGCGTCACGTGCTCAGCGCGCGGATAAACAATGGAGTGAAAAGTGGGTGCGGGCGCAGTGGACTGACTGCTGCAGCATCTGTACAAACAGCTGCATTATTCAAGCAAACACCCGCGCAAGAGCAACTAGCCTTTTTAACGCTTTCTTATTAGGCATGACACATGAAACAGATTTGATTCCGTCATAGTCTTGTGATAGTTTATGAAAACCGAGATTACAAAAGAATCACTGTTTATCTCTTACATATGACTCATAGTAATGCTGGAGAAATGACAAACCCATATGATAGTAAATAAGGATCTTAAATATATGCCTGGCGAGAAGAATGAATACAGTATTTCCAGTCTGAAGGGAAAACACTGGCATGTGTGGCTAAGGAACATAGACATTTAGATAATGATATATGGCAGAAAAACAGTATTATACTGGTTACCTTGCAAAAAATGTACCATTATGACTACTTTCCACCAGAATACTATACTCACTACAGTTATTTTGACTAATTGCATGGTAAAACATGTTTTTATCATCATAAAAACGTCTTGTTTCCATCTCACAATAATTTCTATAATTTCCACGTGGCTAAATGAATTTCGAAACTTCTTGATTCAGTAATTCATTTCTAAGTGGGCTAAAGTGTAATTAACGTGCCACTTTTATTTGATTTTTAGAAATTAATGGGTAACACTTTATAATAAGGTTTCATTAGTTAATGTTAATGTATTAACTAACATGAACAAACAATGAACAATATATTTATTACATTAATATTTGTTATTGGTAGTTAATACAAATACAGTCATTCATTGTTCACCTTAGTTCACAGTGCATTAAGTATTGTTAAAAAACAACTTGTGATTTTAATAATGCATTAGTAAATGTTGAAATTAATAAATGCTGTAGAGGTATTGTTTATTATTAGTGCATGTTAACTAATGTAGTTAGCTAATGAACCTTATTGTAAAGTGTTACCAATTCATGCAATAATCTAATATTTTCATCTTGAGTAGGTTTCATTTTTTTATAGTATAGTAATAGTCATAAACAAAAAATATACTGTAGTATGTCTAACTGTACACTTTGGAAAAATTGTAGTTCTTTAAAGGTTCTGCGAGAACATCTCTGTGCATCAAGTACCATTTTGGTTCTGTTTTGTTCTTAAGCTGGTTATTTTGGAGGTTTTGATGTTGCGTTATGTTTCTGAGAACAGTGTTTTGGTTCATGGGCGTTTAAAGCACCAACACATTCATGGTTTCGAAAGAACCAGACAATAACATCAAGTTGAACCTTAACCTGAATGTCTCAACTAAGATATTTAGGTGGAAACTGTGGTTGCCATAGTGTTATACGTCAAAAAGGCACTGCTTTGATTTTACAATACAAAAAAAATAATATAATCATTATGTTACCTTTAAATAATCATTCTCCGACCTGAGTTCTTCTATTTCCCTGACTAATTCCTCATGCATCCCGTCCATTAATTCCTCAGTCAGGTCCGAAAACGCCAAGGACGTGCTGGCGGGCATCCTGCTGTCGAACGAGGTGAGCGAACGCTCGTCCCCGGGAGAGACGCTCCCCTCTCCGGTGTCCATTCCAAGCGAGAGCCGGTCTTTCTCCAAGCTGGTTTTGGTCTGACCACTCTTGTCCAACAGTCTATGTTCCGCTGCCGCTTTTTCGCCGTCGATCCCCCCGCGGCTGCTGGTCTCGGTGTCGCTGCTAAGAGCATCTGTGGAGACTTTATTCTCCTCGGAGGCGCAGTCGGAGAGCTCGGAACTGCTGTCGGTGGGTGAGAGTTTTCCCGGTGCGCAGCCGGAGTCCTTGCTTAAATCATCCGATCCGATGCTGGCGTCCGAAACTTTTCTCCGGCCGCTTTTATTAGACTTCACGCTGCCCTTCTGAGCACCGGCCGCGGACAGCGCGGGTTTGCCGGGTGGTTTACTCTTCTCTGTTTTTGTCTCCTTCCCGGTAACCGGACTACGTCTGGACACGCGGCCGCCTAAATATATGGCCCCCGGTTTGACGCTCAGCGTCGGCGTGCCGATACCGCCGCGGATTTTAGTAAGGGACCACCCGGGCACATCTTTGGGTCTTGCTGGAGACGGTGCCCGGTGTATTTTCTTTTTCTCGGTAACTTGTAGCGGCTGCGCAGGCGGCTGCTGTTGTGACGGCTGCGGCTGCTCTTGTTCGCCGTTGCTGCTCTCCATTTTCTGCTTTTGCCTCTTCTCCTTCGACGAGACAAAATGCGTCGGGGAACCGGTGTCAACCTTTGTCTTGGTCATTCATTCCGTTTACGAGACCCGAATATAGCTGAAATGTATCTCCTCTCCTTAAACACAGAAGTTGAACTGGTAAACGCTTCACACCAGATCAGCCGACATCAAAACCGTTGGAAATCCAAAAGAAAATGCGATTGCTTGGGTTGAGATGCTTATATTTTCTTTTATTTACCACGTCCGCAAGATATTCCCCAGTGTGCGTCCTCAGTTTTGAATTGCGGCTGCTGCTCTGCTGAGTGTCTGCTGGAGTGTTAGTTGGGTTTCTTTCTCTCCGCCCAGATAGCGGCTCTGACCGTGACGAATGGATCCATGGAGAGCTTTGCGCGCAGCGCACTACTGCCACCAAGACACGGCACACGAACCCTTCATCCTAAAGCAAGGCTTATTCAGAACCTTTTCCATTCGGAAAATACCGAAATGGAATGATTTTCATTACGTTTCCGTGGAAGATTCGAACGTGTATTTAAGATACACCGTACTAAAATAGTCTGACAGTAGATATATTGTAATAGTGTGAACAGTTCTTTTGCGCATTCACTCATTGTGGAGCACAAAACGTGATACTCTGACCAATGTATTACTATTCCTGAACGAATAACTCTTTTGAGTCGACTCTCTTAAGTAGTTCATTAAGAGACAACTCGACCATTCCTATGTTTTTTGTTTTGTTTGATTTTTTTTTTTTTGCGATTTTCCATCATTAACTCAGTTTTTTTTCTCAGAAGTGTGTGATACAAACTCGCAATTCTGTTTTTTTTAAACCCAGAATTCTGAGAAATGAAGTCAGAAGTGCAATTCTTACTTAATTGTGAGCTTATATCTTGCAATTTTTACTTTTCACCACAATTCTGACTTTTTTCTCAGAATTGCGAGATATAAACTAGCAGTTCCGAGATATAAACTCAGAATTGCGAAATATAGTGTAATAATTCTTATTTTTTTTCTCAGAATTGTAAGTGATAAAAATTCACGAATTCTAACGCAATTCTGACGATTTTCTCACAAATGCGAATGTGTATCTCACAATTTCGACTTTTTTTCACACAATTGCGTGATATAAACTCACAATTGCCAAAAATAAAATCAGAACTGCGATTGATAAATTCAGAATTACGAGATATAAAAGAGTGCGAGTTTGTATCTCGCAAATCTGACTTTTTTCTCGTAATTGCGTGAAACTCTGACTTTTTTTTCTCAAAATGGTGAGATATGAACTCCCAATTGCGAGTTTATAATTCCCAAAGATTGATATATTCTCAGAATTGCAAGTTTATATCTCTCAATTCTGACTTAATAATTCACAATTGTGTGTTGTAAAGTCAGAACTGCGAGATATAAACTTAGAATTCTGAGAAATTAGTTCAGAATTGCAATTCTGACTTTTTTCTTGCAACTGTGAGTTTATATCTCCCAATTCTGACTTTTTTCTCGCAGCTGCATCATACAACTTCTAATTGCGTTATATAAACTCACAACTGCAAGAAATAAAGTCAGAATTGCAAGTGATAAAAAACTGGCAAATCTGACTTTTTTCTTGCAATTGTGAGTTACACAGACAGAATTCTGAGATATAAAGATATAAATGAAGTCAGCATTGCAATTCAGATTTTTTTGTACCTTACAATTTTGTATCTTACAATTCAGACTTATTTTAGTATGTTAATTTTTATTTTTTACTCAGAATTATGTGATATAAACTAACAATTGCAAGAAATAAAGTCAGAATGGCAAGATAAAAACTTTTCGCAATAGCGAGTTTATATCTCGTAATTCTGACTTTTTTCCCCCAATTTTATAGGGGGAAAAAGACTGATATGTTCCCAGAATTTCAAGTTTATATCTCTCAATTCTGACTTAATAATTCACAATTGCGTATTATAAAGTCAGAACAGTGACATGTAAACTCACACTTCTAAAAAAAAAAGTCATAATTGTGAGAAAATCTCACAATTCTGAGAAATAAAGTCAGAATAGCATGATTTTCTCACAATTCTGACTTTATTACTCGCAATTGTGAGTTTATATCTCACAATTCTGATTCTACCTTTTTTTATTCAGTGGCAGAGGCTTCCACACTAATGACTTTTATAAGCTGTCTCTTTTTGATAAATCATAAATGTTTATTCTGGGTTGTGAACGAATGACTCTTATAAGTCAGATCCTTTAAGTGAGTGCCATTAAACATGGTGTGTTTCCCAAAAGCATTGTTAGCTACCTATGGTTGCAAGTTCCAATGAATTCTATTGTTAACGACAGAAATATGCGACCGTAGTTGCTTTTGGAAACGCAGCCCAGGGTGGTAAACAGTATAGTCCAATTCACAAACTAATGATTTAAATGAGCCTGCTCTTTTTTAGTGAATTATAAACATTCAGTGCACCAAGTGTAGCCCGCTTCCCATTCGAATGACTCTTATGAGCCTAATCTTTTGTGAATCATTGTGAATCATAAATTCGGACAACAGGGTAGTCCGAATCCCACACAATGGCTTTTATGACTAGGCTTTTTTTTGGTGAATCATGAATAGACTTACCAGTATAGTTGGATTCTCAAACAAATGACTCTCATAAGCCATCTTATTTTGATGAACCTTTTTAATGATTAAATAAATCTTTTTAATGAACCTAGAATGGGTTAGTATTCAATTGAGATTTATAAAACTTTAATAGTAATGATTCTTTTAATCTTTAATCGTTTTATGTCTTCATAACACAGTCTGCTTTGTCTTTCTTTGTAGCTTCAGTTATTTGGAGGGAGTCAGTTGTGATATTTTGACATCAGTGAACATTTCTTGTAGATTAACTTTTAATAAATCAATTAAGGTGTCTACAAAGATGCTATTGATAGATCATTACTGCCAAGCATTTGGGTCACTGGACTTTTGGCTTAAACCTTTATAGTTACTTGATGATCAATACATTTTTTTATGCTGAATACTGCCTCCCACACTAGGTGAGGCAGGAATGTGAGCATCCACATGCACCATAATTAGTCTGTAATGATCTGCTTTATTCAGAGACTGTCCTCCTGGCTGAACCCTAGAGCCTTATTAAGGGCCCCTTCTGGGACCCTGACAAAGGTGGTGCTCCCCAAACTTCAAATAAGCACATAGTTAATGTGTTCACCCACAAGAACAGCCTGCTGGAGACAGGACAGAGAAACTGGTTGCTGTCTGTGCTAACTAAGTGGTTCGCATTGCCTCATAAAAGAAGGAGATTTGTCCCAATCCTCCAGAGTCTTTGAGACTGAGGCAGATCAATAAGAGACTTCACTTAATCTTTTATTGATTTATAAAGAGGAACAAGCCTTCATCCATGGGTGATGCATTCAATATATTTTTTTTTTTAATCAAATAGTGCAATCCAGCACAAACAAAACTGCAAGAAAAGCAAAACTGGCATTGTATATCAGAAATCAAAATAATACAGGTGTGCTGATGGCATTGTTTGCTACAAAATTATTCTAAAACATATTTATAGTACTTATAAATAAGACTTTTTGAATGGAAAATCGACTGCATTTGTTTCCTGTAAGACAGCAATTATCTGTGCAGTGCTGAAGCATTGAGGGATTTTGTTACTGTTATGACTGTAATAGCTGTCAGCAGCCTTGCCACACTCGACTGAGGAATGCAAAACCCCTGGGGAGGCACAGAAAATATCCCCAGTGCTGCTGGATATTACATATTCTATTTCATGGTGGGCTTAATTAATGTATAACCGTATTTTAGTCCCCTGTCCTATATACTTGGCCTAAATAACTGTGATAATGATACTAACAGGATTTCTGCTGTTGTTGCTCTGTCTCTGAGGACTGGGACCCCGCAGTCCGCCGGTCTGCATGTAATGGTTGTGGTGGCGACAGTGACAAAAGTGGGTTCAGAAATCCTTTTTGGTTTTGTCTGATGAGAAATACATCTTGTCGATTCTACATGCACATACTTTGACTTAAAGGCACGACAAGTAGGATATTCTTAGTTGAAATATTCAAAAAACACTATATATTTTGTTGTGTACTTACATTATTTCTAATGTTTCCAAGAATGTTTAAATGGGTCATCAGATGCCCATTTTCCACAAGTTGATATGATTCTTTAGGGTCTTAATGAAAAGTCTATAATATACTTTGGTTAAAAATTCTCAGTGGTTGTGTAAAAAACACCCTTTTTATCTTGTCAAAATGAGCTCTGCAAAAATCATCTCATTCTAAGGGATGGTTCCTTTAAATGCAAATGAGCTCTGCTCGCCCCGCCCCTCTCTTCTCTCTGTGGAGTGACGAGCCTGTTTACTTGAGCTGCGTTTACCGCATTTAGCTGCTAAACTTGCTAACTAGCACGTTATTAGGAAAGGTGATTGTAACTGATAATAAAAAAAACCCCTTATACTCACTTCTGCTGTAGGTGAAGCTGGATCATGAAAGATTTGTGCAAATATAGACGCATTTATGTAGATCAGGAGGCGCATTCCCTTCACAAACAAAGGTAATCCAGTGCATCTTCAGCGGCTCAGATGTCGGGAGTAAATGACGACCACTATGTTCATTATTACATTCAGCAACACAACACCTCAATCGCTCAATCGGAGATATTCTTGTCTAACTTACATCCCTGCTCCGGCATCGAAACAATGGAGGTCAGACTGTTACAGCCGATCTGAGGTAAAACGCTCATGTCAATCAACTATCGTGGGAGCGGCCTCTGTCAGTGTGACAGGCATCTGAGAATGGCTCAATTTGAAAAAGGGAATATTATTTTTACAGATTAAGTAAAAACCACTGCATGGATTTTTATTATTATAGGGTAGATTTGTACATACACTGCCAACACACATTAATGTTCAAACATGTAAAAGTGAACTTTGCATCCGATGGCCCCTTTAAAAACAAATAAATAATCAATTTTAACTAGTAGCCCATACCTTGTGTCACCTGCCAACGATGTCATACACCCTTGTTTTTCCGGTTTACTTTGTAGAAAACCTGGAAACACCAAAAAAACGTTTTTAAAATGTGAACTGTTTTATTTGACGAATGCACAGAGTAGCATCATAACACAACTTTCAACACTCTCAAATAAATCTAGTTTAATAAAAGTGCTGCCTAACTTCACATACGCATGACCGGAAAGAACGGACACGGTCGACTGTGGGATAATAAAAGCTCAGCTGTTTTTGAGCTGTGTGTCTCGCTAGTCTCTCATTAGCAATCGAACCAGCAGTCTCATGTCGCTTCCACGTCTTTCAGTCCCACCCTGTTTCATACTATAATGACTTTAATAAAATGTAAAAATGTTTAAAAATTAATTACATTAAACTCTTATTTTTAAAAAAGGCATATTTCTGATAAAATAATTTTGTAATTTTGTATTGATTAATTGTATTAAATAAAGCAAGCTGTAAAACATACAAAACCCCATTTATGTTGTGATAATTGTTATGTATGTTAAACAATTATCTAATGTAAAATTATTTTTGCATAAATATTATTAGCATAATAATAAAGTCATCAGACAAATATTTTTATATATTTCTTTATATTATATATAATATGTTTTAAAGAAAGGTGGCAACACCTATTTTCTATGCGAACAATTGACATAAATCAGGGTGTTAAACTTTATTTAAATATGTGTGACATATTTTGGTAATGAGTTTTCAGAAATTCAAAGCTCACATAAAATTTAACAGATAATAACATCTCATACACTACCAGTCAAAAGTCTTTGAACAGTAAGATTTTTAATATTTTTTAAAAAAGTTTCTTCTGCTCACCGATCTTGTATTTATTTGATCCAAAGTATAGCAAAACCAGTACAATTTTAAAATATCTCTACTTTAAAGTAAAAGTTTTCTATCTGAATATATTTATATTATATATTATATTATATTTATAATAATTTATTCTTATTATTATAAAACTGAATTTTTAGCATCATTACTCCAGTCACATGATCCTTCAGAATTCATTGTAATATTCTGATTTGCTGCTCAAAAAAAAAAAAAAAAAAGCATTTATTATTATTATTATTATTATTAAATCTAAAATCCTAAAAATCCTTTAACTGGTGGTGTAGAACTTTTAATTTTGCCTCTTGAGGTTGTAATTAATATTTTCTGAGTTAAGCATCTCATTTCCATGACCATTTGTTAAATAAAATACAAAAAATCATTCTTGCAACTTCTGTAAAGAGTTTCAGGCCCTATTTAATACCCTCTTTTTCTCCCAGAAGCTTTAAAGTTGCATGATATTTGTGTAAGACCAGTTTCTGTGTTGTTCATGTGATTAAAATACATATTGGTTGTAATAAAAACAAGTTTTGACAAACTTTTGGTGTGTTTAGAGCAATTGTATTTTGACAAGAGTGGATATTACAAAATCTGTGTCAGAGACATGAGCTCAAATAATTCCACAGATGTTGTGTGTGTTAATATATCCATTCGCGCCATCTAATGGTCACATTAAGCAAACACAACACTGTTATGACTTCCTAAAAGACCAAACTTTAACTGACCCCTGAAATGACCCTTGCCTGATACCATAAAATGTATTGTATATATTATGCCAATAATGTTTCACATTTGCTTCCAGGTTTCATGTTACTCTTGTCTGACCATGATATAAAGATTTACTTTACACATACTGAGTCAAACTCATGCGTCAGTGATGAGAGGGCAAAATTTTTCTGTTCGAGCAGAAACAAAGCCATGTTGTACAGTGTCAGTGGGTGTAATTGGCGTGTGTAATGCTGGATGAAAGAGTCCTTTTTACTGTAGTTGTTGCTTAAGTCCCACTCTTTAGTCCTGCGAGATCTGTTGGAACAACAGTGCAGGAATAATTGTACCCTGGTTCGTGGTTTTTGATGAAAAGTTTATTTGCCTCTGCCACTGTGTTTTATTGCTGACAGTCTGTTCTGTCAGTTCTGTTCTGGATGGATGAATATGTGGCTCTAAACTCTAGACAGCATACATTTATCTCAAAGCTGCATAACAGTTGCATCATACTGTATATTTGAACCATCAAGGCCGATATGTCAAAGTGACATCTGTTTTCAACCTTTCAGGGCTCTTTGTCTTTGTCAGCTTTAGAGGTGGTTTCCAACACACACATTTCAATGAGTACAATCAAGCAGCGAGGTCAGTGCAGGTGCAGTGTCATCTGTGCTGTACTGAGCTGCTCTGGGAACAGTGGGGTATATCAGTGACGTCTGCTTTCATTATTAATGAGAGACATAAAACAAACAGACCAAATTTATATCAATAATGCACAAGCTTTTCATTATGCTCAATCGTTTTGGTGCTTTCATCGAGAATGCCGTAATTGTGGCTCATAGCACATAACAGGCCACTGTTAACCTGCTTCTGTGGGCTATTTTACAGTTTCATCAGTGACCTCTGATAATGTCTGCTCTATGTTATATAAATTCACTCATTTCTTGGAATGAACATTTGGCTAATTTGAAACCTGAGTAACCTGAAAGGTGGTTCACAGAACAGACTGTACTATACGATAAGCAAGGTTGCGCTGTTCGGTTCAATAACTTGATGTCAAGATACTGTGTAATAAATGACTGGAATGAGAGGCAGTAATGCGATCACTGGCTAGAACTCAGTGAGTAAAACAGAATGTGTAAAAATGCTGTCTAGTTAGGCAGCTCACCAGGTTTTAAGACACAGCTTTGATTTCTAAGAGTGAGAGAGGTGAATCTTTTGGTTTTCTTGTCATTTTTATGTGTCTGTGTGTAAAATTCAGTATTTTAAAATATGACATTAAAATTTTAATATAATTAATTTAAAATATAAATTCACACACACACACACACACACACATGCATGAGTGTTTATATATATATTATAATATTCTATATAAAATTGTAACAGAATATAATTTTGTTGCATTTTAATATATTTTAATATAATGAATTAATACAATGTAAAATTCAATATTTTAAAATATGACATTAAAATGCTATAAAAATTATATTAGACTTTATATATTATATTATAATATAATATAATATATACATACACTTATTTGTGTGTGTGTGTGTGTGTGTGAAATCTATATTAGAAAGTAATTATATTAAAATATGACATTAAAATGCTAATGAAATTATATTAGAATTTTATATAGAATATTATAATATAATATATACATACACATAGGTTTATGTGTGTGAAATATATATTAATAATTACTTATATTAAAATATGACATTAACATGCTGTAAAAATAATATATTAGAATTTTATATAGAATATTATAACACACACACATATTTTAATATAATTCATTTCAAAAATATAAATTGCCCCCCCACACACGTATGTGTATGTATATGTTATATATTGTAATATTCTATATCAAATTCTAATATAATTTTTATAGCATTTTAATGTCATATTTTAATATAATTATTATACTATAAATTGTGTGTGTGTGAAATTTATATTAATAATTACTTATATTAAAATATGACATTAACATGCTGTAAAAATAATATTAGAATTTTATTTAGAATATTATATATAATCTTATATATAATAATATAATACACG
Source organism: Labeo rohita (assembly GCF_022985175.1). Lineage (NCBI taxonomy): Eukaryota > Metazoa > Chordata > Actinopteri > Cypriniformes > Cyprinidae > Labeo > Labeo rohita. The sequence continues at coordinate 22,460,801 of NC_066891.1, forward strand.
CACACACATATATATTTTAATATAATTAAATTATAATATAAATTTCACACACACGTATGTATATATTATATTATAATATATTATATATATTATATTATATATAAAAATCTATTATACCATAGTATTTTAATGTCATATTTTAATATAACTAATATAATATTCTATATAAAATTGTAATAGAATACATTTTGTTGCATTTTAATATCATATTTTAATATAATGAATTGCTAATATTATATTATATTATATTATATCATATTATATTAACTATTTTAAAATATAAATTTCACACACACACACACATGCATGAGTGTTTATATATATAGTAATATTCTATATAAAATTGTAATAGAATATTTTAATATCATATTTTAATATAATGAATTCCTAATATGAATTTAACACACACACACACACACACACATGTATATATTATATTATATTATATTATATTATATTATATATATAAAAATCTATTATACCATAGTATTTTAATGTCATATTTTAATATAACTAATATAATATTCTATATAAAATTGTAATAGAATATAATTTTGTTGCATTTTAATATCATATTTTAATATAATGAATTCCTAATATGAATTTAACACACACACACATATATATTTTATTTTATTAAAAAATATTATATAATCCATAAAACAATTATGCAAATTTCACACACACATGTATATATTATATTATATTACATTATATATAAAAAAAATTTAATATACCATAGTATTTTAATGTCATATTTTAATATATAACTAATTTAAAATATAAATTTCACACACACACACACACACGTGTATATATATATATATATATATATACGTGTGTGTGTGTGTGTGAAATTTATATTACAAATGTATTTTATTAAAAAAAAATTATATAATCCATAAAACAATTATGGTAATGTCATACTGTATATCATAATAAAATGCAGCTGTTACATTGTTTCATTTGACATTATAATATTAAATTAATGTGGGGATTTAATTGTTGATTTTTTTTTCTTGAAGCAACCCTCTTCAGATTCTTTCTGATCTTAACAATTTAATTTAATTTAATTTTTAATATAATTTCTCAGCTGTAGTAGCAGCTGATACCTACTTGAATTTGTCACAGTAACTGTAACTATAAGTGTTCACATTTTGTGGAAAACGGAAACTATAATTAACTTTGTTCCATTTTTGTAACGATTTTTTAAATGAACAAATATTAAATTAAACCAAATAAGTCACGGATAGTTACTACGCTATCATATACAAAACATATTTATTGTGTCGAATATTAAGTAATTTAAAAGCAAGTGCTATTGAGTTAAAGTAAGCAAATGCTGCATCATAAACACATTATTGTGCAACTACAATGCAAATTGTCTTGCTCTGACGTAGCCCGTCAGGCGACGAAATCCCCGCACTATAATTGGCCAACAGGCACGTCAATCATATCACCCATAACATTGTCTTCCGGCTGTGTGTCAAGCCCTTCAGCAGCAGCAGCAGAAGCAGCCCAGCAGCATCATCCCTGCCCAAGAGAAGCGAAATCCAGCCGTCATCACAGGTACCGATTTTCTTGTTTAAAAGTAGCTCTTTAGACTCATTCACGTCAGTATGTACAGTTTTAAAGCAACGCTTTCCAGCGAACAACACGCTCTCGCTCCGTTGCTCAGTAAGTTTGTCAGTTAGCTGCAGGAGCTTTAGCCCGTTAGCATCTGTTTACAGGCTCCGGCTGTGCCTCTTAACCTAGGGAGCTGCCTACATAACACTTTTGAGTAAACCGTGATCGCTGGCAAAATTCAGTGAGTAAATCAGAATGCCAGCAAAATGCTGTGTAGTTAGGCAGCTCACCAGGTTTTGAGACACAGCCCTGATTTATGAGTTGTAATTTTTCCACGCAGCTATTTACATTTAACAGCAATGTCAAACAAGCAAACAAAAATATCCAGAAAAGCCTGGTCTTTTGTTTATATTTTGACACATATTCGGTCGAACCCTGTCGTGTTGAGTTTGAGGGCTGTTCAGCTGTCATTTCCCAGCTTATTTTCCTATTAAAAGTAAACAGACGTTTTGTAAACTCTTTGCTTGTGCTTTTGACATATTCTGCAGTGACATGAATAAGTTTGTGTAATTCCCTGGGGCTTTGTACACCGGCATGTTACAAATTTGAAAGAACATGCTCGGTAAATGACTGAGACAGAAGTTATTTTAACTTTATTTACTGTAAGACTTGAAATGTTTTCTTTGATTGCAAATGTTATCTTTTAGCAAAACTGTCAGACGTGCAGGTTTTGGCCAGAGGATTTTTTATGTTTATTTTTTCACTTGGGCGTGTGTATTAATGTTGACTTATTTGCATTGTGTCATGTTGACTCATGCAAGTTCTGTGGCTTTTAATTACAGCAATGGTGTTTTTATCTGAAAAGCCATGTCTAGGTAGCCTATAAAAGTCACGCCAGTTCATTTCTGGTGTTAAAGTGGGTAAAAGGGTACCGTATTGTAAATTGGGTCTGCCACGTGGACAGCTAAACAGTTATTGCTCGATTTCCGTTCTTGAGGTGTCATGTTGTGTGTAGCTTGGGGCAAGTCTGTAGACAAATAAAGTATAAGGCCACATTCCAGAGAGTAAAGCAAGGTGTCACCGCTTTGTTTTATGTGCGTGCACATGGAGATTCCCAACACCGCCTTGACTTGCTAACTAGTGTGTGTCATTGTCAGGTATGTGCTTGCACCTCTCCCAAACAGACTACATTCCAAAGTTCTCAATGAAACTGTGAGTAACGCAAAAGACCGTGATTCATTTCACTTCTGAAATCTCGTGGGTGTTTGTGTTTCCCTACAGTAACTTTATTAGGCAGTGATGACCTTTCAGGTATTTCCTCTGCCTGTAGTAAAATACCTTGGAACCATTGGAATGATTTGGAATCATTCTTAATAAACTCTAAATTTGTGGCTTTATCGAAAATTTTAAGATGTAATCACTCTCAGGCTATCCAAGATGGAGAAATGTGTCATTACATCACTTGCTCACCAATGGATCCTCTGCAGTGAATGGGTGCCGTCAGAGTCCAAAAAGATTATATAAATATCAAAATAATCCATACACCTTCAGTCTATCAGTTAACATTTTGTAAAAGTAAAAGCTGCATGTTTGTAAGGGACAAATGCATCATTAAGGTGTTTTAACTGAAACTTCTGGCCAAAATAAAAGTCCATAATCCATAATATCCATCATCAAAATCCACCAACATACACTAACAGTCAATAGTTTGTGAACAGTAAGATTTTTAATGTATTTAAATAAAAAAAACCTGCGTTTATTTGAACCAAAGTACAGCAAAAACAGTAACATTTTGAAATGTAATTTGTTCCTGTGATTAAAGCTAAATTTTCAGCATCATTACTCCAGTCTTCAGTGTTACATGATCCTTCAGAAATCATTCTTAACTTGCTGTTCAAGAAACAATTTATTATTATTATTATTATTATTATTATTTAAAACAGTTGAGTACAATTTTATTTCAGGATTCTTTGAATAGAAAAATCCAAAGATCAGCATTTATCTGAAATAAAAAGCTTTAGGAACATTATACACTATACCATTCAAAAGCTTGGAATCAGTATAACTTTTAGAGAAGAAATTATAGAAATTATAGTACATTTATTTAGCAAGGATGTTAATTTCTATTCTATTAATTTCTATTCTATTTCTATTTCAGATAAATGCAGTTCTTCTGAACCTTTTAATTATCAAAGAAACCTGAAAAAAAAAAAAAAAATCTACTCCAGATGTTTTCAACAATAATAATAAAAATAAATGTTTTTGAGCAGCAAATCAGAATCTTAGAATGATTTCTGAAGGCTTGTGACTGGAGTAATGATGCTAAAAATTGAACTTTAAAATCACAGGAATAAATTATATTTGAAAATATATTCAAATAGAAAATGGTTATTTTAAATAGTAAAAATATTTCAAAATTGTACTCTTTTGTCTGTACTTTAGATCTAATAAATGCAAGCTTGGTGAGCAGAATAGACTTCTTTAAAAAAAACATTAATCTTCTGTTCAAAAACTTTTTACTGCTAGTGTAATTGCTTGGAACTATTTTGGACTGTTTTAGCTTGTAAATGGTACTTGATCTGTGCATATTTCTCTCATGATTCAGCCAAGATAGAGGACTAATTTTAATCATTTTAGATTCAGATTTTTATTACAAACACACAGCTTTTTACTTCAAAATATATTAACTGATGGACTGAAGTTGTGTGGATTACTTGTGGATTATTGTGATGTGTTAATCAGCTGTTTAAACTCATGTTCTGATAGCACCCATTCACTGCAGAAGATCCATTGGAGAACAACTGTAATGCTAAATTCCTCCATATCGATTCCTACGTCTTGAATCTACACCTTGGATGCCATGAGAGTGAGTCATTTTGAGCAAAGTTTTTATTTTTGGGTGAATTATTGATAACTGTGTGCTGGATCTCGTAAGACCCAGGCTTCTCATTACCGCACCTGCACCTGAGTCTTTATTTTTCACGCAGACATATTGTGCGTGATTATCGGTTGCCACGGCACCCGCATTCGGTCGTCTCTGATTCAGTTCCTCTCGCTCCCGGGAATGCTGTTCCCAGATCAGAGATCATTACTCTAGCACAACACCATGTCTCGGGGGACGGCTGAGATGTCTGTGTTATTTTAACATTTCAGCTGATTGCAGAACACTTGTTTTCCCATGTAGGTAAAAGTGCATCAGAGATAATGTATCAAATTCAGTTGAAAACCTTGAGCAATACTGTCTCCCTCTCTTTGTCGTCTTTGGTTTCAGAGGTCTGGTGGTGTCTCCCGTTGACCCTTTGCTTATTTTGAAATTGGGTCTAATGTGTGTTTAAGGACACAGTTTACCTGAAAAATCTCATTTCTGTTATTATTTGCTCATTCTTGTGTCATTTCAAACACAGTCTCTCTTTAATGAAACACAAAAAGCTGATCTAATTCCTGTTCAACCTAAACTCACAATCTTAACTCTATAATTTGGTCGTCATGGATAACAGCCCTCTGGAGGGACTGTCATATACTTGTATAGTACACAGATTGACCAGTAATTTATTCAGAATATGTATTTTAATGTACATGCACACATTTTTCTTCTCACCTGGTTTAATCAACCACTGGAAAAACTCTATACACAGGATACAAATATATTGTTATATTTCTTTTTTGTTTAGTTTTCATTTCTGCTCTGTTATGCTTGTCACAAAATAAGGTTGTATATGAAAAATCTTCCTACTATGTTAAGTGGAAGTATGAAAGTCACGCATGTTTGGAACAACATAAGGGTGCGTAAATGTCAATAATGGCAGAACTTTTTTTTTTTTTTTTTAAACTATCCCTTCACAATAACATCCCACACCTTCACATCCCTTTTCTTCTTTGAAACCTGACCATCTGCATTTTTTAAAAAAACAATTCATGTTTAAAGAGTTGGTCTGACTGTGACGGGGACAGCTGAAAGTTGTCTTTCACGTTGCAGTCGGGCTCATTTCCTACTCTTAGATTTACTCACGAGTTGCCTGTGTGGCCTGACCCCTGACATTTGCCCTTTTGGAAACTCATAAATAACCTTGACCCACACTGAGGAAAACAATTCCCAATTGAAAACAAGCATCATGTGGTTTGGGTCATCAGAAACCAATTAGACCTTGCAAAGTGGTTGAGATGCTTTTTAATAGCTGTTTAAAAGTTACGCTGAACAATGAGCTGATTCATGCATGCCAGGAAAATAGATTTTTAATATCATCTGAATGTAAAAACTGAGTGATAGTTGACCTCATAATGTTTAATTAAAATGTCATAACCCAGTCTTGACTTGACTTTTCTAATCATTTAAGTTAACTTCAAGTGTGCATTTACAGTTGAAGTCAAAAGTTTACATACACCTTGCAGAATCTGCAAAATGTGAATTATTTTACCAAAATAAGAGGGATCATACAAAATGCATGTTATTTTTATGTAGTACTGACCTGAATCAGATATTTTACATAAAAGATGTTTACTTATAGTCCACAGAAAATAATAATTCACAAAAGAATTTTATAGTTAAATTTATAAAAATGACCCCGTTCAGAAGTTTTGATTTTTAATGCCCTGTTTTTACCTGAATGATCCACGGCTGTTTTTTTTTTCAGTGATATTTGTTAATGAGTCCCTTGTTTGTTGTGAACTGCCTGCTGTTCTTCAGAATTTTTTTTTAGGTCCCACAAAGTCTTTGGTTTTTCAGCATTTTTGTGGGTTTGAACCCTTTCCAACAATGACTGTATGATTTTGAGTTCCATCTTTTCACACTGAACCTTTTGTAATAGTTGCATATGAGTCCCTCAGTTGTCCTCGTCGTGAAAAGATGAATCTTAAAATCATACAGTCATTGCTGGAAAGGGTTCAAATACACAAAAATGCTGAAAAAAACAAAGAATTTGTGGAACCCGAAGTATTTTTCTGAAGAATAGCGGCAGTTTAACTGAACAAACAATGGACTCATGAACAACTATCACTAAACAAAAAACAGCTGTGGATCATTCAGGTAACAATTTCTATAAATTAAACTATTGTTTTCTCTAGTGGACCACATGTAAACACTTTTATGGGAAAGATCTTACTCAGGTCAGTACTAAATAAAAAAAAAAAAAAAAAAGTTATTTTTTGTGATCCCTCATATTTTGGTAAAATAACATTTTCCAGATTCTGCAAGGTGTATGTAACCTTTTGACTTTCATTTTTAGCATGTTGCAAAGGTATTGTTGGTGGTTGGTTACATGAAGATTCTCTTGTCTCTACTTCAGTGTCAGTCTACTGGTCTTCTATTTGTCTGTATAACAGCAATAATAACACAACTCTTCCCAAAAGATGCACAATTTGAGGTGTCATTCTTAAGCAATACAAGGGTGCTGGACCCCTAACCCTAAATATTAACAACTTAACAACTACCTTACTATTAATAAGCAGCAAATTCGAAGTGTATGAGGAAAAAGTTGTAGTTAATGGTTTGCTAATAATGTGAATTGTACCTTAAAATAAAGTGTGACCAATAATTTGTATAGTGCTTTGTCATAATTTAAAATTGGTTGGTGGCGCTTGCCTAAAAATATGTCTAATAAGGTTTATTATTAAAAAGCAATAACTGTTACGTAATGCACAACTTGCTTTGCATATCTGACCTAATAATGGGTTGGTTCATTGACTTTGAGTTCATTGACTTTGTGGTTAAAACGTTTTCTTAGATGGCTACGAAGCCATAATAATGGTTAAAGTGTAGCAGTGAAGGATTCTTCAGTACAGCTTGATTTGTCTTTGCTTTTCACGTTACTTAAAGACTTAAGAGTTGTCCTGGGGCTGTAATAAAACTGCTAATTGCTCTCCAGTAATTTGTGCTCTGGAAATTCATTGAGCACACATGGCAACCTCCTAGAACAGACCGGGAAAGACATTCAGCAAGCCTTCTTTAATTAACTCCGCAATAGCTACATAAATTTGCGTAGCTGGCTAATAGACTTTAACCGTGCTAGAAGCGTTCCCTCAGGTCTTGTCTAGACTGAGATAAGGCTGTCCCGTACGAGTCACAGTACAGGTCTGTCTGGCAGGTTACACTCTGGAAGTAGCCAGTCCAAAGTTCACTTCGAAATGCGTTCCTGCATACAAGCCCATGGGCGGAGACCCACACTGGCTCCACCTCTTGTTTCAAGAGTGGCCAGCTAGTTTCAGTCAAACATGATGGATGAATGTATGTAGACTCTAGGATCATTGAAGTAACAGGTGAATGATTGTATTTTTGTCAATTTCAGTCCACATCAAAGGTGCACCATTGAGTTTCTTATTTGTGTATCTGGTTTTGAAATTATTTTTTTTTTGGTCTCTCCACAGGTGTCCGTTTTGGATGTGGTTGTGTTAACAAGTCTCCAGAGACGAGAAAAGAAAATAGAGACCATGTTTTAGAGACCCCGTGTTGGCAACCCAGTTTCTACAATGAACAATGAAGACGAGTTCTATGATGCCGTCACAGGTGAGACATTTTAAATGCCTTTTGATGGTAGTAAGTGTCCATTTACGTGTGTCCATGTCCATTTGCACTGTAACCAATCACAGGCATTGTGCACATGATTGTAGAGGTGCTAAATGTTCCTTTGAGACTAGAAAGGTACATAAAAGAAATTAAGTTGATTCATGATCGGAAGTCGTTTGTAACATCACCTCTGTGACACAAGCGTGTCCGAAGCTGTTACATATCATGAAAACATTGCTGTTCTCTCAGCGCTATCTGAGTTCACACACAGCAGGATTAAACAGCTGTGTTTTCTGAGGACGATTTCATTTGTACCCTATTGTGAGTGTTTTGGCCACTGTTGACTTTGGCCCTCAGTCTGGTGTGTTTGTTATGACAGAGTGGCCGCAACGCTGTGCGCCGGTCTGGTGTCGGCTTACCGCAGTCTGTTGATGGCTTCAATTATGTAGCGCTGTGTTCAGATGGTCTGATGGCTTCTGTCATTGGCGAGATGAAATGAGATGAAAATAATGTTATGAATAAATAAACAAGGCGATACAGACTTTGGCAGCTCATTGTGCTGGACTCCTGAAGCCTGATATCAGCAAAGTCGCTCATATCAAATGGTACAAAAATGTGAAGGAGCTGGATTTTATATCAGGTTATTAAATGGTGCCATAGCTAATAACTGCATGTTGATATCAGGTGTACAGAAGATATTGGGTGATGTCTTCTGCATTTAATTTTCCAAAATATCAGCTATATCGGTTGTTGGCCAATATTTATTTTATAAAAGGGGCTGTTAAATTGCTCTTTTTCAAGAAAACCCTGGGTATTATGATATATATGGCTTAAAATATAGTAAATAATGCATCTTATTGAAATGGGTTTTCTACTACATAGGAATACCGCAACACAATTCACAATGCGAAAATAAAATAATCTTATGATGGTCACAACTACTGAAAGAGCTTACAGGTGGCGATGAATATAAGCATAAGCTTAAACCAAATGTTGTGCCATCAGTTTTTCCCCACAAGGAGTCTAAATGCCCCTGGATATCGAGTGAAATTTGTGCTGAGAAACTCCTTCAGTGGCTGCGATGTCATGACAAGCATCGGCATGTTTACATCCTGCCAGGATGGTGTTACGTGTGTAGTGGCATCTAGCACTGCTTGTCTCTGCTGTTTGTAAACTCTTTCAGTAGCTGTGGTCTATTAAAAGTCTCAAAGCAGGGTTCCCATGGGTCCTTGAAATTTTTGAAAGATTGTGAATTTGAAAAAAAATTTTCAAGGCCCTGGAAAGTTTCTGAAAAAAGCATACGTAGATACAGGTTCTTGAAAGTGCTTGAATTTATTTTGTGCAAGAAGTTTTCTGGAAAAAATTCCCTATTATTTCCTCCGGTTCGCTTATGTGTTTTTTCGCCAACACTTCTTGCCCTATGCGTACTAGCTTGCTTGATTTACATTAATTTGTTTTTTTTTTGTTTTTTTTCCTGGGCATGTCCTCTTTTTGGACCTAAAAAAAAAATGCGTCTGGCCGGGTTTTCTAAATTGCCCAAAATGTCCGGAATTCGGCTTTTACATTCTACAGTCACCATTCATTGCGTGCGTTTTTGTATTACAGCTCTACGCGTGACCACGGGACCAGCTGAATTTTGGGCCATTAACACCTGCTCGCGCAAACATTCTAATATTGAATATAATTTTCGTGCATCAGGGAGTCGTTATTGAATGTGGAGTATTTAAATCTCTTTTGTATGAGCGGCTGTTCACTTTCACTTTCACTTTCAATTTCAATTTCGCGATCACACCCACTCTGTATAAAGGGAGCATATTTTACAAGATCAGATATGAGATATTATCTGCTGAGCAGCAAATCCTCCAGCATGATTTGTCAGTCATCTCTATCCTTTCTCTTTTCTTGACTCATGATCAGTTAAATCAGATGCCTGCAGCTTGTGTTGGATGCAGGGTTGCCAAATCCACATTTTTTTGCAGGGAATTGGGTTGATTTTGAACTGTTGCAAAGTTCATTTCTCCTGTGGGTTAAATGTTTGAAGTATTGCATAAATTACATTTGACTGAAATGCTTGTATTGAAACATTTTGCATTCTACCTGTGATAAAACTGTGTTGTAAAGTTTTGTGGTGGCCACTGGTAGGAAGCCTTTTACCTGTGCTTATGACCAATCTGCACAAGTGTTACTGTAAAATATATATTTTAGGTATGGAAATGAAATATATAGAGTTTTATATGGGCTACTTTGGGGGCTTTTTAACCTCCCTCAAATAAGTGCCCTTAAACGTGTTTCCCGCTTGAGGTACTTTGTGTTGTACGTTGGAATGACGTTCACGCGAAGCTACTTCGATGGTACCTCAACGTTTCACAGATACACCATGAAACATTGTGAAAATAGGCTGAAACCACTAAAACGTGATGCCTGGAAAATGCAAGTTTCAAAATATTTGGCCAGGTGCAGAGTTGAATATTCTTCAGATCTTTGTCATATGGCCAAAAATAAATGCATAAAAAAAGCTTTTATGCGTAGTTGGGTTTGACACATGAAAAGTGTAACAATGACTACATTTTACATGGACTTCAGTAATCTAATTATTTATCTTGTTTAGAAATCATGACAATATTATGATTTAAGGTGTTTACATGAGTTGATTTTAGAATATTCCTTTCATGTTCCCGTTTTACATGTTATAGTACATAGATCGATTATTTGGCACACGTCATTACGTCCCCACGCAACGCCAGCTGGCTTTCCCTGTAGAATTTCACGTATCAACATATAATTTGTATTCATTATGGTGTCATATACAGTTTTTGGTGTTTCATTTTTAATTTCACGAAACTTCAAGTACAGTTAATTATTTGTCATGCTGTCTGTGTAAACAGATGATGCCGTTGTTTGTCCTGTCACAAAATGCGGCAAAGTCCTACATGACTGTAATAGTGTGATTTAAAGTGTGTACATGTCTATACTGCACTTGGATAATGTGACTAAAATAGGAATACTCCACGTCTTAATTCGATTTGTGTTTACTGCGAATATGACTTTAGCTGGATTAAGGTAATCAAAAATCTACGTTTACATGGTAGATTCTTAATCAGAGTATTGTCTTAATTGTGTTAAAATCGGAATATTGTTGTCCATCTAAACGATGTAACTTTGCTCTTACTTGACATGTGTCCCCACATTAAGTCCATTAATTTGAGGGTATTGGACCTAGGAAGTCCTTGAAAGGTCCTTGAATTTGAAGTTGACCAAGGTGTGCCAACCCTGTCAAAGGCATCAGGGCTGAAGTGGAGAGAACATGAACGCTGGTCTTTAGGAAGTTATATTTGTTCACAGCATCTTCCCATTCTTTTCTTCTCTTCTCATCACTTGACCTGCATCACTTCTCTTGAAAATTACCACCAAAAGCTGCACAATGTGGCACCGTTTCAGTATTTCTGTATCGTATTTTAAAAATAGTCAACCCTCATCTGTCTCTCTCAATGGCATGTTCTTGTGTGTCCCAGGCTTGGATTCAGACGAGTCGTGTGAAGGCACGTCAGAAGCCAGTTTTAAAGATGCTGTAGTGTATGACAGCGCTCAGAAGAACAATGGAGCGGTTCCTCAGGAGAACGGAATTAAGAAGCACAGGTACTGCCAGATTCCAGCGCGGTGACCCGTATCCTCCTTTGTCGTGCTCTTTGTCTCTGCCTTTAATCTTTCTCACTCTCTCTCCCTGTCTTTTGTTTGCATAGATTCTTATTGTTCATCTTATCTTTACAGTTCATTCTCGTTCATTTATAATCTGCACATCTGCATAGTTCAACACATTAGTACATATGAAGAGATGTGTGAATGCTTATGAATAGGAAACCTTTTTTGTGCGATCTTAGGTCATCTCTTCCTGCCCCCATGTTCTCCAGGAATGATTTTAGTGTATGGAGCATTCTCAAGAAATGCATTGGACTGGTAAGGACAAGTAAATAATAATTTTAGCAGTAAGTTTAGTATAATTTTAATGATCTTATTCATGTGGAATATTGCTATGTTTATTTTTCTGTGAACCTCATTATTTATTTATTTATTTTTAATGGAAAAACCTTCTCTCCTTTTTAAAACAATACATGTTCTCTGATGACGTGCGTCCAGCGTGAGAACGAATCAGTAATAATCCCTTGCCTCCAGCAGCTGTCACTCATATGAGATCACAGCAATTAGCAAACGACAACGATCCAGTCAATTCCTGATGGGCAAAATCAAGCCCTGTGTTTCTTTTTCTCATTCAAGAAGCTGTTTAATTCTGATACAGCACATTAGGGAAGAAACAACTTCTCAGAAAGAAGTTCTTAGAAATCTTCTAAAATCCAAATCCTCGAAAGTCCTCGACAGATCTCTTAACCCGTCGTCTTAAGTAGTAAATCATGTACGTGCAGTCACGTTTCACTGTTCGAGATGACATGTCAAGCTGACATAGTTAATATTTTTTTTTTTTTTTTTTTTTTGAAACCATATCTCAGGACGTACTCTATTCATTTGCAGTCCATCCAGCTGTTTTTGTATTCAGGAATGTGTTTTGGGGGCCCCTTTAAGAAACATGTCTGAACACTGTCTAACGGACATAACCCTGAAGCAGTGTACTTATACAGGATTTCCTTAAAGGTGACATATCATGAAAATCTTACTTTTTCCATGTTTAAGTGCTATAATCGGGTCCCTGGTGCATCTGCCAACCCAGAAAATGTGAAAAAGAACAACCCAGTAACTTTGTTTTGGTAAGCCTTTCTCTGCAATCTTGTAAAAAAAACAAGCCGCTCAGATTTCGCTCCCCCATGACGTGATAAGAGGATCTTATTATAATATTACCGCCCCCTAATTTGCACGTTTGCACCCATGGTTTGACTTTTTGAAACGTAAGGCATGGAAAACCCTTGAAAATAGCAATATTTCCTGAAGAGGTACTTGAAAAGTGCTTGAATTATTGAAAAAAAATATATAGCGTTTCATTTTTAATTAAGCACATATCTTTTCACGCAAAATTTAAACTACATACCTTTTTCACTTAGTTTAGTTAATGTCAGAAAATTAGCAAGCTAAGCCAGTTTTAGTACTGACAGTGTCATGCAAACATTGCTGAAGATGCGAAAAGGGGAACTGATGAACCAAATCAGTTGAGTGAGTCATTTGCGCTGGAAGCACTCTGATTGATTCAAACTCGTGATTTCAATCGTTAATTACAAGCGATTCAATTGTAAACATCAGATTAAATTAAAAGAGCCATTCATTTTCGAATTTTACCATCGATTGTAATGATTTTAAAAAGCACAGTGATGGGTGAAACTGAGCTTTTTGAAACTCCAAATCAGTTAAACCATTGCGTCACAATGATTCACTGTTTTGAAGTGCTGCGATCAGATTGCATATCGCAAATCTTATACACTATAACTCGTGTATCACGAATCAGTTGATTTAGATTGGGACTTCAGGGTGCGTGTCATGAATAATTTGATTTAGATTGGTACGGTGATTAAGATTGTGAATCACTTTGTGAATCGAATGTGTCCCAATCTAAATCAAATGATTCATGATCCAATCTCTGAGTCCTGATCAGAAATGATGGTTCGTGAATCATTATTTAGATCGGGACTTCAGAGATTTTGCAAATGTTTTTTTTTTCTTAAACAGTATCAGTAAACTATCAAGGCAATAGTTATAAAAACAAAAAAAAAAAAAGTATACACGCATACAAATCCCTTAAGAAAACTAACTGGTTTTACTATAGTGAAAGTGTAATGTACTTTGTAATATTTTGCATGTGCTTAAGTTTTTTTTTTTTTTGTTTTTTTTTAAGTAGTATATTTTATTTATCTGTTTGTCTTATTTAGAATTTAAAAAATAAGACATTGTTTGATAAGTGACATCCCCGATTGAACTCCTTGAAAATCAAAAAAGTAGTGTTTAAAGTCCTTGAAAGTTTTGGAATTTCATTTTACATTTTTCATTTTGCGTGCTTGGGATGTGTGCACTCAGAAAACCCTATATCAGAAGTTTAAACTAATATGGTTTAAAATGCATGATTTCAGCATGATAGACATGGTTTTGATTATCAAACAGATGTTTTTTATCTTGAGTGTCTTGAGGTATGAGCTGTAAAGGCACAGCCCTATTTTTAAAAAGGGGGCAGGGAGCAGCAACTCATTTTTCATTTAAAGAGACATGAACGAAAACGGTGTGTTTCTGCTTCCACTCAAAATAGGCATTTTCGATATGATGTAATAAATTGTCTGTGGAGTATTTTGAGCTCGAACTTCGCAGACAGTCTGGGGACACCTGATTCCTAAATTAAGTCTTGTAAAAATGGGGCATAGTAGGTCTTCTTTTTGAACTACTAGTCAACTCATTTGAAAATGTGAAGTTTCACAACTCGTTAAGTTGTAGTGGTGTTTGGTCCTGCTCACCTGTTTGCTGGTGCTGTTCTCTAGGAGCTGTCCAAGATCACCATGCCCATTGTGTTCAATGAGCCCCTGAGCTTTCTACAGAGAATCTCTGAGTATATGGAGCACACATACCTCATCCAGAAAGCCTGCTCACAGTCTGACTCTATAGAGAGGATGCAGGTGAGGCCTCACACACCTTGGACTTTATAACTGATGTATAATTTCAGTATAAATTAGGGTTGGGTTAGTATCAAGATGAATCATAATAAAACCAAGACATGTTTTCTGTCTTTTAAGACGATAGCTGCCTTCGCTGTGTCTGCAGTCGCTTCTCAGTGGGACAGAACTGGAAAACCTTTCAACCCACTTTTAGGAGAAACCTATGAACTCACACGGTAAAGACAAATCAGCAGAGTGTTTAATAACAAACTATGCTGATAAGATTTGAGGATGTTGTTAAATGTGAGTTAGATCAAAGTTGCTCTTGAGGGAAACTGTTCTCTGTCATTTATGTAACTCTACTTCTCCTTCCCCTTAATGCTTCCTTCCTCTGCTCTTGTTGGCTTCTCTTCTCAGAGAGGATCAGGGTTTCAGACTAATCTCAGAGCAGGTGAGTCACCATCCGCCAATCAGTGCGTTTCACACTGAGAGTCTGACAGGCGACTTTGTGTTCCATGGCTCCATCTACCCCAAACTCAAGTTCTGGGGCAAAAGTGTGGAGGCAGAACCTAAAGGGACCATCACGCTAGAGCTTCACAAGTGAGTGTGCCATCTTTATGTGCACACACATGCACAGAACCTGATTTGATGTTATATTCCCTGATTTGTTTTAGTTTGGTTTTGTTTGTTTTTTTTGGCTTTTTATTTATAAGAATAATAATAATAATAATAATAATAAGCTATATATTTATTTATTGCCTTTGGGGGTGTGGGTGTTTTTTTTTGGGGGGGGTCTTTTTATTATTATATATTTTTAATTATTTATATATTGCCTTTTTGGAGGGTGGGGTGCTTTTTTTAGTTTAATTTTTATTTGCCTGCTTTTCGTGTTTGTTTGTTTTGTTTTTTTTTTTTTTTTTTTTTGTTTTTTTGGTTTGATTTTCTGTGGTTTCTGTTTTTGAATTTTGGGGGGCTTTTTGGTTAGGTTTTTGTTTTTTGTTTTTTTTTTTTGGTTGTTTTCTTTACCACTACTAACACTACAGTACTAGTGGTACTCAGGCTCCCTCTTGTGGTAATCACTCAATTAAATATAAATTAATGTTAAAGCACAATACATTTTAATCTTCATTTGAGTAATTTTCTGAGGTGGTACTTGGTATTAAAAGTTTGAGAACCACTGATCTAGCTAAATGCATTTTTTTTTTTTTTTAGGTTTGCTTTAGTATTTGTTATTCAGTTAAGTTTTTTTGTGTGTGTGTGTTGGTTATATTTTGTTTTTTTTTTTTTTTGTTTGTTTTGGGATTTTTGTTTGGGCCTTTTATTTTATTTATTTATATTTGTGTTGTTGTTGTTGTTGTTGTTATTATTGTTATTATACATTTTTATTTATTCATTAATTTATATATTTATTGCCTTTTTTGTTGGTGGAGTGTTTTTTTTTTTTTTTTTTTTTTTTTTTTTTAGTAGTTTTGTTTGTTTTGGGATTTAGTTTGGGGATTTTTTTTGTTTGTTTGTTTTTGGTTTTGCTTTATTTGACTGCTTTTTCATTTTTGTTTTTTGTTTACATTTAAAGTTTTAGTTTTTTTGCTTTAGTATTTGTTAGTTAAGTTTTGTTTGGGTTTTATGGTTATGGTTTTTGATTTTGTTTTGGGATTTTCGTTGGGGCTTTTTATTTATTTATATATTTGTTCTTGTTGTTTTCGGGGGACTTATTATTATTATTATATTTTTATTTATTCATTTATTTCTACATTTATTGCCTTTTTGGGGGTGGGGGGTGCTTTTTTTTAACTGTTTTGCTGTTTGCATTTTAATGTAGCTAATGCTATCTTTTTTGTTTTTTGTTAGTTTTGTTTGGTTTTTTTTTTTTTTTTTTTTTTTTTTTGTTTTTTTTGTTTAGTGCTTTTTTTTTTTCTTTTGGGGGGGCTTTTTATTTATTTATTTGCTTTTGGTGGGAGGGTAGGGCGTGCTTTTTAGTTAGATTTTGCTTTATTTACCTGTTTTTCGTTTTGTTTTTTGTTTGGTTGTTCAATATGCTTTTGTTTTTAGTTAGTTTTTGAGGGTTTGGTTAAGTTTTGGGATTTTGTTTGGGGTTTTTTATTTTTGTGTGTTTTTTTTGTTTGTTTGTTTGTTTGTTTGCTTTTGTTTGGTATTAAAAAAATTTTACGCCACTAATGCTGCTTTTTGTGTACATTACCTAGCTTTCTTGCTATTTTCATGTTCATTAAAAAAGGTTTATTGATTGTGTGAGTGAAATTTTTCTCGGATGAGTCGGTTGCATCCTGGTTGGATTTGAGAGTGAAGGTTTCTGGGGTTGCTGAGTAACTGCTTGCTTACATACGTGTGTGTGTTTATCCTCACAGGCATAAAGAGGCATACACATGGACAAACCCTTTCTGCTGTGTACACAATATAATTCTTGGTAAACTGTGGATTGAACAGTACGGCACCGTAGAAATCGTCAACCACAGGTAAAGCAGGACTGTTGAGTTTTATGACCCATCTATTCTATCGTGAATTCACATGGATATGTTTGAATGATTAATGGGATGTGTGATTGCTTAGTACTGGAGAGAAATGCGTGCTGAACTTTAAACCCTGTGGGATGTTTGGAAAGGAGCTGCACAGAGTTGAAGGTTACATCCAGGATAAGAGGTGAGATCCTGACTCACTTATTGCATTGATTAATATAGCAGTCATCTTGGATTTATACCAACACACATGTAGCAGCACAGATAAAACATTACACAGAAGAGCAAATGTTTTCTTTTATCAGTTTTATTTTAGAAATGCGTTATGCAGTCAGTCTCGATTAATTTATTCTGAGTGTGACTAATTACTTACTACTTGGATGTGGTGGTCAGAATTATTTTCAAAAACACTGAGCTTCAAACCACAAAAATATCAATTATAAATTAGAAGTAAGCTGAATGGAGAAAATTCGAATCTGACTCAAAATAGTTACATGGTGTTTATGTTTCAGAAAACCTCATGAAGTGATGATCTGTCCACTTCACAGATACAAGTCCTCATGACTGAACATGTTATGTAATTGCTTTTTATGTGCAATGTTTTGCTTGTAAAACAAGCTAATAACGAGCATGCCAACGTTTCAGTGGATTTAAGAAATGTTCCTGTTTTTTTTTGTTGTTCTTTATTTAATCAACGCCTGTTCTTTCCCTTTGTGCACGTCACATGCAGTAAGAAGAAGCGCTGTGTGATCTATGGAAAATGGACAGAGTGTATGTGGAGCGTCGACCCACAGGTGTACGAGGCCCATCGGAAGTTTGACAAGAAAGGAACGACGGACACTAGAAAACAGAAACAGGTGGGAAAGATAATACTTGACTCATGCTTCCGTTAAAACTACAGCAAAGCTCTCTGTGTTCATGTTAAGGTAACAAAGAGAGAGATGTAGTCTAGTATCATTAGAAGGTTTAGACATCTTAGGCTGTCTGTAGTGATTCATGCTCATGTAGAAAATAATGGAGTGTTGTTTTAGGGTTACTGAACTGTTTGTATTGGTGTGTGTGTTTGGTTTAAATATGTGCTAATGTATGTACAGAAGAGCTGTGTGTAGGTGTAGAGAGAGCAGGTGTGTTAAAATACTCTTCATGCCTTAGACCTTTGCCTCCGTTCAGGTTTTTGTCAGTTCATTTGTTTATTTAAACACGTGTCCCATTACATGACAACACATCCAGTTTTTTATTAACAGACGTCTTGTCTCTGAGTGCGGTCGCTATCACCCTCATGTCATTCTAGACCTGACTGTTGCTGTTTTGTGGAACATAAATGAAGAGAAATATCTCAGTGTTTTCTGTTCACAGGATAAAAGTGAATGGTCACCCAAACTTATTTGTTACAAACATTTTCAAAATACCATCTAACTTACCAAGTGGCATTTATTTTAAACGATGAAAGCCCGAACTGACTTTTCAAGGCAAACGTTTCACAAAAATAATTGTTTGGTCATTCTGTGTCAAATCAACCAAATTTCAATAACTTACCCAGCTAAAATGTTGATTTTGCTAATATTTTTTTCTGAAGAAAGATACACATGTATAGTGATGAAAGCCAAAATATTAAATGTCATGGATGAATATTTACTGAGTAATCCACTGTTTTGTAGAGGGATGTCAGAATGGCATTTTTCGCCTGAGATTGAGGGTCAAGTTACAGGGGGTAAAATTGACTTCAAATAGAAAGTTATTTCTTCTTTGGACATTGATTTTAAATAAAATAAGTATCAGCTCTATACAAAGTGACCAAACATTTGGTTTTTGACCATTAGGTAACATTCAACAGTCTGAATATGGAGCCTCATTGAGATCCCCATATCTCGGGACTGAACAATGTAGGGCCTTGAAAATTAAGACTCCTAAAGAAAAGTGTATTAAGAAGTAGAATCTAAAATCATATTGTGATATCTTTAATATTTCATGAGTTATAGGCACTTGAACTTTAGAAAAAAAGAATATTTATGACACTCAGGTATGTTCAATGCAGTTGTCTTGACAGAAGGAAACAAAATACATCCCTAGTTTCAACATTATTTGTCCTTCAGACATTCCTCTTTAAAAGAGAAGTATCATATTTTTTCAAACTGACCCACTTTTGGTTTTTGACCACTGAAAATGTGTCAATTTTAATGATTTACCTCTGGAGCCATATTGAAATTTTCATATCTCTGGAACTGAATGTCATAGGGCATTATAAATAAAGATGCCAAAAGAAAAGTTTGTTAAGACCCAAAATCTAAAAGGGCATTAAGATGTATTTAATACTTGAGTTACAGGCATGACAACTTTGGAGTAAAAACTTGCTGTTTTCCCATTTTTGAATGGTCACCACTGGCACATAATGCAGTGAAGATTGCTAAAGTCAACTGATTTTACTAAAAGACCTCTGTGCAAAAATAACATTATGATGCTGGCATATTTCTGAAGTCATTTTTACCCCCCGTGACTTGGCTCTGAATCTCCGGTGAATGCCATTTTGACCCCACTACAAAATAGTGGATTACTCAGTAAATATTCATCAGTGACATTTAATATTTTGGCTTTCATCACTATACATGTGTATCTTTCTTCAGTAAAAAATATTAGCAAAACCAAAAATTTGAACCGGAGACCTCTGGTTGAGTTGACACGGAATGACCCCGTTTAATTTTAAATGATAGATTGGTAGATATACTGGAGATGCTACTTGTCTAATGAGTTTATGCTTGTCCTGAATATAAGGTATTTTGTGAAGAATAAAAATTAAACACATATTTGTCTGAGTGTTTAAACTATGTACTTGCACCAACAGGAGGAGACAGAATCCGTCAACGAGGATGCCGATGAAATGCCCGAGGTACAGGAGACTGTGGCAGTGATTCCTGGTAGCACATTATTGTGGAGAATATCATCTAGACCACCTTATTCAGCAGAGGTACACACTGTGATCGCTGTTATGTTCATGTGCAGAGAACTGAAGGCACAAAATTTTAAACAAACTGATGATTTCTTAAAAGGTGAACTATATTTTGGTTCAAAAGTTTGGAGTTGGTGTGATCATTTTTTTTTTTTTTATGTCTCTTATGCTCTAAGACTTTATTTGATTAAAATACAATAAGATCAGTAATACTGTGAAATATTATTTCAATTTAAAATAACCGTTTTCTGTTTGAATTAATATAAATATAATTTATTAATGTGATGTAAAGCTGAATTTTCAGCATCATTATTCCAGTCTTTAGTGTCACATCATCCTTCACAAATCTTTCTAATATTCTGATTTGCTTAAAGGATTAGTTAGTTCACTTCTAGAATAAAAAATCCTGTTAATTTACTCACCCCCATGTCATTGAAGATGTTCATTTTTTTTTTTTTTTTTTTTCTTTCCTCAGTCCAAAAAAAATTAAGGTTTTTGAGCCAACAGGTTGAATGTCCAAATTGCAGTTTCAGTGCAGCTTCAAAGGGATCTACACAATCCTAGCCTGAGGAATAAGGCTCTTGTCTAGCAAAACAATTGGTCATTTTCTACAACATTTTTTTAACCACAAATGCTTGTCTTGCACTAGCTTGCCTTGGAAAAGTCATGCACTGTCAAGTCTGTCTATTTCGTTTAAAAAAAGTAGGTTAGGGCAAAAAACTCTCATCTCATTTTTTTCCTCCAACTTTAAAATCATCCGACATCATTGTTTACCTTTTTTGTTTTTTTGGTTTTGTTTTTTTGGTAAAGGGCTGACTTTGACTGACTTTTAGGGCTCCAAGATATTGGAAAAAAACTGACATTGCAATATCTTTTTTTTTTTTTTTTTTTTTTTTTCTGCGATATATATTGTGACATGGAGAAATATAGGGAAGTCCAACAGATGTCTTGAATTGCTCAAAAATCACCCTATTCACTATCAATTCAGGGAAATCAGTTAAGTTTGAGTACAGACACTACAGTTTGTCACTGTAAGCAATTGACGCCAAATTGCTATTAAAGGAGAAGTCTATTTTCAGAACAACAATTTACTAATAATTTACTCACCCCGCCTTGCCATCCAGGATGTTCATGTCTTTCTGTTATCAGTTGTAAAGAAATTGTTTTTTGAGGAAAGCATTTCAGGATTTTTTTCCATATAATGGACTTGATTGGTGCCCTGATTTTGAACTTCCAAAATGTAGTTTAAATGCAGCTTCAAAGGGCTCTAAACGATCCCAGACGAGGAAGAAGGGTCTTATCTAGTGAAACGATCTGTCGTCTTTTTAAGCACAAAAGCTTGCATAGCACTAGCTCTGGGATGCACGTCCACGCTACGTACTACTGAATCACGTCGAAAGGTCATGCAGAACGTAGGCGGGACCACAGACCCAGTGTTTACAAATCGAACGAGCAAAGACTAAGGAAGTGCAAATAGTCAAACGCCGTTAACAAACAAAAAGGTACAACAATGTCGGACAATTCTGAAGTTGTAGGAGAAAATGAGATGGAGTTTTTAGAAATACTCTACCTTTTTGAGCTGGAACACACAGATGATGAACTTAGACGTGATTCGGAGCATCGTGAACACGCATCCCAGAGCTAGTGCTACACAAGCTAGATAAGACCCTTCTTCCTCAGCTGGGATCATTTGAAGCTGCATTTAAACTGCAATTTGGAATTTCAAAATCAGGGAACCAGTCAAGTCCATTATATGGAGAAAAATCCTGAAACGCTTTCCTCAAAAACCATAATTTCTTTACAACTGAAGACAGAAAGACATGAACATCTTGGATGACAAGATATGAGGAAAAGAAGGAAAACTTAAAAGAACTTCAACATCATCCTTTCTGTAGCCAAAATATATCCATATAACTGACCATGTGTTTCTTTTTGCGATCAAATCTCCCATTTTGCTGCTTTTCCCCTTGTTCCTTACTGATTTCATCAGGCACACACAGAAACCTCACTACAGACTACGTGAGGCAACAAACGTGCTTTGTAAATAGTTTTTTTAAGAACCCTTAAATTAGAATTAATTGCTTTATATCAGGCAAATAATATAGAACAGTGCAAGTTGTTTTGCCCTGCATGGCACCTCCTGAAGCGTGCACATGTGCAGTAGTCACATCGCAATCTCGATGCTAAAACGATGTATCCTGCGGCCCTACTTTTTTTGCACATTCCCTTCGTAAACACTGGGTCGTTTCTTCCACCTACGTCACATATGATCTTTCCAACATGATTACATAATGCATCAAGTCAAGCTAGTGCAAGATGAGCATTTGTGGTTAAAAAGTATATAATAATTTGTTTTTTGTTTTTTTTTAGAAAATGACTGATCGTTTCACTAGATAAGACCCTTATTCCTCGGCTAGGATCGCGTAGAGCCCTTTGAAGCTGCATTGAAACTGAAATTTGGACCTTCAGCTCATTAATCCCCATTGAAGTCCACTATATGGAGAAAAATCCTGATGTTTTCCTCAAAAACCTTAATTTCTTTGCAACTGAAGAAAGAAAGACATGAATATCTTGGATCTCATTGGCATGAGTAAATTATTTTTGTTCTGGAAGTGAACTAATCCTTTTAACACATCTTTACTAAATAAAAGTATGAATTTCTTGCAGAACAAAAAAATTACTGACCGCATTCTCTTAAACAGTAGTGTAGTATATGGTGGTCTACCTGATTTCAAACACCTTCTGTTCACTTCTAGATGTATAACTTCACCAATTTTGCCATGACGCTGAATGAGCTGGTGCCTGGCATGGAAGGAGTGCTGGCACCAACAGACTGCCGCCTACGGCCTGATATCAGAGCCATGGAGAACGGCAACATAGGTAACAAAACCATTAAAACCCTAAAACAGTCTTTCATCGCCCCCTGCTGTTCAGACATTTGCTCTCATTGACTTTGTGTGACTTTTTACAGATGAAGCCAGCAGAGAAAAGGAGAGACTGGAAGAGAAGCAGAGAGCAGCTCGTAAAGAGCGAGCCAAAGATGGCGAAGAGTGGTCGACTAGGTTAGTTTTGCTCCTTTTTATAGTTTTTGTGCGTGTTTGTTATGCCCATTTTTTTTTTTTAACCTCTCCTACTGTTTTCAGGTGGTTTCAGTTAGGCACAAATCCATACACAGGATCACAGGACTGGATTTACAGTGGCGGCTACTTTGATAGGAAATACACAGACTGTCCTGATATCTACTGATGAGGAGGTGCAGATTCAAAGGGCAAAGATTTTGTCACCTCCTCCTTCTCTCTTTCTCTCACAATACAGCAACCCTCTACACGATGCTCACATTAACACAGAGCTGCCTCCATCTTCAGCACTTGTGTTTACAATTGTGCTTTTGCCCTTTGGAAGCGTCTTCTCTCACATCCCATCGACCTTTTAGGTTTCATCAGTGGAGGAACAGCAGTAGGAGAACCAGTTTGCCTTTTTCTGCCTTTGAACGTACAAACCCCTCATCAGAGCTCTAGTCAGTGACGCTGGAGCTCAATATAGATGTAGTTATATCACCAATTCAATGTGACTCTGAAGTGCTCTGGCCATTTTCCATGTACAGTAGGTGTTAAACGTTTTGAGTTGGGCAAGCACTGAGCCACCTCTGATCCAGCTGTAAGTAGAGCGTAAAGGTGATCAAGCATTAATGTAATAACGACAGTAATAATGTTTAGTGAATGATGATGAATGTTAATAATGAACTATGGGTGCGTGTAGATGTGTGTGTGGCAATTACTGTAAAAAGCCATAGATTTTGTTTTAATTGGTACAATATTTTGCTTTCATTCAAATTAAACTTTACATAAAATAGCCTCATCGTGCGTTCATTATGGTGAGGTGTTTTAAAAATGGCCTCAAAGCTTTTTCTTTATTCTTTCACTTCGCAGAGACTCATGGGATGTAAAATAGGCTGATTGTACCGACATTAATCTGTTGTTTCATAATGCTCTGTTGACATACTGTAAATGCACAGTTTGCTGTCACACTAAATTGTTCCTCGAGCACTATCTGTTAAATTTGTTTTATGAAAAGTAGTGTCATAGGTTGTTCTGTCCACTGGCATTTGCATCTGTTATCACTGTTGTCAAACATAGACATGTACACTGTGTATTTGAGAAACTGACCAAATCTATGCAACTCATCCAACTGCTCAAACCCAACCTCTTAATGAACGTATAGAATGGCAGCTTATGTAAGTGTAAATATAACATGCATCTCATCTGAGAGAAGATTTCCTGCCTGTAGATGCCATGAAAAGTATTTGACATCTAATCATATTCTCATTCAGACTATAAAAGCGATTCTTTTTATGTAGAGACAAATGGGCGGGTTTGAAGCACACCGATGCAACCGTTGTTGCTCTTCTCAAGTACACAAATGTGTTTTATTTCCCACAGTGCCTGACTTTGAATTCGTCTGTGAGTCACTAGTCTTAATCTTGAGATGTTTGTATTTCCACTTGACGGTGTTTTAAGTTTATTGGAATATTTTATTTGGTTTTTCTAACCACCTCTTGTCAGAGTACTAAACGTGCAACAGGAATGGCAAGATATAGTCTGCATCTATTAGATACACGTGACATTCAGTACACTACTTGTTTTGCATCCTGTATTGTATCTGTTTCTTCATTAAATGTACATTTGATCATTTGAAAACTAGCGTTATAAAACTAATATTCCACAATTAAACTATAGATTTTATTTTTATGCGGCTTCGTGTCAGTTCATTGTGTATGTGGAATGACTAAGCGTTCCTCTTCACTGGATGTCATATTTTGAATGTACGAATGTCTGTATGTTGTGCATAGATTTGTAGATTTCTAGTTATCATAAGCACAATGCTTCTTATTTTGTGCAATGATTTATTTTTATAGTATTTAACTTCTTATTTTGTTAAAAGGTGTCAAAAGGTATTTTCACTGTGAGATGAGGGTTATATTCATTTTTGGACAGTTATAGGGGCTGTCATTCTGGTGAGAACAAATTCTACTAATTAAAATTTAAGTTTGAACATGTTGATTCTTTTGGAATAAAAATTAATAAATTGATGAAACCTCTCCGTTTCATTCCTTTAAAGGGAACCCTGAGTGTTAAGACGTGTATGGGTTGATATAACCTAAATGATGTCTTTTGCAAACCCATGGAAGATTACTTTATTTTAAAAAATCCACATTGTTATGCATATTTTAGACCGTGGGGGCACGCTATTATTTTGATGACGTCAAATGGTTGCACTCCGTGAGCTACTGGCATTAAGTAGGAAAATAAAAATACTGATACGATGATCATAGCTACTGAAAGAGCGTACAGGTGGCGATGGATATAAGTGTAGGCTTAAACCAAATGCTGTACCGTTGATTTCCCCCACAAGGAGTCTAAATGCTCTGGATATCCAGCGAAATTCACCCTGAGAAACTTGCGTTGGTATGTTTACATCCTGACAAGATGGCGTCTAGCATTTTTTGTTCTGCCGTTTGTAAGCTCTTTCAGTAGCTGTGGTCTACTAAAAGCCTCAAAGGCATCAGGGCTAAAGTGGAGAGTACAAAGACGTGGGTCTTCAGGAAGTTTTATAAGTTTTCAGTCCAACAAAGCTTATCTATGGGCGCCTCTTAAACGAACGGCTGCATCATACGAAGGCTGCACATCTCGGCTGCTGTCATCAAACGTCGCTGAACATCGATTCACAAAAATAAACCGAACGAAAAGAGTCGGTACTGAGCTCGTTTGAGTTTGAGGATTCAGCCTTGCTCGCTAATAGTGACTAGAAGTCTGATTCGTTTCCACGAAAAGGTTCTTTCGGATAGATCGTTTTAATGAACCATCATAATTTATATCATAATTAATAATTTTTACAAATAAAGCTTTATATTATGATAAGGCTACTTTCTAAGACATTTATATCCTGCAGTCAGGGCGAAATTAGGTTCCTCCACTGTAAAAAAAAACAAAAAACAAAAACAAGAATCGAAAACAACAGTGAGGAATCGATTCTTGGAATCGAATCTCATCGATTCCAGAACCAGGAATCAGAATTGGACTCGATTCCAAAATTTTAGGAATCGAACAGCCCTACTGACAATTACAACCAAATAGTTCCCCATAGTACAAAATATGTATAAATGATTTTTTTTCATGCCTTTCTACTACACATTTCAGTAAGAGACATCATTTACGTTATATTAAACTAGATGAGTAAAGTTTGAGAACAAACTTTAAGTTGGCTTGAGAAAGCCAAGCCTGAAAGTTTGAAGCAGTTGTAAAAGTATGAAAGCAGCTAGCATGATTTCACACACTGCTTACATGATTTAACATGTTGTTAACATGTTTTAGCATGATTAGCTTGTTGCTTGTATTTTTATAGGCTGATTACAATATTGTTAGCATAATTAGCAAATTACTAGAATGTTGTTAGCATGATTAGCAAGTTACTAGCATGTTTCGAACATGGCTAACATGTTACTAGCTTGTTGTTAACATGTTTGTAGCATGATTAACATATTACTAGCATGTTGTTAACATGATTGGCATGCTGCTAGCATGATTAGCAAGTTACTAGCGTGTTGCTAGCATGTTTCTAACATGGTTAGCGTGTTACTAGCATGTTGCTAGCACAATTAGCATTATACTAGCATGTTGTTAACATGTTTGTAGTATGATTAGCATGATTAGCATGCTGTTAGCACAATTACCAAGTTACTAGCATGTTGCTAGCACAATTAGCATTATACTAGCATGTTGTTAGCATGTTTCTAGTATGATTAGCATGCTGTTAGCATGATTAGCAAGTTACTAGCATGTTTCGAACATGGCTAACATGTTACTAGCTTGTTGTTAACATGTTTCTAACATGATTAACATATTACTAGCATGTTGCTAACACGATTAGCATGTTACTAGCATTTTGTTAACATGTTTCTAACATGATTAGCATGTTACTAGCATGTTGTTATCATGCTTCCAGTATGATTAGCAAGTTACTAGCACGTTGCTAGCATGATTAGCATGTTACTAGCATGTTGTTAGCATGCTTCCAGTATGATTAACATGTAACTAGCATGTTGCTACCATTATTACCAAGTTACTAGCATGTTGTTAGCATGATTAGCATGTTGCTAGCATGATTAACAAGTTACTAGCAAGTTGCTAACATGATTAGCATGTTGTTAGCATGTTTCTAACATGATTTAGATAGCTAGATAGATTAGAAATATTAGAAATATTAGAGTGGAAGCTTAAATGAGTCTACATGGATTAGAAATAGTACATAGAAGGGAAGCTTGACTAAGCCTCAAGGGATTCTGGGAGTTTAGATTTGAATTTTGTCAGTTGGAGTTTGAAGAGTGTTGCTCATTTGAACATTCCGTCAATGTAAGTCTATGGGATTTTTGGTGGTTTTGATAGTCTGGTTTACAAAAACCGTAAGCCGGATCAGTTAGAAAAGATAGAGCACACCGAGTCAGACCAGTCTGAAGGTCTGGGCCGAGTTTGGTGGTTCTAGCTTGAAAGCTCTAGGAGGAGGTAGATACCGAAATTTGGCTCAGAATAGATCAGTAAGTTGGCTTTCTCAAGGCAACTTAACCATATAAGTTTTAATACCTTTAAAAGCAGGATTGTTATTAACTTTTTAAAATAATTTATCATGAGAAAAAAAATTCAGTTTTCTCATGATAAATTATTTTAAAAAGTTAATAACAATCCTGCTTTTAAAGGTATTATAACTTATATGGTCTCCGAAGCGATTGACTTGCATTATAACCTCAAGAGAAAATACTACAAACTGTATAAAACGTTTCCTCAAAGATTATTAAAAGTGTTTTGCATTACTGTAAATACAATACTAAATCACTCATTTGGTGAGTGTGCGTCTTTCCCCATTAAATGACACAGCAGTTGCTGTATGCCAAGAATGACATGTTATTCAGCCAATCAAATGCCTTCTTACGTGCGAACGTGACCAATAGAGACACGGCTAACAGGATACAGGAAGTCTCCTGCCACTTTCCAGCAGTCTATCTGCAACTCTTCAGCGAGTGACCCTTAAAGACCTAAATCTGCTGTAGGAATCCACGAAGGAGTAGACGTATCCACTGGTATGATGCAGTTTTATTACAATATGCCATTTTTAGATGTATAACGGCGTGGTTCGTTTAAATACGCATCCGAAACAAAATGCGCAGTCATTGTTGAGTTTAAATGGCAGCTAATGCTAACTGAGTGAAGTGCTTTAGAAACCAAACAATGAAATTATGATTACATTTTCAACCCGAGGGTAAAACAGTGGTAGTTATCGTACTATATTATATCTTAAGATAATATGTAATTGTATATATGTTTAAATACAAGACCGCTGTTGTCTTTTGAAGCTAGCTGGACTGCTAATAAATCTTGCTGAGTAACTGTGCTCACATCTTTAAGCTTCATGTTGTTTATTAGCCTTGTGATGAAGATAAGCTGAGATGTTTGATTCAGAATTTAAAAATGGCTTGAAACGATGTTGTGTGTTTTACATTAGTGACCCTGGACGACAAAACCAGTCAGAAGAGTCAATTTTGTGAACTTGACAGCTGACAGCTGAATAAATTAGCTTTACATTGATGTGTGGCTTGTTAGGATAGGAAAATATGTGACCCTGGACCACAAAACCAGTCATAAGTGTCAATTTTTCAAAATTGAAATGTATACATCATCTGAAAGATGAATAAATAATCTTTCCTTCGATGTATGGTTTGTTAGTTTAGAACAATATTTGGCTGAGATACAACTATTTGAAAATCTGGAATCTGAGGGTGCAAAAAAAATCAAAATATTGAGACAATCGCCTTTAAAGTTGTCCAAATTAAGTTCTTTGCAATGCATATTACTAATCAAAAATTAAGTTTTAATATATTTACAGTAGGAAATCTACAAAATATCTTCATGGAACATGATCTTTACTTAATTTCCCAGTGATTTTTGGCATAAAAGTAAAATCTATAATTTTGACCCATACAGTGTTTTTTTTTTGGGCTATTGCTACAAATATACCCCAGCGACTTCAGACTGGTTTTGTGGTCCAGGGTCACATATTTGGCTGAGATTTGAAATAGAAATCTGGAATCCGAGGGTGTGAAAAAATCGAAATAGTGAGAAAATTGTCTTTAAAGTTGTCCAAATAACTAATCAGAAATTAAGTTTTGATATATTTGGGGTAAGAAATTGATCTTCATGGAACATGATCTTTATTTACTAGCCCAGTTAATTTTGGCATGAAAGAAAAATCGCTAATTTTGACCCATACA
Source organism: Labeo rohita (assembly GCF_022985175.1). Taxonomy (NCBI): domain Eukaryota; kingdom Metazoa; phylum Chordata; class Actinopteri; order Cypriniformes; family Cyprinidae; genus Labeo; species Labeo rohita. The sequence continues at coordinate 22,490,178 of NC_066891.1, forward strand.
ATGTATTTTTGGCTATTGCTACAAATATAGATGTGCTACTTATGATTGGTTTTGTGGTCCAAGGTCACATTTATTTAACAGTTTGTATTATCTGTCCAGCAGCGAGGATGTCATCTGGAGCTCTGTTCCCCAGTCTGGTTTCAGGCTCCCGCAGCTCATCCAGTAAATATCTGGTTGAGTTCAGGGCGGGTAAAATGACCCTGAAGGGCAGCACAGTGACCCCTGACAAGCGCAAAGGCACCGTCTACATCCAGCAGACAGACGACTCGCTCATCCACTTCTGCTGGAAGGACAGGACCTCTGGAAACGTGGAGGATGTGAGGACTGTTTACTATTAGCGGTCAATCGATGGTGTTTTATATCAATGTCAAAGTCTTGATTTTGTGTTTCAGGATCTAATAATATTTCCGGATGACTGTGAGTTCAAGCGGGTGAACCAGTGCACCACAGGACGCGTGTATGTGCTAAAGTTCAAGGCTGGATCAAAAAGGCTGTTCTTCTGGATGCAGGTGAGGAAAAGATTGCAGAGCTAAGTATTTTGTTATGCTTGCTGACATGCAGCGTTTCAGATTTGCTTTGTCAGAATATAACGAAACAGTGCACTCAGAGGGGGTTCTGATATCTGATCAGCTGTCAAGTCACATTTGCGCTTGCTTTCCCATCTCTAAAGGAGCCGAAAACAGATAAAGATGAGGAGTACTGTCGCAAAGTCAACGAGTACCTCAACAACCCACCCATGCCAGGCACTCTGGGCAGCGGCGGAGGTGGCGGCCATGAGCTCTCTGCACTTGGTGGTGAGTGATGGAGAACATGCATTTCACTTTAGGCTTGTCCTTATACCCACACTTCCAGTCGTGACTACTTGAGAGCATGTGTACATGAGTCAGGGATGCATACTTGTCAGTGAAAATCACCGTTTTGAATCCACAGTAGAACTTGAATGAGTTTTGTAGATTAGTTGATTTGGTAATTAGTCTTTGAAATTAGGGCGGAGGTTGGGCTGGACTGGACAGTCTTTCTGCACTACTGGTACATTCTACAGAATTGGTGCAAACTGCTGTCCCAAAACAACACAATTTAAAAGCATTTAGGAATTCAGATCTTAGATATTTACTAAGATCCTTTATTATCAATTGAAAGCCACAAGAATGTTTAAAATATCAGTAAGTTTAATATATATATAAAATCATTATTTATTTGGTACTTTCAGTTGGGAGGTGGCTGTCCTGAACCCTAACCTCTAAATTTATACTAATGAAAATGATACTGAAATAATTTTTGTATTTTATGGCATTGTTGCTTTTTTTTTTTTTTTTTTTTTTTTTTTTTTTTTTTTTTTTTTTTTTTTTAAGTGAACTTCAAAAAAAAATTCTTAGTAAATTCTGAAACTTATGTTAAAAAAAACAAAAAATGTCCAGCATTTTCATGTCACTACCGAAACAGTGTATGATTTAGTCCACTGGCTGAGACTGATTTTAACTAAATCCATAAATTTTAGATCAGGAAATATTCCTGTCTCTCTCTCATACCTACATAATGAGTATATAGGCCCCATCATTTTGAGGTATCTGTGTGTAATTTTAAGGAGCGTCACTACCGGAACACCCTTTTTCTGCAATTAAGCACACTTTTTTTGGGAGTTATTCCATAACATTTAGTTTTATATGTGTACATAACTGTGCTAGCTAACCATGTGCTGATTAGCATCTTTGAGCTACCTTCAAAAGTATCTAAAATTATCACGACCAAAACATTTGGTGGGGTTTTGGTAGTGACGTCTTTGTTTTTTGGGTGTTATCCCATAAAACTGTCAGTACTGTAACAGCCACAACCTAAACATGTCATCATTGTTTCGGTAGCGACAAAAGTGAACAGTTTTTGTACAGTTGTGCACATTTTTAGTATGTGTTAATATCACACTTAAAATATTGTTAAAATTGTAAAATTTTCATCTGAAAGTTTAATAAAATCTTAATAGGTCAACATAACCCTTTTAATTAAATTATATATGACTGTGTTTCGGTAGTTACACATTTGAGGAAAGGGCAAATATTCCAAAACTTTCTGAAAATATAATATGTGAATTAACTGACAATTACTAGAAATGTGTACCTTGGATATTATACAGTTTGCATACATACAAAATTTGTGGAAAAAGACTTCTGGAGCATCAGTGAGTGTTTGAACCTTCTATAATAGTTGCATGTGAGTCCCTCAGTTGTCCTCAGTGTGAAAAGATGAATCTCAAAATCATACAGTCATTGTTGGAAAGGGTTCAAATACACAAAAATTCTGGAAAACCAAAGAATTTGTGAGACTTGAAGGATTTTTCTGAAGAACAGCAGGCAGTTTAACCGTTCAAGGCAAACAAGGGACTCATGAACAACTATCACACAAAAAACACAGCTGTGGATCATTCAGGTAACAACACAGTATTTAGAATCAAGCGTTTGTAAACTTTTGAACCAGGCCACTTTTATAAATTCAACTAGTATTTTCTCGTGAACTATATGTAAACGTCTTTAATGTGAAATATCTTATTCAGGTCAGTATTAAAAAAACAACATGAATTTTGTATGATCTCTCTTATTTTGTTAAAATTAACATTTTGCAGATTCTGCAAGGTGTATGTAAACTTTTGACCTCAACTGTATAAGCTAGTGCGTTTCGAAACGATGTGAAAATTCGCATTTTGCATTTGCGTTCTGTGGGATTCAAAACTTGGTCTCTAACTTTAGTCAATATGGATCAATGATTTTTATGACATCACCCTGCATTTTAGCTTCTCATCAAACTTTGTCCAATCAAATGCTCTCTAGAATCCGAAGCATCCCGCCCCCTACACTATAAATAGATGCTGTAGCTGCGGCTATATTTTCTGTATGGTGATTGGCACGTAGTGCACTATATAGAGGATAGAGAATGATTCAGACAGTGTAAAATGGTTTTCTTTGGGGCAAAAGAAGTCTGGTTTTGCACTGTGTGACTTGAACTGCAGCAGCGCACACAGTCTGCTCTGATCCAGAGATCCAATAGCATGGAGTGGATCAGTGCAAATCACAAAACATATTGGACCCATTTGAATTCTACACAGAATCTATATTTTATAGCGATATGGATGAGATTGTGGATGTCATACGCTGTCAGATGGAGCTTTACCAAGCTCAACAGTTCTGGGCCAAGCTGTGATATAATCAAAATGCTATTGGCTATTTAAAAAAGGGGGCAGGACTGCTTGATATGACCCACCATGTCTTCCTGTTTTAATTGAATATATGTCAACTCAGAATAATGCTGTGCATTTCAAAGCACTTTACAGGACCTTTAAGTCTATCCCTCACAGCCTGGTTTTCATCCGTGTGAAATTCAGTATATTCAATATGGTGTTAAAAGGTGTTTAAGTTAGTCAGATTTGCTCAATACCGCCTAAAATGCTGAATGAGCTCGCTGACTTAAACATGCTTGTGGATGCTTATAAACAGAGTGAAGATATTGATTGTGTAGAACATGAGCTCATGCTGAACTGAAGTAAGTGTACGTTGTTTTTTTTTCTTTTCTTTTCTTTTTTTTTCTTTTTCTTTTTTTTTTGAGGAGAAGGTGGTCTGCAAAGCCTCCTGGGCAATATGAGTCACAATCAACTCATGCAGCTGATTGGACCAACAGGACTGGGTGGACTTGGTGAGTAATATTTCTTTATTTTACAGGACTATTCCATGAATGATAATTTTATATATATATATATTAGTCATGGTCAAAAATATTGGCACCCTTGCAATTCTGTCAGAAATTGCAACCCTTCTCACAAAAAATTGTTGCAGTTGCAAATGTTTGATACTCACATTTTTTTTTTTTTTGCATTGGAACAACACACAAAAAAAAAGAAAAGTCAAATCTGATACAATTCCACACAGAACCCAAAAAATGCACTGGACAAAATTATTGACACTGTTAACTTAATATTTGGAAAAACATCTGAAATCAATCGCTTCCTGTAACCATGAGTAAGTTTCTTATACCTCTCTACTGGAATTTTGGACCACTCTTCTTTTGCAAACTGCTCCAGGTCATTCAGATTTGAAGGATGCCTTCTCACTGCTGTTTTGAGATCCACAGGTGTTCTGTGGGATTCAGATCTGGACATTTCAGAACTCTCCAGCGCTTTGTTTGTAACTATTTCTAAGTGCCTTTTGAAGTGTGTTTCGGGTCATTGTCCTGCTGGAAGACCCATGACCTCTGGTGGAGTCGTAGCTTTCTGACACTGGCCATTATGTTGCCCCCCAAAATTCTTTGGTAATCATCAGATTTCATGATACCGTTCACACAGTCAAGGGACTCAATGCCTGAAGCAGCAAAGCAACATCAAAACATCTTTGAACCTCCACCATGTTTGACTGTAGGGACTGTGTTCTTTTCTTTAAAGGCCTCATTTATTTTTCTGTAAACAGACAAAGTCTCCTATCATAGCGTCCCTTTTCATTCAGATGGCGATGGATAGTGCGAGCTGACACTGTTGTACCCTGTGTCTGCATATCAGCTTAAATTTTTTTGGAAGTTAATCGGGGTTCTTTGTCCACCATTCAAACAATCCTTTGTAATTTTTAAATAATTTTGCTCTTCCGTCCATGTCCAGGGAGGTTAGCTACAGTGCCATGGGCTGTAAACCTCTTGATGATATTGTGCACAGTGGACGCAGGAACATTAAGATCTCTGGAGATGGGCTTGTAGCCTTGAGATTGTCCATGTTTTTGCACAATTGTTTCTCTCAAATCTACAGACAACTCTTTACATCTCTTTTCTCCATGCTCAGTGTGACACAACACAAAGGTTGAGTCAACTTCTCTCAATTTTAACTGGTTGTGAGTGTGAGTACTATATTGCCCAAACCTGTTACTTGCCATGTTTGACTTTTTTTGTTATTTATTTTTTGCAGTGCAAACAAAAACAATAAGCACAAAACCAAAACATTTGCAATTGGAACAATTTTCTGTAAGAAGCGTTGTATTTTCTGACAGAATTGCAAGGGTGCCGATATTTTTGGCCATGACGCACACATGTACTTAATTACTTACCTTTTTTTAAGGTGCTCTGGCTGGTCCAGGTCTGGCTGGTCTGTTGGGCAGTGGAGGTCCTGCTACCAGCAGCTCAACCTCAAGGTATGTCTTTTAATTTCTTCATGCTAATTTCTCCATTTTCAGTGATGTGTTCACACATCTTACGGATTTAAATTTTTTTTTTTTTTTCTTTTATCCCTCTCCTGTACACACAGCTCCCGCAGCCAATCAGCAGCAGCCACTCCTTCCTCTGGATCGGCCGCCCGCCTCAGCTCCACTCAGGCACCCACCACACCCGTCACCCCTGCTGCTACCTCTACCGGCTCGCCCACGGTGACCCCAACCACCCCTGCAGCCCAGACTCCCTCCATGCCTGTGGCGCCCCCCTCCAGCACACAGCCCATCCAGCTGAGTGACCTCCAGAGCATCCTGGCCACCATGAATGTGCCTGCCATGGCCGCAGAGGGACCTGGCGGTGAGACATTGACAACTGATGTACCTTTGATGTGATCTTCACCTACTTTACCCATCCTCTAACACACTGTCCATTACTCCTCTGTAGTGGACTTGGCGAGTGTGTTGACCCCTGATGTCATGGCTCCTATTCTGGCTAACCCTGAAGTGCAGCAGAGACTGCTGCCGTACCTGCCGTCCGGAGAATCGCTCCCGCAGAGCACCGAAGAAATCCAGAACACACTGACCTCTCCACAGTTCCAGCAGGTAACACTCATGCTTATTAAACACTGATATGAAGAACTGTCACAGTATAGTGCAGGGGTGGACAAAATGATCCTGGAGGGATGCTGTTTTGCAGAGTTTAGCTCCAACACCATTTAAACACACCTGAACCAACTAATCAAGCTCTTACTAGGCATACTAGAAACTTCAAGGCAAGTGTGTTAAGGCAAGTTGGAGCTAAACTCTGCAGGACTGAGTTTGGGCATCCTTGGTATAGCACTATTGATGACAGCACTACAGAAAGCGTTTAACCCTCTGGTGCTGTTTAGTCTTTTTTTGAATATATAGAATTTCTTACTTGAAATGATATGAAACTTTGTAAAAGTTTTGCCATTTGCTATGTGAACAAAAATTGATGGCACTGGAAATGAATAGGAAGTGAATTTCATCTAGTGGGGAAACATTTGGTACTGCGCAGACAAAATCTGCCTGAAAGCAATTTTTTTTTTTTGTAAGATATCAACCTCAAATTTGAAACAAAACTTTGAGACTGCTTTAATTTTATGCTGTTTTAGAGTAAAACATGTTTTGGAAAATATGTATAAAAATACAAACATACACACACCTCCAGTCAAAAGATTTTTAAGTTTTTTTTTTTTTTTTATAAGTCTCTTCTGCTCACCAAGCCTGCATTTATTTGATCCAAAGTACAGCAAAAACAGATATTTATTACTATCTAAAATAACGTTTCTATTTGAATATATTTTAAAATGTAATTTATTCCTGTGATTTCAAGGCTGAATTTTTAGCATCATTACTCCAGTCAAATGAACCTTTAGAAATAATTCTAATATTATGATTCTATTATTATTATTATGTTGAAAAAAAATTATACTGACTCCAAGCTTTTGAATGGTACAGTGTATGATGTTACAAAAGCTTTTTATTTCAGATAAATTCTGATCTTTGGATCTTTCTATTCATGAAATAATCCTGAAAAAAATTTACTCAATATGTTTTAAATAGTGATGTTAATAATAAATGTTTCTTGAACAGCAAATCGGCATATTAGAATAATTTCTGAAGGATCATGTGACTGTAGTAGTGATGCTATGATCACAAGAATAAATTGCATTTTAAAATGTATTCAAATAGAAAGCAGTTATTTCAAAATTGTACTGCTTTTGCTGTATTTTGGATCAAATAAATGCCGGCTTGGTGAGCAGAAGAGACTTAAAAAAAAACATTAAAAATCTTACTGTTCAAATACTTTTGACTGGTAGTGTATATTTCATGAAAAATATTGTTTTTGTGCATTTATCATACTTAAAAAAAAAAAAACCTAGTTTTTAATGTAAATTTTTACGTTTTTAAAAACGTAAAAATGAAAAGTGTCTTCTTTAAAAAGAAACTTAAGTCTGTGCTCAAAAACATTCAAGATTTGTTAAAGTTTTAAGATTTTGTGCTCAAAAAGTGGTTCATAACCATTATACAAATATAAGTACCATAAAATCCCCTAAAAATACAAAACATAAAATTTATTTAAAAAAAAAAAAAAACATTTAATTTATTTTTGACTTGGACCAGTGGATTAGGAATTGCACCTTAATGCTGGTTGCCATGGAAAAAAGATAAACTATAAAATGGATCAGTACAGTCCTCATTATAATTGGCTGAACTGCATTTGTAGATGTTGTAAAAGAGCATTCTGCTAAATGTTGGCTGAAAACATTGCTAGGCAAAAGAATTACTTGTCATCAGTGAATTCCAATATTTTGGTGTTTATTTTATGAAGCCTTGCCAGGTGGATGTTGTGATTTACTAAAGCACTGTTGTGTGTTTGTGCAGGCGATGAGTATGTTCAGCAGTGCTCTGGCCTCTGGTCAGCTCGGTCCTCTCATGAACCAGTTTGGTCTGCCCTCTGAAGCGGTGGACGCGGCTAATAAAGGAGGCAAGTTATCACAACTATCAATTAACATAAAATCAGAATTCAAAGTTTATATGACCTTATTAGGGAAAGTGCATATTTTTCAGCTAAGTTTTTACTATTTGTAATAACTGTTTCATGCTTTTCCGTTCTGATATTTAGATGTGGAGGCGTTTGCCAAAGCCATGGAGGGCAGTGATAGCAAAACAGACGATGGCGATTCCAAAGACAAGAAAGATGACGACGAGGACATGAGCTTGGATTAGAACAACCTTCTGAACACAGCTGTCGTCTATCTGAAGTGTTAGTCTCATGCTAGTCTGGGTTGTTTGCCTGTACTCATTGATTGATTCACATTGTGTTTTGTATGTCCAAAGCTACATTATTAAACAATTGACTTCCAGTTGAATTCCAGCTTGTGCATGTGTGACGTTGATCAACTTGAAATCAAAGTGACATGAAACATAAAGGAAATGTTTATTGCCAATAAAAATACAGCTGAGGGAATCTGACAAAATAGTGACAAAAATAATATTTCTTGAGTTTTCAACTCCAGTGATTGTAGATATGGCAGCCCATGGAAAATCCACATTAAACTGCCCTCCAGTGTTTTTATACAACTAAATATTCCTATAAAACCCATTTAATGGTGTTTGGTCCTGATTGTGTTTATGAAATGTGTTAATTAAACTTGGAACGATATGATCCAGTGCCAATCCATCTTTATATGGTCCCTGCAGTACTTAACATTACAGTTTATCAGTGGCATCTTGGCACTTGCAGTGCTTTTTTAATAAAACTACATACACAGGTGTCGTGAAAGTAAACATAAATACTGGTTTAAATTAAAGGCTAAGCAAACCCACCACCTGTTGATTTGATAGTGTGGAGTATGTAGGGTTAATGTAGTTGTGGTCTATCAGGCAGGGCAGCCCTGCGTCCCCACAGATCCAGACACTGACAGGGGTTTGGACAGCATGACAGGCCTGTGGTTTAGTATGGCTTTCCTCACACATCCATGGAAAGACTGGACGGTGGATGGGACACCTGGCACCGTTATAGTATCTGCACACATAAGGAAAACAGGCTTATCTCAACATTGAGCTTTACAACTCATTTGTTCACATTTCAGGGCTAGATTTTGATCCTTTTAGCTTTAAAGAATTAGTTCACTCCAGAAAAAAAATCCTGATAATTTGCTCACCCCCATGTCATCCAAAATGTTCATGTCTATCTTTCTTCAATCGAAAAGAAATTAAGGTTTTTGGGGAAAACATTCCAGGATTTTTCTCCATATATTAGACTTCAATAGGAGCAAATGGGTTGAAGGTCTAAATTTCAGTTTCAGTGCAGCTTCAAAGCACTCTACATGATCCCAGCTCAGGAATAAGGGTCTTACCTAGCAAAACAATCTGTCATTTTCTAAAAATGTACTGTTTCACTAGTTAAAACCCTTAATCCTTGGCTGGGATTTTTTAGCTGTATTGAAACTGCAGTTTGGACCTTCAACCCGTTGGTCCGCATTGAAGTCGACTATATGGAGAAAAATCCTGGAATGTTTTGAAGTTTTTGTTCTTAAATTTTTTATTCTGGAAGTGAACTAATCCTTTAGTTCACTTTATGATTCTTGACAACTGCACGTTCTCTGACAGGATTTGTAAATGTTTATTCAGTGGCGATTCATACCTGGTACGCCGCCCAGATAAACCGTCTCTTTGCCCCCGTTCGATCGGCTATGTTTGGGACCCACTCCATGTTCACTCGCCACATCCACATGTAGCTGGATGACGTTGCTCTTCTTCACAACTTAAATCACAAATATGCAAGTGTCAAATACATTGCTTATGAAGCATCTATACATTTAAACCCTTCTGTTCTGTTCAGGTCAGGTTTAGAAGTAAGGCGTAGAAGTAAGTGTGACAGGTACTTGACAAGCTGTTTCTGTATCGATATCACAGCTTAATTTAAATACAAGAACTGTGATTTAAACAGAGTGGGAAAAATGTAAGGTTTCTGAAAAATAATGAATAGAGTATAATATATAGGCTACAACAAGGGGTTGCCTTATATAAAGAGATGTAATCCCCAAAAAAGGCTTCACACTTGCACAATCAGGCCTCTACGCTCACTTTTCTTTTTCCTAAGTCATGATATGTCACTTTTAACTGCTTCAGAAGTTGTTACCAACTCCTTGCTAAGAAAGATAACATAGCTCTTCAGCGGTTAAGCTATCTTATCGCTTCTGTGTTGTTGAATGTCTGACCCATACCTTTTTTTTTAAACAGATCACAAGGGTTAAATGCAGTTTGATTGTTTTTTTGTTTTTCAAGACTCACTTGCAATAGTGTGCCAACCTCCATCACACAAAGACTCTTCTGGTACGAGACTGACTGAAAACTCTCCATTGCTGCTGTTCACCAACACAGTCACCTGCACAGGACAAACGGACACTTCAGACTGGTGGACCGCCAACTCTAAATAACCCGTTATCACTCATTTGAAAATGATTTAACCTTGTAGGAGTTATGGGTAAGCTGCATGTATATGTGTGAGTGCATGATTGTGTCACCTTGCCCTGGTTCAGATAGAGACTAAGCTGTTGAGTTTTCTTGGCTCCAGTGTGCAGCAGGAGCCCTGAGTCCGAAACCAGACGCACCTCCAGGTGGATCTCGAGGTCCCGGCCCAACGCCAGTGATTCGTCTGGCAGGACAGAGAGGTACAATGAAAGTGTACTGTATACCATCTGTCTGAATTAAATGTGAAGCGTGTTTGATCTGAGAGTTGACTGATTGATGGGCTCACCTATGGTCAGATATCCTCCCTGACTGGAAAAGTAAACACCGGGCTGGAGGGGCTGCTGATAGCAGGGTGTCACTCCCACACTGTGAGAGGGGCTCTGTGACAACACCTCATTCAGTTTCAGATCCCGCACACAGCCAACAAAACCAGCCTGAAAGAAAGAAACAAAGAAAGTCATATCACAAAGGTATATCTCGGTGAATATGTTCAGATAGTAGGGCCCTCATTTCCACGATATGGAAAACACGGACGGAATCGCAGAATCCAGTCATAAAATGCAATTTACTGTATAGTGCGGATGAATAAATCAAAAGTAGGTCAGTACACTTAAATCAAAACGTGATATGGACTACCGTCCGTGAATATTAATAGACAAAATATTTAAATACGAATCCTGCATGTTCTGCTCTTCATACAGCCTTAAAATTTCATTTCATGATTTCAATCAATTACACATGCTTTTTGATTAATAAAAAGTAAAATGGAATTTAGGAAAAATAAAACGGATTTTAGGGCCCTAAGACAGTTACCATTTCCATGAGGTTTATTCTGTATGTTCACAAACAGATATTATTATTAAAATATCCACTTTATTATTAAGAAAATAGTACAATATTAATAAAAAGAAACTATATGCTTTACTGGAATATGATTTAATGATGATGAAAATAATATAATATTAAAACAATATAATATTCAAAATAAAAAGCATGTTCTTATTGTAATAATATGATTAAATAATAATAAAATTAATAATATTATTAAAAAATATGAAACAATATAACATTCAAAATAAACATTTTTCTGTTCTTATTAATATAATTATAGATAAATAGATAGATAGATAGATAGATAGTTAAATAGATATATAGACAGATTTTTTTTTTTTTTACATAAAATACCCCTTGTATATTTCATTTAATATGAAAAATAGCAATAAAAATTTGCATAATTTGCTCTCCAGCATATGCTGTTTTTTTTAAACAGGGACTTATTAGAGTAACACATTGTTAGCTTAGCAACTAACATCAATACTAATGTCAACCTCTTTTTCACTTTGCAATATTTGTGTGACCTGTTGAGTTCCATGTAGATAATTTCATTTCAGTCACTATGGCAGTTCACTCGTACTGAACAGAGCTATAGTGTATGTAATAGAGTGTTTACCATAGCTGCACTGTGGTCTGAGGGAAGTCCACCGATATAGAGAGGAGCACCAAACACACTCTTCCCTCCGCCCGTCACCCTCTTGTTCTGGGTGTCGATGCCGTCCACTGTCAGAGAGGCCCTGTCAGCCTCCACTCTCACAAACACCTGCAACCATTTCATGATTAAAAAATGTAAATAAAAAAAACTAATTTATGTCTAAAAATGTGCCACATCAGCATACGAACCGTGTGCCACAGGCTGTCGTTGTATTTCTTTTTGCTACGTATGCTGGTCTTCCTCTTTCCACCATTCACCATTAGCATCAGATGGCCATCAAACACAGATAGCGTCAAGGTCCTCTGACCTTTCCCTCCCGTCACGTGGAAAATCAGTCCACTCGAAGAGTTCACACGCACGCCGACAGAGATGTGTGGCCTGCGAATGGAGTTCAAAACAGGTACAGTTGAAGTAAAAAGTTTACATACACCTTACAGAATCTGCAAAATGTTAATTATTTTACCAAAATAAGAGGGATCATACAAAATGCATGATATTTTTTGTTTAGTACTGACCTGAATCTTTCACATAAAAGTTTTTTGGGTTTTATTTTAATACTCACGCCTTGCTGAACGCTTGGGGCAGCGAATCAAATCTCATGTGGCTGTGGGAGGAGCCACTGAAATGATGAGCGTCGACCTCTGGGACAGACATCTCACCCTGACAGGACTCGCGTGCCATTCGACTTCTCGAACTTCCATGAGGCTTATTCTGTATATTCACCAACAGACACACATTTCATGTGCTCTTATTAAAACACTGATTATTTTTTATTACGAAAATAATATAATACTAATAAAAAGAAACTCTTTATGAGTGACTGGAAAATGTAACATTCAAAATAAAGAAACATTTATATGTTGTTATTATTAAAATAAATAATTGTTTTTAAATTATTTTAAATATTTTAATTAAAAAAAAAAAAAAAAAATTCTATATATTTTTAAAAATGGTACCTTTGGATTCTTTTGTCGTGGTGTATCCAGGATTTCCAGTGGGACTGAAGCGGAGGGACAGACAAATGAGTATTTGTGTCCCTCTTCAGTTTTTGTCATATCTTCTACAGTCTGAAATGTTTGTTTTTCGGGGTCCCTAAAGAACACATTGTAGAAATTGTAAGAGATGATCAAACTGTAGCTTTCCATGAAGGTTATACATTCAAGTATAAGATTTACTTAATCAATCATTAGCATTTTTTTTCCATGAATTTATTTTGAACACCCTCTTCATTTCTCACTCTTTGCATCACACACCTCTTCATAAAAAAGTTTGTGAGGCAGCCGGTGAGGTTGCTGGGGCCGTCTGACACGGGAAGGCCGCCCACATAAGTAATATCGCTTGGCTGTAGTGCCTGGCTGATTTGGGCCATTCTGCCAGTTTCATTTCCACTCTCAAGAACATCGTCTATATAAACCTGAAACCTAAACAAAGGCAGAAATGGTCACAACCCAGTACACAAACACTATTTTACTGTATATTACTAATGAACATAGAGTGGCATACCCTTTTGTGCTGTTGTAAAATGCAACATAGTGACTGCTGTCATCGTTATATGTCTTCTGAGACCTGACTTCTGTTTTGTCAGTACTGACTACTACATGGCCGCTGTCTAACATCACCTGACACGCATCATTCTGAGACAGACACAAACACAAAATGGCAATAGCTGCAAGTGTCTTCAGCAGGAATCACTAAAAGACATCTTTTAAAGTATAAATTGTACATGAAATATGATTTGATATGTCCAAATCAAATGATGGTGTAAATGGTGTAATTTGCACCTGGGATCGGTGGTAAAACATGAGCCCGTTTTGCTGATCTGTTCTGAAGCCAATGCCAGCATAGAAGTTGTCTGAAAGATCTAGTACGTTGTCCATTTTCATGCCCAGGTAACCTTCACCAGTAAAATGAGCCTCACGAGTGACCTAACACACAACACAAACACACAAAAACATGTGTCTTAATACAGGAGAAGTAATATGTGGAGGAGGGGTTGGGAATCATACGGAATTTACAGATTCTGCTTCTAATTCTGATTCAGATTCTGAGTGATCTTGGTTTCTTATCAAGTTTCCTTTCAAGATTCATTTAGTAAGTTGTTGTTGCTCCTTGTCATGGTCATTTTAGCATTTCTACAGTAATAACAATTCTAAAAAAGATAATTTGCTGTTCAAATTAACTTAACTGCAATAAATTGGGCAATAAATTGATAATGATAATTATTGCACAATATCCATTTGCTCAATAAATAACAAGAGTTCGATAAATGTTTGATATAATGTTTATGCAGCAAAGGCAGAACGAAAGAGTACTAGTCATTCAAAGTTCAAAGGGCAGTGCAGCGTAAACTTATTAGCGCAGATACGTTATGTCTCAGTCACTAAACAGCGCTGTGAAATCCAGTGTGAAGTGCTTTAACTCAGCCAAGAACACAAATGACTTGGTTTAAAGCCAGATGAAACAGCGCTGACAAACAGGAGGAACACTGTGCACAACGATACAGTCTAAGGCTCATTAATCTACAAATCGCCATCATTCACCATAGATTTACTGTAGTAGCACAAACTGCACAGTGGTATTGTGTCAGAAATGTGGGTATTCGTGTTAAATATTATTATATTATTAATGTAGACATGCATTAAATATATTGAAGAAGGAGTAATGGAATTTAATTATTTTTTGTGATTAAGCTATGCATTTATAGCAAACATTCTTAAAAGGCTAGTGTTTTTCATACAAATACCTAAAAACCATATTACATTTTTACTATGGTATTGAGGTGCTGTATTGTGGTTTTAACTGATATTATCATGATCTAAAAAGAGAGAAAAAAAAAAAAATATATATATATATATAATAAAATATTATCAGGTAACAAACCTGTTTCTTGATTTGAAACAATATTACTCATAAAAACATGCAGAACTAAGGAATTCTTTTTTTCTATTAAGATATTTATTTTTTTAAGAAAAACGTTCTGACCATAAAGAACAGTTTAAAGCCACAGTTAACTGTCTGGTTTTTCAACTTTCACATTTTAGCACAAATCTGCCTTTAAACTTGAAAGAAATAAAAATTTGACATTTATCATGATAATTATCAATATCGACTGATATGAAAAAAAATATTGTAATAATTTTTTTGGCCTTATTGGCGAGCCCTATTCCTTTGTTACATATTTTATCATAAGCGTTAAAGATCAATTTTATCATAAGCAGGTCAAATTGCCATTTCAACACAGCTTCAAAGGGCTCTACATGATTCCAGCTGAGGAATAAGGGTCTTATCTAGCAAAATAAGAGGGTCATTTTCTAAAAAAAAAAAAAAAAAAAAAGATAATTTATATACTTTTAACCACAAATGCTATTCTTGCATTAACTTGACTTCACGCATTACATAGTCATGTTGGAAAGGTCATGCTTGACGTAGGCCAAAGTACTGACCCAGTGTTTATAAAGCGAATATGCAAAGAAAATCACTCTTTACAAAAAAAGGGGAAAACAACGATGTTGGACGATTTTGAAATTGAGGAAGATGTTTTTTTTCACCCTCCCCTACCTTTTTGAACCGAAGTACACAGACAAAGACCTAACGTTGCATGACCTTTCCAACATGATTACGCAATGCTGAAAGACACGCATGGTTGCAAGACAAGCATTTGTGGTTAAAAAGTATAGAAATTGTAATTTTTTTTAGAAAATGACCAATCATTTTGCAAGATAAGACCCTTATTCCTCGGCTGGGAGTCTTTTGAAGCTGCATTGAAACTGCAATTTGGACCTTCAACCCACTGAGTCCCATTGAAGTCCACTATATGGAGAAAAATCCTGAAATGTTTTTCTTGAAAACCCTCATTTCTTTTCGACTGAGGGAAAAAAGACCTGAACATCTTGGATGTATATGGATGGATGAATTGTTCACAAAAATATCAACAATCAATTCAAGTTTATTCCCTCATCACACACAGGTGATCCAGAATCATAAGCAGATTTGAACGTAGATTCCCAACCCTACAGAAACAAGTACGATGATGCTCACCAGCAGGTAATCTGGACAGCCATAGCTGATCCCTTCACTCTTCATGGACTTTAATTGAACAAAGCTTCTCATGGCCTTAACGGCCTTGAAGCAGCCCTTTATGGAGCCACGCTTAGCAAACACACTCTTTAAACTGCAATGACATGCACAGATAGTCAGTTACACAGTGGCAAAAACCAGTCTGTCTTCAAGTGGATCTAACTATGACTTCTCTGTGGAAATATCTGCACGGTCACCTCTCGGGCATCTGATCCTCTGGCACTCCACCCAGGTAATATTTTCCTGTGAAGCTGAGCTCTTGGCTGGAAAGCGTGTAGACCTTAACACGATCTAGCCTCACAAGCATTTCATTTTTTCGGTTGAAAGATAACATCCAACTGAAAACAACAAACACAGAAAACATTACAATAAATAGAACTTACAGATATGAGCGAGAAATTACTGGAATAAATAGAGGTTTTTACTCACAAATTTCGGCTGCGCATTACTAATTTTAATTTTTGACTGTTGTTGAGGGTCAATTAAGCTGGTCAAACTTCCATTAAGGTTATGGAGGACATTAAGAAGACCTCCTTGTACTGCTATGCACACATATTTATCCTGAGAAATTAAAAAAAGAATGACATTAACACACGAAAACATGCATCAGACAATCACAAATCCTAAGTTGCAGTCCGTCTCACATCTCTTTTGAACAACAGGAGAATGCCATTTTGCGAGGTGATTTTGACATGCTGCTCAAACAAACTGTCGGCCTTTAAACTGTCTAACGAAACCTCAACGTAGCCCGAGCCATCAAAATACACTCCGTTGACTACCCACTCAGGAGTATTCGATGGCCTCTTCCTGTTTAAAGACACACAAAGCAATTTTACAAGGAATGCACTCTTGTAAAGAGGTTAACACAGATTACATCATTTAATACGTAATAAAGGAACCCTCTCTGACCTTGAACAAGGGATGTTAGTTGTGGTGTTCATTTGCAAGTTTTGCTCAAAGTTATAGAGGCTGACTAGTTCTTCATTTAGACTTAATAACTCCAGGCAGCCCTTGAAAAAGTTAGGAGACGTCATGTTCAGATCCATTGGAGGCTGTGTGTGTTTGAGTGAAAGAGAGAGAAATTATTACAATTCTGGATGACAAAATATACATAATTAATTCAATAAACAGATAATGTGAAAATTCTATGCCAGCTGAGTTTTGATCACCTTTGGTTTGCTAAGTTGTTTTTAAAAGACAATTAAAAGTCAGTAATATTATTGATATGACTGCACTGACATCATCTGGATTGAGCTGGATAATGACACTATTTGTTACTGTAACCTGCCTTAATTTAATAAAATTTGTTTCATAACTGATGAACTTTGCAAAACTGATAATGCTATTGAACTGAACTGAATCAACATTAAACTGACTTGAGCTGAATAATCACACTATTGTCTCCTGTAGAGCTGCTTTACAGCTGAAAATGAATTATTGGAACAATTGTTTAACATTACTTTTTTATTTATTACTGTGAAGCTGCTTTGAAACAGTCTGTCTGCATAAAGTGCCATATAAAAAATGCTTTTAAAGATCAACTTCAAATTGCTGTGAGATGATGACAGTTAATCTGACTGTAAACATTAAATCCAATGTTAACGAAGGGCATCAAGGTTGTATTTATTGGTTCATAAATACAGTAAAAACAATAATATTGAAATATTATTTAAATTTAAAATAACTGTTTTCTATTTTAATATATTTAAAAATATAATTTATTGCTGTGATGAAAAGCTGAATTTTGAACAGTGACATTTTATTTTTTTCAGAACTCTTTAATGAATAGATTTAATTTATTTACAATAGAAAATACACTAACAGTCAAAAGGTTTTGAACAGTAAGATTTGTAAAGTTTTTTAAACAGGGTTCCTGTTTAAACAGGCTTCACGTATTTCTGAACTCATAATTGCAACTTGTAAACTCAGAATGTTTTGACAATATTTTGACAATATATGATGACAATATTTTGTCTTTACCATCACTTTTGATTAATTTAAAGCATCCTTGCTAAATAAAAGCATGAATTTCTATACCCCCCCCCCCAATGACACCAAGCATTTGAATGGTATAGGGTATAATGAGTGTTGCATCTTAATATCCATCAAAAAATCCTGAAACAAATGTACTCAACTGTTCTGAATATTTCTTGAACAGTAAATCAGCATATTAGAATGATTTCTGAACGATCATGTGAAAACTATGACTGGAGTAATGATGCTGAAAATGTAGCTTTGATCACAGGGATAAATTACATTTAAAAGTATATTCAAATAGAAAAGTTATTTTAAATAGTAAAAAATAGTTGAAATTTTACTGATTTTGCTGTATTTTGGATCAAATAAATGCAGGCTTAGAGAGCAGAAGAGAATTCTTTAAAAAACATTAAAAATCTTACTGCTCAAAAACTTTTGACTGGTAGTGTATTTGTAATTAAATCTCTTTTGATGTTTTGAATGTATCCTTGCTAAATACAAGAGTTGCTAAGATGGTTAGTAGGGTGTTTGCATATTGGCTCAAGTCAACAGTGTCCACTCCAAAGTGTTTTTCACATTTTGCTCCATAGATACAGGTTTTGCATTACTCACAGTAAATGTGCTGGGATAAGATCCAACATAAAACACAGTCTCCTCGGCTGGTAAGTTGAGCAGGCCTTTTTCTCCTTTTGCCTCCACGTTTTGTTTAACTATTATTGTTTCTTCTGAATCTGTGGACATTGCCATCTGACCATACTGTAGAGTCCTGCACATTAAAAATACAAAAATACAGTTGAAGTATAGAGTAAGAATAGATCTAAGCTTAATGATAGCGTGCACACTTCCCACCTCTCCAAGATAACTTTGTTGAAGAAATCATTTTTCACATCCTCAGGCATTAGAAGATACGCAGTTTCTCCCCCCACGTTAAAGTACCACCGCAGCTTTGATCCTTCCAGCATCATTGCCATATAGTCTTTAGTGGGCTACAACACACAGTCAGCACAGACTTCTGTATTTATATTCACACATATATAACTTAAAACACCTTAATGTAATAACAGATGCAAAATATCATAAAGCACATAAGGTACAAATCACTTTTAGGGTGAGGAGGTTGACTTACGTCTTTGTTTCCAAGGTAGAAGACAAACTGGGGTTTGATGTCAGGTTTTGTGGGGGTACGTGGTAGCTTAATGTACATGTGTAGTGATGAATAGGATGCCAGGGCGGCCACATTACTGGGCGTCCTCACTTGTACTCCTGAGTTACCGTCAAACTGCATTGACACGCCCACCTGAAGGTCAGACAGTTGAGTCATTGCCTGTAGTGCCATTTTAACCTAGTTTTTGTCTCTGGAAAACTGGGAATACTTTGAGACTTCTGAAGAGCTGTACCTTCTTGGCAGCATTGCGAGCCTGTTCAATGAGCTGCCGGATTCTCTGGATACTGTCGGAGATGTTGGACGGCTGAAATGAGGAGTTGTGCAGACGATCCAACTTCTTTATGAGCCGAGGAAGAGTGTCGCTCAGCGCCGCCACTGCAGGAACACAGAAACACACTGGACTTGATGCGAAAGGCAAGTCAAGATCACACATGCTCACTCAGAAGAGCTCCCTCACACACACCTGACGTATTGGCGTCACTGAGGGCTTTGTTGATTTCGTCACTGGTGGCGTTTGAGTCTCCATACTGCTTCTGCCATTCCTCCAGCTGCTTTTGAATAGGAGCCAGCGCATTGCTAACATTGGCCACCGTGTTGTTAGCTTGCTCCACTGCGCTCTTAGCTGCTGTGATGTCGTTTGCTATGTCTTCTGCATCATTTCAACAACAATGTTTACATCATGGTTTTAAGACTTAAATACTATATACAATAGCATTTAAAAGTTTGCAGGCAAAGACGTATTAAATTGATCAAAAGTAACATATAATATTGCAAAAGATTTATATTTAAATAAATGTTGTTCTTTTGAACTTACTATTTAATAAAGAATCCTGAATAATATATCATCTCAGTTTCTACAAAAATGTTAAGCTGTGTCACTGTTTTAAACATTAGTATTATTTAGAAATGAGCAGAAAATCGTTATATTAGACTTATTTCTGAAGGATCATGTGACACTGAAGACTGGAGTAATGATGCTGTAAATTCAGCTTTGCATCACAGGAATAAATTACATTTTAAAACATTAAAATAGAAATTAGTTATTTTAAATTGCTATATTATTTCACAATATTACAGCTTTTACTGTATTTTTGATTAAATAAATAAAGAGCATAAGAAGCTTCTTTCAAAAATGTAAAAAAAAATTTATCTTACCAACCCCAAACTTTTAAAGGGTTGTGCATTTATTTGTAAGTTAGCTTGCTATTAGTAAGGTTACAATTGATTTTGGAAGTCTAAGAACTGAGCTCTGACCTCGGCTGGTGTTGAGGTTATTCTGAATGTTCTTTAGGTCTTGGAGCATCTTCTCTTTCTTCTTTTCAGCATCCTGCAATTTTTTCTGTATGGAGTCCACACGTGGTTTTAGACCTGACAAACATAGTAGACCTGCATTAAACTGAGAATCACAACATCAAAGATGTACTTTGAAAGCATGAGTTTGCTGTTCTTACTTTGACTGTTGTTATTCAGTTCCTCAGCTTCCTTTATAAGCTCATTACTCTGATTCTTCAGTGCAGCAGCTTGTAGGGGCAGGTCTTTGTCCTTTATGTTCTAGATCAGTAAACTTACATTACTCATTCATGTTTTAACAGAAATAAAGATGCACTGATAAAGGTGCATTGATTTGCATGACTGTACCTCCAGAGCCTCAGTAGCAGCTTCATTGGCTTTCTTAGCTGCAGCCTCAGCTTCCAGCACGCTGTTTATAATGTTAGTGTACGCATGAGATGCGTTCAGAGCACGCTGTATGAAACCGTCTTGATTGGAGCCAGATATTAGACTGCATAACAAAAACACAAGACACATTTTATAAATAAAAATACATTTATCATATTAAAAGAGACTGGATCTGAGAATACAAGTATGGCCAAGCCAATATATTTATTAATATTTAGGCATTTTAGGATTATTATATCAGCCAATAGCAGTTTCCTGTGGTTTGTCTAAAAATGTACCTGTCAATCGATAATGATGTTTTTGTTTTTTCATTTTTTATACTAAGCACTGTGCTGAATTTTACTCATTGCACTGCATTTTATTTTAGTTTATGCCATTTAATGCATTTTTTCTGGTATTTTAAAATGCTATTTAAAATTGCCTTTATTATATATGTCTAAAGCACTTCTGAATTATCATTGTATAGGAAATGTGTTATATAAATAAAATTGCTTCAGTAATTGAGCACATTTTATTGTAGTTATGGCATTTTAAAATTTTATTTTTCTTGGTTTTTATCATGGCTGTCTAAAAGCACTTTTGAATTATTGTATAGAAAATATGTTATATAAATAAATTGCTTTGCTAATTGAGCACATTTTATTGTGTACAATAATTGGCACATAAAATATTGTGTCAAATATTTGTTCTATTCAGAATTTTTTTGGAGACCTCATTTGCTGTCATTAGGTCTATGTATCAGCCAACAGAATAATTCTTTAAAAGCCCATTTTAAAATTTTTAACAGTCAGACACCTGGAAAGATTATTGGCGAGCTGGTCCAGCATTTCAGCGTGTTTTTCTGCAGCCTCCACCAGGGGAATTTTATTGGCGGCGGGAGCATATTTCTGCACCTTCTCAGCTAGAGGCTGCCTCGCTCCATCCAACTGAGCAGCCAGTCGCTCATAGTCCTGATAGAAATGACACATTATCCAGAAACAGCATGCATGAGTCTGAGTATGAGCTCAGTGAGGTTCATTTATAATACACAGAAATGCTATATTTGGTTCTGCACACACAAGCGTACTGTTCCTGTGAATATGTACCTCTTTGGAGTCCTGGAGCATGGAGAGCAAGTCGTTGACCTGGGTCACATCATCCTCTGCCATCTGAAGCTGGTTCTCCACCTCCTTCTGGTTCTTAAGCAGGTTATTTACTAAGTTCTAGAAAAACACAACAGAGAAACTAATTTCTTCGCATTGAATTAATTCCAGTTCAGCTTTCTTTGAAGTATGGCCAGCTGAACTCAAATTCCAACTCTTAATTGTAATATTTTTTTCCAATCCTGGGTGTGTGCATGTGTTTGTATAAATACCTGCAACTCCTCCATGCGTTTCTGGTTAATATTGTTGGCCTCTACGGCGTTTGCTGTGTTTTTGACGGCCTCATTCATAGCGTCTCTCAGGTCCATCAGCTGCTGACTGAACTGGTTCAGTTTGTTTCTGATGTTCTCTGCCACAGCCTCATTATTTAGTGTCTGGTTTGCAATCTCATTTATCACACGATCTACCACTACAGAGAGACAACAACAGAACAAACATGTAGCACTTATAAACGTTAATTTTTATTCTAGATTTTTTTTTCTAGACCTTTTTGTATAAATTATTATTAATTATGAGATCATATAATGCATTATAATGTGCATTAGAAAGCAAAGTCAATGCATTAAAAATACCTTCATATAGGGCTGCAACAATTTCTAGATTCTATTTGTGTAC
Organism: Labeo rohita; assembly: GCF_022985175.1. NCBI lineage: Eukaryota > Metazoa > Chordata > Actinopteri > Cypriniformes > Cyprinidae > Labeo > Labeo rohita. Next base: position 22,512,492 of record NC_066891.1, read on the forward strand.
TCCATTTAAAAAAATTCTCAACTGCATTTGTTGAGTAACTGGCAAAATACTGGAAGTAGCGCATTCCACATATTAAACCCTTTTAAAAATCATAATAAAGCATAATGTTATTAAGAATTCACAAACGCTATGATTCAATTAAATAAATATATGTGATGGAGGTTTAATATATGCGCTTTATTATGTACGAGCATCTCAGAGTGGCTCAGTTCACAGTACATGCTGCTACACAAACTGTTATTATTAACGTGTGCAGCGTCTCAAACTCCATCTCTCCATGTTGTTGCGAGTTTGGGTTTATTATAACAATCACATGGGAACGCAACTTGCGATATTTTATCAGATTTGCAAGGTAAATCATTTATAAACTTACACAAACTCAGGAGAACACATAATTATCTTTCTCAGTATGCTAACTGTTCATCATGATTTCAAAATTAAAGTTTAAAGCCTCACTCTGAGTTTACACGTTTTGATGTCCACATAAGAAATTATAGTGCCTGTAGCTTTTCTATCATATAGAAATGGCCAAATATTAAAGTGGACAGTTGAAATGTTGTTGAGTCAATAATAAACGATTAGATTGCACAGTAAAGTGTAAAAACAACAGTCAGGCAGTTGGCGCCCTTTGCAGGCATTTGTTACAATGCATAATGTACATTAGCTCTATTGTTTATAATACATGCATTTTAAGTTTTGTTCAATAAAACCATATGATTACTTGCTTTTGATATTTTGTTTGAACTAATTATTACTGCCTCATTGCTATTATACATGTATTTTAAGTCATTTTAAAGGCTATTGTTCACTTAGGTCTATTTTTATTACTACAAAAAAATTATACATTATTTGATTACTTAGTGACAGCCCTACATTTATAATATGTGACCCTGGCCACAAAACCAGTCATAAGTGGCATGGGTATATTTGTAGCAATAGCCAAAAATACATTGTATGGATCAAAATTATCTAATTTTTCTTTTATGCCAAAAATCATTAGGATATTAAGTAAAGATCATGTTCCATGAAGATATTTTGTAAACTTCCAACTGTAAATATATCAAAACTTAGTTTTTGATATATTAGTAATATGCATTGCTAAGAAACTAATGCTAACAATCCATACATCAAAGGAAAGCTTATTTATTCAGCTTACATTGGATTCATAAATCTCAAATTTAAAAAAAAATTGACCCTTAAGACTGGTTTTGTGGTCCATGGTCATAAATAGTTATCTACAATACAGCATAAAGGCTTCAATCTAACCTTTTCCAATCCAGAATAAAGGGTTGCACAATAAAATGATTAAGCAGAGTTTGGTGAACATTTCTTATAGATTTAGTTCATCCTGTAACTCACACTTGTTGGCCTGATCCAGCTCATTTTCTGCTAGTTTCTTCTGGAAGTCGAAGCCCCTGAAGCGCATGTCTCTGAGCATGGACTCCACCTCTGCTATCTTTCCAGCAAGCTCCTTCTCATCGATCAAGCTGGTCTCATTCTGCGCTGTCCTATTCATCTGCAGTATAATACCTGAGAAGATGCAGAAATGTTGTCACCTAAATGTGGCTGTAATAATGTATGAATAAAAGGTAGAAATAGTAAGATGTGGCCTTTTTTGTCACATTATCACCTTGCACATCTCCCATGATGCCACTGATGAATTCAAGCAGATCTTGTGCTCTAGAGTGTGTGGAGTTAGTGTTGTCCTCTAAAGCATCGCCTTTCTTTTGTGTGGCTGCGGCCTAAAACAGACACACATAAACAAATTATGGTCAAATTGTCCTTTTTAGACATTGATGGTTTGATGCTTTATTAAATCAGAATTAGTTAATCTGATGATATGTTCTTATACCTTCTCCTCTAACTCAGCAATATCAGTGTCGATGATTTGCAGCTCTCCCTCCAGCATATTGGCCTGGTCCCTGCTCTTGTCCAGAGTGCTGTTGTAGTTTCTTATGGCATTCTGAAGCATAAAGATGTATAATCTTAATGCCATACATAACACTATAATCTTAATGCCATACATAACTAAAAGTTAAACTGAGGCAAATCCTAAAATGTAAAATATCCTAATATAGTGTCAGGAAGTGACTGTGTGTGTGAGAGAGAAAGAGACTCACAGCGATGTTCTCCATTGACGCATTGAGGCGGTTTAGTTGAGCCCAGGCGATTGAGCTGGCATTGAGGCTGCTCAGCTGATGGGCAATGGACTGATAACGTTCGTTTACTTTGTCCAGATCCTCCAATAGCACCATCACACAGCTGTCACAGGCTAAAAACATAATGCACAACCCACAAAGAATATTGTTGACTTTAACTTTGTATTGACAGAATTAATTAATTAATGAGGGAATTAATTACTGACTCATTCAGTTATTGGGAGAGTACATATATTTTACCATTCAAAAATTTGGGATTTCAAAAAAAATAATGTTCATGAACATTATTTTTGTTTTTAAGCATTCTCTTATGTTAAAACAATGAATGAATGAATAAATGAATGAATAACGTGTGTTGTCCAGTGAAGCTGTACTCACGCTGACAGTGCACATCTGCTCTATGAAGCACAGGAATACTGTATTTATTAAGACACGTGTCACACTGCCTCCCTGTCAGACCTGCAGCACAGTGGCACTCTCCTGTGCGAGGATCACAGCGGCCTCCTCTACACTCACACTCTGTAGACCACACACATACATCAATAAATTCCACTGATAATGTTTTATATTCCCTCTTGCTATGTGTATGTGTGTGTTTGACTCACTCTTGCAGCCATTAGGGCTGTAGCCCCAGTAACCTGGAGCACACTGGCGGCAGTTCGGTCCATTAACCCCAGGCTGACAGGCACACGTGCCATTTACAGGATCACATGGCTGAACTAAAGCCGCTGCTGCATCGCAATCACACTTACGGCAACCAGCGCATAAATCAAAGCCAAATGCCCCATTCTAAACAAACAAAACTTTATTACTATCAACCGCTGAGACAAAACACTAGATAAAGACAGAACAAAGGAGTAGACATACCTCACAGCGGTCACAGTGGGCTCCCACCACACCAGGCTTACAGTGGCACTGCCCCGTGTGAGGGTCACAATGTGCAGTGCCACAAGGAGAACAGTTGCATCCTGGGTAATACAGGTGGGAAATAATACAATCATTAGAACTCAGGACTGCATAAATAGAATTTTTACCAATTTTGTATAAAGGTTGTCTTACGAGTGCAGTTCTTGGCAGTGATGGCATCACCGTAAAAACCAGGGGCGCAGATTTCACAGTGCGGCCCGGCGGAGTTATGCATGCAGCTCTGACACTCGCCGGTCAAAGGGTGGCAGTCGCTGAACAGCATGTTGGGGTCTGAGTTTCCATTGCAGTTGCACGGCTGACATGTGCTGCCAATTACCATTGGATTTCCATAGTAACCTGGTGCACACCTGTATTGAGTAAAAAAAAAAAAAAAAATTCTATTCAATTCAATTAAAATTAAATTCAATGAGATTTATAATTTTCAAACTGACAAAAATTAATTAATTAATTATTTAATAACAATAATATATTTTTTTATCATGTATAAATGTATAATTTATTATTTAACTATTATTTAATTTTATTGGTCCAGTTTTTTGTTTTATTGTATTTTTAAACTACCAGTCACAAGTTTTTGAACGGTAAGATTTGAGAGTGCATTTATTTGATCCAAAGTAGAGTAAAAACAGTAAAATTTTGAAATATTTTTACTACTTAAAATTGTTTTCTATTTGTTTTCTATTTTCTATTGTTTTTTTATTTTAAAATGTAATTTATTCCTGTGATCAAAGCTAAATTTTTAGCATCTTTCAGTGTCACATGATCATATTGTTATTATTATCTATCCTATTATTATTAGCATTATTTAAAGCAGTTAGGTAATTTTTATAGTATTTTTTTAATATAAAGATCCAAAGATCAGCATTCATCTGAAATTAAAAGCGTTTTTTTTGGGTGGGGGGGGGGGTATAGAAATTAATACTTTTATTTATCAAGAATGCCTTAAATTGATCAAAAGTGATGATAAAGACATTTTTTAAATACATTAAAATAGAAAAGTTGCTGTACTTTGGATCAAATAAATGCAGGCTTGGTGAGCAGAAGAGACTTCTTTAAAAAAAACGAATAAAAATTTTACTGTTCAAAACCTTTTGACTGGTAGTGTGTTTTTATTTAATATTATGACAAATAATAATACATTTAAAAAAGACTATTTATTACTGATCAATAATAAACTGTGATTAAATAACAATAACTGTACCTCTCACACTTGGATCCAGCATAGCCAGGCCTACACAGACACTTCATTTGACTGGGCCTCTCCACACAACGAATGGCAAAACTGATAACAAGATCGAACAGACAACCTTTAATTTGAGAATAAGGCATGCTGGGATATCCAGCACTGAAATCAACTCTGACTGGGAGTAAAAGCAGAAACAATAAAAAAAAGCAGGAAGAAAAAATGCACTGGCAAATTTTAAGCAAATCAACAGGAGACGAACAGGAAATGTTCGGTACAGATGACGAAATGAGAAAAACTGACTTGTTTGAAGCCACTTGGAGCGGGCAGGGGCAGCTGGAGCAGGACACCGCGTGGCCATCAACAGTGTTGTTACCATGAAAACCGCCCTGGCACTGCTCACAATGATTTCCAGCGGTATTGTGGCGGCAGTTCTGTGTATGAAGAGTTAAACTTTTAGCAAACACCCTGACTGAATTTCTGGGTCGTGCTCCAACATCCATTCTTGGAACCTTGATAGGTCTTTCCCAGGATCTTAAACATTAATTAGATTTACGATTTTGTTTTCCAAGAAGTTTGACATTTTACTATGCCTAGTGGACTGTGCGATAGCAATATATTTTAGTCTGTTATGTGATTTCTGTATGACTTAGTGAGATGGACTCACCACACATATGCCAGAGCCATCCAGACACTCATCAGAGTGACCGTTACAGTTACAGGGGACACACTTCCCAAGGAACAGGCCTTTAGTGTCTCTGTAGTAGCCTGGAGCACATTTCTAAAGGAAGGAGATGAAGCAATGAACATGTTAACAATATCAGAACCCATTTTCAACAACTATAACAATAATTTAATTTTAACTTTCAATAATAATAATAATAATAATAATAAAAACTTCAGATTGGATAGGTAATAAAATGTTATAAATAAAAAAATGTCAATAGCAATTTATCTATGTATGGTATGTAAAACGCCACTTCCAAAATTTAATTTATGGCACTATTTGCCACACATATTCCAATATAAACGGTACTTTTTAAAACAATAAAAGCACTTCTTTGGAGAGAGATGTTAGATAAATTGTTATTTAACATAAAAATGTAACATAAGCGTGTTAAATGTAGCTAGCTAGTATGTAGTGTCTAGTTATGTCAGATTTCACTGATGTTTATTTACTTTTATGTTTTCTTTTATATGTACATAAAATAGGAAATAATAACAAACCAATAAAAGGCCTATATTTTAATTGTATAAAAAATACAAGTAAAAGACAAAAAGAATTAAAAAAAAGGTGTTAAAAACAATTTAAATTGTTAAAACCTTTAATGTGGTATTATTTTTACATTATTTATTTGAAAATTTGTCAAATAAATAATGTAAAAATAATACCACATTAAAAGAAAATCCCCCCAAAAATGCAAAATAAACATTTTTTAAGGTTTGACTGATTTGACTGATTCTATGTTGAAAACGAAAAAAAAAAACAAACAAAACAATAATAACTGGGTAACACTTTAGTATAGATACCAATTTTCACTATTATTTGTTTGCATATTACTAGCTTATTGCCTGTTTATTAGTACTCATAAAGAACATATTTTGCATGACTTAATCCTATCCAGTACCTAAAGTTAACCACTACCATACTAACTATTAATAAGCAGTAGAACTGGGTGATATGGCAAAAAATTAAAAGCTCGATTTTTTTCAGAACATTTGACAGATTCTCGATTTTTTATGCTTTTTAACTAGTTAACTTGAAAATGTAACTACAACAGGATTCAAGTAACTTTTTCTTTAATAACCCTATAGTTAAAGAAAATTCTATTCCAAGTGCACCACACATCAACATGATGTAAATGTTAAACAAATCACTTGTTAAATATCTTTGCAGAAAAGATGCATGAATTACATCTATATCTTGAACAAACTTGTCTTGTCTACATATTATGCTTTCAGAAATAATATGAGGAAAATGCTTAAAAAATGACTGAAGGTAAAGCACCAGTAGACTATCATTAACTATAAATGTTCTGTAAAAACAATGAACAGTGAAGACTTTCAGCCTGTCATCATGATGCAAACATGAAATATCAGAGATACGATATTAGTTCTTCACAGTGTTTTTATTCGACTGCACTGCTTTTCTATTGTGTTTTTTTTATGTAAACATGGACATGTTTGACTGTTGCACTCGCATCTCTCGCAATGTCTCATGTCTGTAATGGCGTTCTAAAAACACAGTGCTCAAGTTAAAAGAAGTTCACTCCCATCTTCTTGCATGTTTTTCCTATTCCACTGCCCATGTCGCATCTTAGTCAACACAAAACTGTATTCTATGTAAATGGCGCCTAGCGATATGAGCGTCACATGTGAGCAGTTAATCACGTATGCCAATATGCGGTTGGATCATTCTTTTCTCTTTACTGTTCGCATTGGCATATTGTTAAACTGTCTAATTCTAACATTTGATAATATTTCTATTCAAAATAGCGATTCCTTGATTTCTAAAAAAATAAAATTGTGGCAAAACATTAAATTTAAATTAATTGATAAAATAAAAAAAATAAAAAAAAAATCGCCCAGCCCTCATAAACAGTAATTAGGAGTTTACTGAGGCAAAAGTTAAAGTTAATAGTTAGTTAATAGTGAGAACTGGACCTTAAAATAAAGTGTGACCATTAAGTTTTTAAGTGTTTAAACCAGTAATGTTCAAATTCCGATAATACAGCATCAATACAGAACCTTTCCAGGAACATTACTTTATTCCAGCATTATTAAGCAAACTACTTTTTTGATTTACTGACATTTCGAATGGTCTTGTTCACACAGAACCTCTAAAGACAAAGAGCTATTCAATGACAGTGCAGAAGTGATAAAATCGTTAAAGCACACTACCTGACAGGAGTCTCCTAGATAGTTTCCAGGGCAGAGACAAATTTCAACATTGTTTGCATGGCTACCAGAGGGCAGGTTGTCGGCCCCCTCCAGCACAGCAGCGCGTAGGGACACAGACTGGGCAGACTGAGAGTGCAGTGCTCTGATCTGCAGTGACTCCAGTGCCACCAACACCATCATCAGCTCCTCACGGGACACAGAGTTCCCTGTCTGAGCGTGCCTGAAACTCTCCTGCAATGAGAAAGAGAAACTTGAATTGCAACAACTGTACATTTTTGGATGTATTTGGTAAAGACTATTTCTTAGATTCTGATACTAAGTTTTTCACCTCCACCAGGTGGACGATTCCCTCATGTGGGTCTTCAGCAGAAGAATACTCTCTTTCCATGTACACCAGAGTCATCTGATTCCCCTGTACACAAAGAGTTTTCAGTTAGGCCTCAAGTATAAACTCTTGGTAAACTTGACAGAAGAAGACTCTTTGTTCCAGTACCTTAAGTATAATATCAGGACGTGTGGTCTCAACAATCAGAAAAGCATCACCTCTCATTGTCTGGGTATGCAAGCCGTAGCGCAGATAACCTCCGTAGGACGACACCTACACGTACACACAGATATCAGCTTAGGACAAGATTTCTCAAGCAACAAAAGACAGTACTAAGCCTGGGTTTAATCTGACACTTATCAACAACATTTAGCAACAGCCTAAACAAGGTGTGCTTAAGTTTTCAGATTGTTTATCTGACCCTCATGTTTCCTGCGGCATTAATGTGAGCTGATCGGATCAGCTGTCTGTCTGGCCCCTTACTGTCTGACCTCCGGCTAAACCATAAGCTAGGTGGAAGCATATGTCACAGCAGCTGCCATATCGTCATAATAACTCATATAGGATATAAAGTCTCGAAGATTAGAGCACAGAAATGCAGCACAACACAGACTGTTGGGGACTCACTTTATCGCCGAGGTAAGCGTCAGGAGCATGCCAGTGGAGGTCCTGTGAGACATCAGGTACGTCACTCAGATCAGCCTCCACCAGATCTTGATCCAGATATGTAGACACAGGCACTTCCTGTCTGTCACTTCTCAGTAGCACCCAGCCAGCCATGTCCATGATCTATAGGGGTGGGAAAATCAAAGCAAAGACAGGTTAAATGCATATAGTCATCTAGTATTACTGGCACCACACTTTGCTTTTTTTTACCACAACACAACTCAGATATATAATAAAATAAAATAAAATGCTGACATGATGCCGCAATGTGCTGCTTTTGGTTGCAATTTTCAGTCGAAGGGCAACAAGAAAAGTGATGCAAGTCTTCACTGTTTTCTTAGCGATGAGAAGAGGAGAAAAGAATGGGATGCCTGTAGACAAATAAAACTTCCTAAAGACCTGCGTCTTTGTTCTCGCCACTTCAGCCCTGATGCCTTTGAGGCTTTTAGCAGACCTCAGCTACTAAAAGAGCTTACAATCAGCAGAGACAAGAAACGCTAGATGCCATCCTGGAAGGATGTAAAAATGCCGGCGCTTGTCATGACACTGCAGCCACTGAAGGAGTTTCTTAGCGTGGATTTCACTCGATATCCAGGGGCATTAAGACTCCTTGTGGGGAAAATCGATGGTGCGGCATTCGATTTAAGCCTATGCTCATATCCATTACTACCTGTAAGCTCATTCAATAGCTGTGGTCATCATATCAGTATTTAATTTTCTGAGTTGTGTTGCAGTAAAAACAGCAACAGGCAGCATCAGTAGCTCAACAAGTGCAACCATCTGACGTCATCGAAATAATGGTTTTGTAAAACAACACCCTTTTTACCTTGTCAAAATGAGCTCAGCAAAAATCACCTCATTCTAAGGGGTTGTTCCTTTAAATGCAAATGAGCTCGGCTCACCCCGCCCCTCCCTTCTCTCTGTGGAATGATGATCTTGTTTACTTTAGCCGCATTTAGCTGCTAAACTTCCTAACTGCCACGTTATAAGGAAAGGCGATCGCAAAGATTCATAAAAAAGGCTTATACACACTTCTGCTGTAAGTGAAGCTGGATCACGAATGATTCACGCCAACATAGACGGATATATGTAGATTGGGAGGCGCATTCCATTCACAAACAAATGTAATCCACTGCATCTTCAGTGGCTCAGATGTCTGGAGTAAATGACGACCACTGTGTTCATTATTAGATCCAGCAACACAACACCTCAATTGCTCAATCTGAGATATTCTTGTCTAACTTACATCCCTGCTCCAGCATCGAAACAAGGAAAGTTACTGGACTGTGACAGCTGGTCTGAGGTAAGAGCTCATGTCAATCAACTATGGTGGGAGCGGCCTCTGTTGGTGTGACGTCACACCGACAGGCATCTGGGAACGGCTCGATTTGAGAAAGGGGATATTATTTTTACAGATTAATTAAAAACCACTGCGTGGATTTTTATCATTATAGGGTAGATTTGTACATACACTGCCAACACATATTTATGTTCAAACAACATGTAAATGTGAAGTTTGCATCCGATGACCCCTTTAAAACAACAAAATATGATTACTACGATGCTGTATTTTGACTGGCCATTCAATGCCACAGGAAAAACTGTTAAAAAGTGAGCACCTCACTCCTCCGTTTGTCAGAGCTGCGGCAGCGGTCAGTGGCTCCAAAGCAGAAGCACTTGGTGCAGCCTTTAGCATTGGTGGGGTCCAAATGGAACGTTCCCAGTTTGCACTGGTCACAGCGAGAGCCTTCCACATTTTCCTGAAGGGATAAAACACATCACTGATATAACACAGATGATGAGGGACATTCCTAAATGTTACTACACATTATAAGTTTACTATAATATTCACATATAATATGAGAGGGGCACCTTGCATAAACAGCGTCCGGTGATGGAGTCACAGATATCTCTCTCAGTTCCTGCCTCGCTACAGTCACATGGTCTGCAGTTGGGGTACCCATAGAAACCCGGGGCACACTTGTCACACTGACGGCCAACAATATTGTTCCTGCAACTGAGGAGGGAGTAATGTGCTTCAGTATAATGCAAATAACATGAAGTATGTATGTGTTTTCAGAGTCAGCTGATGCTCTAGGATGATGGGATGCCTGCAGTAGCTTCTATGCTAACATGCTCCTATCATGTCTGGACAAAACCAACAGGCTCTCATGTGAAAGAGGGAAAGTGGTTAAGAAATGTGACAATGTCCTGTGACCCAAAATATGGGCAAACCCAGTCCAAAAACAAGCTCTTGGCTTTGCCCTAAAGTGTTCTTTCCAACTATATCTAAGCAAACTGCCATACTTCTTTTCCATTTATATTTAGTTATAGTTAATGAACATAACCTCAATGGATGATGCATGAACAGTTATAATTTATGACATCCTCTGTAAGTGCAGAGATGCTGGAGAGATTGTGCAGCTCATAGTCACAGCAGCTCAAATCCGCCTCCATGTGGATTTTAAACACTGCCTAATGAGGGGACGGTGTGGCCAATAGACTGAAATAAAATCTCCTAAAAATAAACCTCTGGAATTCCTGAACTTAATCCTTATATAGACAGTATTGTTATAACCAGAGACAGCGGTTAACAATATCAGCCCTTCAGGCAGCACTTCACAGAAACATTTTTTTGGCTCAGGCGTAAAAGGTCAGTTGTAAACACTCCATTAACTCCATTCCAATCCAAACTACCTGACTTCAAACACCAGACACGTTTAGTCTCACAAATCTCAAGAACTTGTCCATGGCGTATTTCATCCCAAAAATCAAAAGAACAAAATAACAAATGCTTTTATTTTCCATTGGACCATTACTGTTATATATATATATATACATACACATATATATATATATATAAAGAAGTACATTTTTACCTTATTTTAATTTTACTTGTTCACTAGTTTATATGGTTAAAATGGTTTGCCATGCTGGCTATACAGTTCATGCATAATTATTAGTCAAGTTTATATTCTGGTCTTAAGGCGAGACACTGCAGGTTACTTACCCAGTTGATTACATTGATAATTGCAAACATTTTTTATATTACAAGTTTTATAAAATGTTAGGTTTAAATATGCAAATGAGGCATTATTTAATGAAATATGTGCTTGATTTGCATACATTCTAGTACAAAAATCTAAACACTGGATGAAGTCAGTTTCAAAATTCTTGTTTTAATTTCTTGACATATTAGAGTCAAATGTTTTTGTAGAAGATAGAGTTTTTGCCTGTAGTGTCTCCCCTTCATTCCTAATTGCAGTTAACGTGTCTTTTCTTCTTGTTTTAGTTGTATAAGAAAACGTGCCTGATAATTATGCACTTCCAGTATTCATGGACAATTATATATCACTTACGAATTATTAAACATAAAATGGATATGATAGTAGTTATTAAGATTGATGTGGATTGGAATTGGTAAAAATGAGCTTGGAATGACCAGAATATCAATGTGCCTAATAATTATGTACGCCCTGTAAATGAAAAGATGTGACAAGTACAAAAATCTTGATCTTGAATAAGGATCCTCCCTGTACAACTTGACAAAGAAAGCTACAGATATTAATGGAAAGAGAACAGTGTTAAAATTAAATTAAATTAAATTAAATTAAAATGAACTAAAATGAATTAAAATGCAAAATATATAAATATTACATCAATAACTAGATCTAGAAAAGTTGCCTTGAAAACTAAATGAAATAAATAAGGTAATGCTGAAGTTGAAGAATTACTAAAACTAAAACAAACAAATAAATACAGATTAAACCTAAAAAGAAATATAGCTAATATAACTAATTCAAATATACTATTTTTATTTATTATTTGGAAAGAGACTCATGTACAATGCATTGTATTTATATTAATCAGCACTATAATAGTATAGAAAAATAGTGGAATAACACTGATCAAATAATAGCTATTAATAGGTATTAATAATAAAGTAAACAGTAAAGTTGGGAAGAAAGATATACGTCAGAACAACTTTTACAGGAGTGAGGTATAAGGACACATATACTATAAAAAAGGTCCTGATGGTCCTAAAATGATCTTTGATGGGCTAAAAGGGCATACAAAATATAATTTTTTTTTCCTATTAATTGATGGACCAAAAAGACTTCATGTTGTTCATACAAAATATAATTAATTATTTATAATGAATTTTAATTTTAATATTTCTTTATTTGAGTTTTTTTAAAAAAACCTTATGGTTCTAAAATGGTCCTTGATGGGCCGAAAAGGTTCATGTTCTTCAAGCAATATCTAATTGATTTTTTTTTTCCTATTTATTTTTATTTTAATATTTAAATTAAATTACATTAAAATGTAATGTAAACTTAAAATGCTTATATTTACTTTTTTTCATTATTTTCAAACTTAAATTCAGCAAGCTTTTATTTTGGTGTGTTCCTGGCAAGTAAGTATATGCGCTGCTGGGTTTAGCGCTGCTGATTGAAAAGCATCAGTGAATGAAATGTCACAGTTTTGCATTTTGCTTTGAAAATGGCAGCGATTGCCTAGATTCATTCATTATTTACAGATATGTATTTGTGTGTCCTGCTGTACTATACCTGCACTGGCCGTTGTTTGTGTCACAGCCGATGTCCAGTGAAGCCACTCCAGGTCTGGAGCAGTTGCACATCTCACACCCCACCAGAGGATGGCAGCCAAATGTCTGGGGTTCACAGGTGACACAGTCGGGCTGCAGAGTCCGTGGAGGACAGATGCACTCACCCGTCACAGGCTCACACAGACGAGTACCACAATTGCATGCTGGAGAGAAAAGGAAACAATATCAGTCATCCAGCCATCTATTAATCTACTGCTCCAACATTTGGTTGGTGATACCCACGTCTACAGTTAGGAAAGCCGTAGTATCCCGTGGCACACTGGGAACAGTCTCGGCCAATCACATTGGGTTTGCACTTGCACTGTCCACCGAAGGTCTCGCAGGTATCGCTCTCTGCACCCACCTCATGACAGCCGCAGGGCACAGCGCCATTATTGAAGAACGCAGACAGAGACACGGCTGAGTTGCGACAGAATGGAGGCGCTGTGGACGGGCTGAAAGGAGAGAGGGAATATTAAAATGGACGGCACTTTAGTAATGTTATATCAGGATACATTTATGAACAATATATCCGCATCATAGTATCGGCCGAGTTGGAGATTTCTTTAATTTATTAAAATCATATTTAATTGTGTGTAATTTCCATTTTTACATTTAAGGTTTTTATTAATTCATTAATTTAATTAAAAACACTCAAAGAAATACTTTAAAAGCACTAATATTTTAATAACACTTTAACAACTTTAATAACACTCTTTAGCAAATCTCAAATTAAATATCATACTATACAAAACATTTTTTTCCATACTGTACATTATGTTTTGAAGTAAAAATAAATTGTAGCAATGCTTTTTAGTATTATTACTATTGTTTTTGTATTATTTATATACAATTATAGTATTTATTAATATTTTAAATTATCTTTTATTTTTTATATTTATATTATGATAATTATGTTTTCATTTTAAATTTAGTTTAAATTTTAATCATTTTAATAATTTTGTTATTTTTATTTATTTGTTTTTATTTATTTTTATATTTCTATCAAGCTTCAGTTTAGTTTTATTTCAGTTTTAGTTTTAGTACTTCAACCTCAACTAGTAAGCAAACATTTCTAATTTCCGTATAAGTTTGTTACACACCATTTTTTTATTTTTTAAAATAATTTTTGTAAGAAAGCACAATATAATAATTCTGGGTAATAATTATATTTATGTTATGGCCTAAAATAGGCCATAAAAATAAATATATTGCATATATTAAAATTCAATATAGTTGTGTCTAAATAAATAGAAAAATAAAACACTAAAACATATACACAGCATTTAAAATAAAATAAAATAAAAATGTCTTATGACCATAGGTACTTGCATAGGTACTTTACATATGTGTAGAATACTGAATGTCTGAAAACTAACTACATGTGATTGTAAAATAGGTAAAATAGTAGTTAGAACACTGAAAATAAAATAAAATAAATATTTAAATATCTTATGATCATAGGTACTTAAAACATAAATGTGGAATAGTCAAATGTCATAATTTAAAAATGTCTGAAAAATAACTAAATGTGATTTCCAGAAAGGTCAATGCTTGCAAGGCAATAAATGAATGTTATTTTATAAATTAAAATATGGTGTGCATATGTTTTAGTGTTTTATTTTGATATTTATTTAGACACAATTGTATTGGATTTTAATATCTGCAATGTATTTATTTATTTATGGCCTATTTTAGGCCATAACATGACTGTAAATATCACCCCAAAATTTTTATATCGTGCTCTCCTACATTTTTACACATGTATAAGTATCATACTTGATGTAAAAGCTGTTTTGTCCACAGTTGCTGATGAAGTCGTAGGATTTGTCCAGTGGCTCCTCAGACAAAAAGCTGGAGCTGTAAGAGCTCTCTGGCACCACCAGCACATAGTCCTAAAACACACAAGAGAAAAAGTACGTCATTGTTATTATCAAATCATATTACCTTTAGTAAAACATAATAATGACACTCACCAGCCACAGTGTCTTTGTGTCTTGAACACGCAGGGTTAGGATGACCTCATGGTCCGTCACATCCAGGATAATCTGGTTCTCTGACATAACAACACTGCGACAACCATAACCATGGGGACAAAAGGATGCGTTGACGTGACCTGGAATAAGAGAATAAAGAATAAAGAGTGACCATTAGTAAAAAAACATTTTCAGTGGTAAAACAGAAGCTTAAGTTAACAGTGAGTTTGAGTTAATCTATTTGCTCACCTTGCCATATGCGTCCTCCATTGATGTGGACCTGGATGTTGTAAGTTGGGTGAAGGGGCTGATGGTAATGCAGAATGAACACATAACGGCCCAGTGCATGTACATGTGTTGAAAACATTACAGCATTCTGGGAAAGGAAGCAGACAGACGAACATCAGAAGACTTACAGACGTGATTTTCATTAGCATTTAAGTATCAGAAAGAGACAAACTACAAGACAGGAACACATTGAAGAAACAGTAAGAGATGTTGAACAGCAATGAGAGTATAGTGGGCCTGATGTACCTGATTAGGATCCAGAAGCATGTGTTCACTGTTATCAGCAGCGGTTGGCGGTCTGGAAGTCGTAGGTCTGTCTCCATAAAGGGTGGGATCAAGAATTGAAGCCTGGTTCGAATCTGGCACAGAAGAAGCCTGACCTTCTTTTAGGACCAGAGACTGAGGAGGATTCTGGAAACGAGACGGGATGCAGGAACCACTGGACAGAGAATATAAAATATATGACCATCAATAGGAGAAAGCCTATTATGATAGATAACACATGGATAGTTTTCACTTTGCTACCTAAAATACCTAAAAATCATGTGAATGTCTATAATCATAGGTACTTATGTAAAAACTGTAAGTATGTAGGATAGTCAAATGTCATCATTTAAAGATGTCTGAAAAATAACTAAACAAGATTTTCATAAAAGTAAATGCTCGCAAGGCAGTGAAAGAATTTAGTTTTAAGTAAAATGTTAGTTAGAAAAACTTAAATAAAATAAAATGAAAAAAAACTAAATTTCTTATAATCATAAATACTGAAAATAAAATAAAATAAATACGTAAAATAAAAAACATAAATAATATAAATAATGTCTTAAGATCATAGGTACTTTGAACTGTAAATATGCAGAATAGTCAAATGTCACAATTTAAAAATGTCTAAAAAATAACTAAATGTATTTTCCAGAAAGGTCAGTGCTTGCAAGGTAGTGAAAGAATGTAAAATAAAATAAAATAAAATAAAATAAAACAATATTTTAAATAAAATACATAAATGTCTTATGATCACAGGTGACTGTCAATATGTAAAATAGTCAAATGTCATAATTTAAAAATGTCTGAAAAATAACTAAAACATGGTTTCCAGAAAGGTCAGTGTTTGCAAGACAGTAAAAGAATGTAAAATAAAATGAAATAAAATAAAATACATTTCTTATCATCATAGGTATTTATAACTGTAAATATATATAATAGTCAAATGTTATAATATTAAAATGTCTAAAAAAAAATAAATATGATTTCCAGAAAGACGAGTGCTTGGAAAGCAGTGAAAGTTTTGAAAATGGTAATTAAAATGTTAATTAGAAAAGTTGTGAAATAAAATATGAAATAAAATAAAAATCTAAAAAATAAAACAAAAAATTTAATAAAATAAATAAAAAATAAAATAAAATAAATGTCTCATGATCATAGATACTTATAACTGTAAATATGTAGAATTAAAGTAATAATATAAAAATGTCTGAAATATAACTAAATGTGATTTCCAGAAAGGTCAATGCTTGCAAGGCAGTAAAAGAATTGGGTTGTAGGTAAAATCGCAATTAGAAATAAAATAAATTAAAAAATAAAATAAAATACAATACAATTTAATAAAATAAAATAAAATAAAATACATGGGTAGAAAAGTTCTCTACCTAACAATAAAATCTAAGGTTTAAAAAAAAATACAAAACAAGTGTTTGAGTGTAATGGCACACGATGTATCACACAAAACTTAGTTTGAGATTTACATGTTGTATGTGTTAGTCACCTGTCTGGAGAGAAGTGCCCATGTGTGCTGATGCAGTGAACTCTTGGCTTCAGGTACTCCATGGTGAACTGAGCACGAGGAATGAGGAACACTTTGTGCTGAAAGAGAAATCAGACACACACTTGTAAATGGCATGTTTACAATGGACACAAATAGTTTTTATGGCAGATTCAAGCTGAAAAACTCTCTCACAAGGAAAAAGCTGCTCCTGTCGGTGGTAAGCTGGATATCAGCCTCTGTGGAGAGAGTGAAGATCGCCACGCGCTTCTTGTCATCTACAGCCACTGCACGGCACAGGAAACTATACACAGAGAGACATACACACAAATCAGTCAGCAATTGCAGAGGTAGGAGTAAGTAAAAAGATAAATACGGTATTTGATATATTGATAAATATGGAAAAATATCTAATTAAAACTTGCTTGGGTTGTGATGTTATGTTAAAAGATTAAATTACTAATTTTAATGTACATGCAAAGTGCCTAGCTAATCATAAGAGGTCATATAAAAGTCCTTAAGGCATGGTATCATAAACAGTAGGTTTAAGTCTTTGAGTCAGAGAAAGAGCGGAAAATGTAAACTAAATCTGACTGTTCTGACCAAAAGCAGAAGTAAAAATAAAAAGTACAGATTATGACCCCTTCAAGTTGAATGTGATTGCCTGAAAGAAAAGAAAAGGTCAATGTTGCAATGTCACACAAACACACCTGTATTTGCAGTGGAGCAGGGTTATTTCCTCTTGGTGAGTGCTTTCACCCGGTGAGTTGACAGACACATTGAAAGTTTGAGGGAGTTGGTCTTCACTGGCGTACTCGACCACTAACACATACTCTCCAGGAACAGGAACACGACCACGCAGCTGAACGTTCATCTGAACACACAGACACGATTTTGTTTGTATAAAAATATGATAATTCCTGTGATCGAAGTTGAATTTTCAGCACCATTATTCCAGTCTTTAGTGTCACATGATCCTTCAGAAATCATTCTAATATAATGATTTGCTGTTAAACACATTCATTATTATTATCATTGATGAACAGAAAGTTTTTAAAAATTATAAATGTCTTTACTGTCACTTTTTATTAGTTTAATGCATCCTTGCTAAATAAAAGTATAATTTTTTTTCGAAAATGGAAAAAAGTGAACTTATTTTAACTGTCTAAATTTGCAAACATTGTTTCAACACGTGCACATGCTTACATCATTGCCGCTGCAGATGGCCATGCTGGGATGGCGAGGAGTGATCTTTTCAGTGTGGCAGGGTCTGGGCACGTGATTATCAGACCTGCAATTGGCATCATTGCTGGAGATGGATGGGAACTCATCCAGAGCCAGATACATGTATTGCAGACAGCTGAACACACAAAAAGACAGATTACTCTAGTCACATTGCATATAGCAGGCATACACATGACATGTACACAAAAAATTGCTGTACTACTGACTTCTGACTGCCGTCCTGTGTGTTGCTGTATGAACAGGGTTCAGTCACTTGAAGTTGCAGGATAGGAGCCTCGTAATATGCACTGGGCAACAGCACCAAGTAGTCCTGCAGAAAGAGAGAGAAAGAGAGGCAGAGAGTGTGTTCAAGATTTGTTAATGCAGGAATAATGCAGAAGACATCTTTAAGAGGGGGATCCTACAAGTAAAATGCCCTCCGCCTCGATAATAACAGTCCAGGTTCCTGGGTTCAAGACAAATGGCTCCACGAAACTGTTCTGAGGCACGTTCACAAACGTGGGTTCTGAAGTGGGTGCAAAGACGATCTGTTTGGACTGCTCAGAGCCTGCAAAGAGAAGAATGGTGACATGTTGTATGGGAATGCAGTCACAGCATTTGATCAATCAATTAAAAAACACGAAAGTTACATATTTAATATTAAACATTATCAAAATATCAATTGTTCATAAGTCTCTTATGCTCACAAAGACTGCATGTATTTGATCAAAAATATTGGAAAAAACGTATAATTGTATAATTATAAATAAAAACCTAATATTGTGAAATATAATTACAATTTAAAATAATGGTTTTCTATTTTAATATACTTAAAATGCAATTTATACCTGTAGTGCAAAACTACTTTTTTTTTGCTTAATGTATATAATTTTTTCAGGATTCTTTGATGAATAAAAAGTTAAAAAGAACAGCATTTATTCAAAATCGAAATCTTCTTTGACAATATTACCCTATCAATATTTGTATCAATTTAACACATCCTTGCCGAATAAAAGTATTAATTTCTTTCAAAGAAAGAAAGAAAAAAATGTAATAACCCCAAATTTTAAACGCTAGTGTATATTGTTAGAAAACATTTCTATTTTAAATAAATGCTGTTCTTTTTAATGTTTTATTCATAATAGAATCCTAAAAAAAATAATCACAGGCTCCAACAAAATATTAAACAGCACAACTGTTTTCAACATTGATAATAAATCAGCAAATTAAAATGATTTCTGAAGGATCATGTGAACCTGAAGACTGGAGTAATGATGCTGAAAATAAATAATATTAATAAATTATGTTTGAAAGTATATTAAAATAGAAAACCACTATTTTAAATATTTCACAATATTACTGTTTTCTCTGTATTTTTAACACAGAATCAGATTATTTGCTACATATATAAATATAAAATAATATAAATAAATAAAGAGCATAAAGAGCAGTATTGTCTATTACTCTTTCAAATAAAATAAAAAAATAAAATAAAACAAAAAAATAATAATAAAATTAAGTAAATTTCATATGAAATCTCAATAAAAAAAATTACCCTTTGCTCTGTCTTTTCATATCTACAAGAACCAATGGTGTAACTATGATAAGCCATATAGACCAGTGCTTGTTTGAGTATTAAAAGAGCAGCTGGACAAAGCAATCTCTTAAACCTCTCCTTTGGATTCATTGTAAGAATGAAGGTCTTGCAGATTGAACCATCAGACGTACCTCTTCTGCTGTTCTGATAGGCAGTGATTTTACCGTTGGACACGGCCAACCTCGTGTTTACATATCTGAGGATGAAGCGCGTGAGATACACGTCTGCCTCACGCACGTGCACCATCATTTTAACTGTATTCTGAGATGGAGGACAAGGAAGAAAAGGAGAAGAGGAGAAAGGGGGAAAGAGGAGGGGAGGGTGTACAGCACATAACATGGTCTGTGTTAAAGACCTGAACTGTGGCTTTCTGATCAAGATGGGTGTGATCATGTGATAGATCTGAGATGCAGGTTGCAGTGAGAGTGTGTTTTGGACATGGGGAGAAGAGGGAGGGTTTGTGAAGAAAGCAGGAAGTCACCAGCTTAGAGAGTAAACGAAGATAGAAAGATGGAGAATAGGCCAATCATTAAAACAGATGGGTGCTCATAAACTTACAGTTCCCACACAGGAAGTGTCTGCCATCCTCGATCACAGAGACCCGCCCCCTCACGTCCACGCCCCCACGGTTCACATAGTGCAAGACCACATGAAACAGGTCTGGAAAGCCAACCACCACCTCAACCAGAACCCGAGGCTAAAGAGAGCGAGAGAACGGCCCACAACAGACAGACAGAAAGAGAGACAAATGCAAAGCTGTTGCTCAAAACCACCACCAACCAGCACTACAGCCCAACACAGCAGCCAACGTACGCAAGCAGCACCAATCCAAAGCCATGATCAAAGCCCTCAGCCAAGCCAAAGTGCATTTCAATCACATATCACGCAACACTACATCTCAGTGTAATTTTACACACATGCATTAAATAATAATAATAATGAAAATAGCATTTTAATACATTTAACTAATGTTGATTCACAGTTCTATTATATTTAACATTATTTTCGTAGTATCTTCAACATTAACATTCATAACACATTTTCTGTAAGGTGACATATTTCTAAGTGAAACAGGAAATCCGACAAGAAAAAAAAGAAAGTGCTTTACAAAAAAGTAAACACACAAATTGCTATAATATATAATGTGCAATAATATGTAGTAACAATAATACTTATTACTGTTATTATAAGTGTTGTTGTTATAGATGTATTATTATATTATTATTATTATCACTGTAAATATTAAAGGGGTCATCGGATGCCCATTTTCCACAAGTTGATATGATTCTTTAGGGTCTTAATGAAAAGTCTATAATATACTTTGGTTAAAAATTCTCAATGGTTGTGTAAAACTAAACCCTTTTTACCTTTTTTACCTCAAAACCTTTTTACCTCAAAATCAGCTCTGCAAAAATCAACCCATTCTGAGGGATTGTTCCTTTAAATGCAAATGAGCTCAACTCGCCCCGCCCCTTTCTACTCTCTGTGGGAGCGGCCTCGGTCGGTGTGACGCCACAAAGACAGGCATCTGAGAATGGCTTGATTTGAAAAAGGGGATATTATTTTTTACAGATTAATTAAAAACCACTGCATGGATTTTTATCATTATAGGGCAAATGTGCACATACACTGCCAACACACTTTAATGTTCAAACAACATGTAAAAGTCAACTTTGCATCCGATAACCCCTTTAACATTAATAAAAATAATAATTATTACTGTAGTTTTTATAATTTTATTATCAATATTATAGATGGTATTATTATTATTATAGCAATTATTATTATTATTATTAACCAATCAATATGTTGTTGTTTTATAGATTTTTCATTTCTATTAATATTACAGATCATTATGATTAATAATATTAACAGAAGTATAATAATAGTTGTTGTTATTATAGTTTTTATTATTAATATTACAGAATTATTACAGAATTATTATAATTCTTATTATAATTTTATTATAATTATTGTTCTAGTTATTTTTTATTATT
The DNA here is from genome assembly GCF_022985175.1 of Labeo rohita. Classification (NCBI taxonomy): domain Eukaryota; kingdom Metazoa; phylum Chordata; class Actinopteri; order Cypriniformes; family Cyprinidae; genus Labeo; species Labeo rohita. Next base: position 22,534,103 of record NC_066891.1, read on the forward strand.
ATTTACCATTCAATAGTGTTGTTGTTATTATAATAAAAAATATTATTATTTCAGATCAGTAATAATAATAATAATAATAATAATGTAGTTTTTTATTATTAACATCACAGTATTATTATAATAACAATTTGTTATTTTTATTGATCACTCAGTAATATAATAAAAATTACACAAACATAAGTGTGTGTTTGTGTACTACTGTTGTTATTATTATAATTCTAGAATATTTTAAATAATACTAATAATTATTACAAAATTGTATAATAATAATAATAATAATTATTATTATTATTATTATTATTATAGTGATTTCATTCAGTACTGTTGTTCTAATTTTAAAAACCTAATAATAATAATTATTATTACTACTACTACTACTACTCTTGTTATTGTTATTGTATTTTTTATTATTAATATTAAGGTATTATTATTATAACAATTGGGTTTTTTATTTACCATTCAATAATATAAAAAAAAAAACTGATATCAAGGTGTGTTTGTGTACTACTATTATTATTATAACTATTTATTATAATTATTTAAATAATATAATAATTATTATTACAAATAATGTATAATAATTATAATTATTATTATAGTAATTTGTTGTTGTCGTAATTTAAAATAATAACAAAAAGAATCACAACCTAATAATTCTTATTTACATGATTAATAATAATAATAATAATTATTATTTTTACTCTAGTTGTTGTTATTGTAGTTTTTTATTATTAACATAACAGTGTTATTATTATAACAATTTGTTATTTTTATTTACCGTTCAAAAATATAATAAAAAATTTCAAGATGCAAACAGAAGTGCATGTTTGTGTACCTGTATGGGGGACATCTGAGCGTATCCCCTCCAGCTGAAGTTCTCAAACTCCAGAGGATTGTAACCAAACCTCACTGGACGTCCATCCACAGTGGTGCCTTCCTCCACCTCGAACTTCATATGGTGCAGGTCTGGGAAATAATGATCTGGCCGAGGTCTAAACAAACACACCAGAGTCATGACAGCCCTGCACACATAAAAGTGATTCCTGTGCACTGCTACATCTATGTGTGCTTCTCCTGTTACTCACTGGTTGCATTTGGGTCCCTCCACATTGGGTCTGCATCGACACCGCCCGTACCTTTCATCACACGCCTGCCTAACAGAGCCTCCAATGTCACACTGGCAACCTAGATGCACACAAACACAAGAGTTTAAGCCATCTCTTTATTTAAGTATTTTAATGTCTGCTTAGAATTAATTTTGTACCTTGGCACCCAAAGTAATTATCCTTCTGAAGGTTGAAGTATCCATCTTTGCACACGTTACATGTGCCGCTGCACACGTTGGGTTTACAGTAACACTGGCCGGTGCTCTGATTCAAACACAGATGGAAGTTTGTTAACTACGCTCTTGGAATTGAATTAGTAAGATTAGTAAGTTATTATTGATTTGCATACCTGAGTGCACTCTGCAACCTCGCTCAGAGTTCCTACTGTATTACAGTCACAGTCTGGAAAATCAATCATAACGTACATTAGCAGAGATATCGAATTTAAAATATTTAATATACAAGCTTGCCCACTTCCTCAAAATGACATTTTGTACTGTGTATCCAAACTTTTCTCTTACTTGAGCATCCATAGACTGTATCAGGAGAAAGATTCCAGTAGAGAGGCTTACAGCGATCACACGCCACCCCCTCTACATTAGGCCGACACTGGCAGGAGCCCTGAGAAACGACAAAAACACAAACACTAAGAGTCTGAAATAGGAATGTATGTTTATAAAACAAAAAAAGTGTCCAAGATCCTCATTTACAGCCTTAATTAAAAAATAACAATGTAAAAAATATGAGGTATATTTCAAATGGCGTATATTTGGACAGCAGTACTCACCACAGTAGGCAGGATGTCATTATGAACAGAGCCTGCTGGGTTACAGGTCCCAACTAGAACGTAGGGAGGTAAAGAAAACCATCAGAACTACTTTAAATGAATGTAATATACATGATTATTGTTTGAGCAACTTGACTGAGTTAGGTCACCTTGGCAAAGGGGGAAGCCATATGACCCAGGACTGCAGCTATCACACCTCTGACCCACAATGTTTGGCAGACAAAAACACTGACCAGACACTGGATCACACGTGCTGAAGCGAGAGCCCTCCACTGAACACTGACATGCTGAAACAGAGACATTTCAATGTAAAATCACTTGTTAGCACAGAGAGTCCTTCATTTGGTAATACTAGCCTGTGATGAGAGTCATGTGACTTACGTGTGCAGCTGGGATAGGCGTAGTATCCAGATGCACACTGCTCACATTTGGGACCACTGTAGTTGGGTCTGCAGTTACACTGACCCGAAAGGGTACAGCTGGAGTCCAAAGATGTACGAGGATCACAAGTGCACACTGGGAAATAAAATAAATAAAGTTTGAATCGAGATAATAGAGACAGTGATGTTTGCAAACATCAGACTTTATGTGTGTGTGTCTCACCCTGGCAGTTTGGATATGAGTGGAACCCTGAGCGACACTGATCACAGCGAGGACCAGTGAACTCCGACCTGCACAAACACTGACCAGCCACATCACATATCTCAGGCAATGTACCCACAGCGCTGCAACCACAATCTACAGACAGAGAAATCAAATACTATTAGTTTTGAAGTCAACAAGAAATGCTTTCGCAATTCATCTTACTTCTGTACTGTGACATATTTCCAAGTGAAAAAGGACATTTAATGAGAATGTTAATATTCAATATTGATGAACTTGCATAGGAGACTGTTTTGCCTGAATGAATTAGAGTTTTAAAACAAATCAGTTGAGTAAAAGATTCAGTGACTGATAAAGGCAATCACTTGTCTTCTTCCTGAATGATTCAGAGTTTTTGAAAAAAATAATTTGGATAGGTGAATGATTCAATGACTCACTTATAAAGACAGTCACTTTTTTGTTCCTGAATGAATTAAGGTTTTTGAACAAATCTATTTGGTTGAGAGAATGATTCAAATGATTTTACTCATGAAGACAGTCACACTTCTTTTCAGAATGAATATGTTTAAATAAATCCATTGTGTAAACAATTCAAACTCCCTTATGAATACTTTTTTCAATCAGTGCTTCTGGACATATCAGTTGACCAAAAGATTAAATGGCTCATTAAGGCAGTCATGTTTTGTTCCTGAATGAATGAGTGTTTTTGAAAAAATCAGTTGAGTAAAAGATTCAGTGACTCATGAAGAGTCTCTTGTTACATACCTAAATGAAACTATGTTTCTGAACAAATCAGTATCAAGACAGCCACTTGTTTTGTTTCTGAATGAATCAGTGATTTTGAACAAGTCATTTGAGTAAAATATTCAATGACACATAAAAAGTCACTTGTTCCTGAACAAATGTTTCTGAAGAAATATATTTGAGAGACTTATTTAAATGATTCACTCATAAAGACAATCACTTGTTTAATTTCAGAATTAATCAGTATTTTCAAACAAGTAAACAATTCAAATGACTCACTTATGATGACAAACACTTTTTTCCTGAATGATTCAGTGTTTTTGAACAAATCAGTTGACTAAAAGATTAAATGACTCTTTAAGGCAGTCCCTTTTTTGTTCCTTAATGAATCAGTGTTTTTGAACAAATCAGCTGAGTAAAAGATTCAGTGACTCAAGAAGACAGTCACTTGTTTTGTTCCTGAATGGATATTTTTGAACAAACATATTTGGTTGAGAGAATGATTCAAATGATTCATTATAAAGACAGTCACTTGTTTCATTAGAGAATGATTGAGTATTTTCGAATAATCAGATGAGTGAACAATTCAAATGACTCATGAAGACAAACACTTTTTTGTTCCTGAATAATTCAGTGCTTTTGAACAAATCAATTGACTAAAAGATTAAATGGCTCATTAAGGCAGTCACTTTTGGTTTGTTTTTAAACAAATCAGCTGCGTAAAAGGTTCAGTGACTCATGCTTGTTTCATACCTGATTAAAACTACATTTCTGAACAAATCAATCTGGTTGAGCGAATTATTCAATTACTCACTTATCAAGACAGACACTTTTGTTTCATTTCTGAATAAATGAGTGTTTTTGATGAAGTCTGTTGAGTAAAACATTGACTGACTCATAAAAAGTCACTTGACAATGTGAAAACAATCACTTTTTTGTTCCTGAATGATTGATTTAATTTTTAACAAATCAGTTTACTAAAAGATGAAATGGCTCCTTAAGACTTGTTTTGTAACTGAATGAAACAAAGTTTTTGAAAAAATGAATCTGGTCAAGTAGATAATTCATTAACTCGCTTATCAAGACAGTCACTTGTTATGTTCCGGAATGATTCAGTGTTTTTGAACAAGTCAGTTGAGTAAAATATTCAGGGACTCATAAATGAGTCACTTGTTCTGTTCCTGAATGAAACAGTGTTTTTGAATGAATCCATTTCAACTGACTCACTCATAAAGACAGTCACTTGTTTCACTTTAGAATAAATCAGTGTTTTCAAATAATTTGTTCCTGAATGAATCAGTGCACAAATCTATTTGGTTAAGAGAATGATTCAAATGACTCCTTCACACAAATAGTCACTTGATGCCATCTACTGGTGTAATAATGTAAACTCACTGAAAGTTCTGATAAACGCAATGAGACCAAGAATGTGTGTTACGAAACTAAACAGGGTCTATTATAAATTCATGTTGACCTTAAACAGAGCAGTAAAAGAACAGGAAGCTGTTATTGTGGCTGCACTGTAAAGTTCACGGTTTGGCAGCACTCATGGGGGAATTTGAAGTTTAGTGAGATTAGAGTTGGCAAGCACTCACATTGGCACAGTGGGTAGCTGAAGTAGCCGGGCGCACACTGCTCGCATGAATACCCCTGAAACCCGCTCCGACACACACACTGGCCCGTTACTGCATCGCAGGACCCATCCAGGCAACCCTGGCTTGAACACTGACAGCCTGGGGGGGAAGGGAGCAGAGCAAGAATGTGGGCATGTTTGCATTGCCTTTGTCATTGGGTGGTATATTGTACTCACAAACACTCCAACTATGCACAAGATCAACAACAGTTCAGCAGACAGACTAACACTGATGCGATAATCTGCATGTGTTTGTTCAGATGTCACCTGCTGTAGTGGATTACACAGAAAAGAAAAAAGAAGAACGGGACAGTTGATCTATTCTGGGACTTAAAGGACATGTAAACAATATGCTAACAAAAAACATAATAAAAATACCACTCAGTGACAATGATAGGAGTCATAAAAACATTAAATATTAGCCTATTTTTTAAATTATACTGTACATTCAGATATAGTATAATATATTAAATATTTAAATAGACATGAACTGCTGATTATGTTGGTTAATGACTGTAAAGTAAACTTTAAAACTATACCTCACATGTACCTATTTATTTCATTAGTTTATTTTTGTTTATTTTCGCACACAAAATAAAAGTTTGAGTTTGCCTAATATATGTGTGTGTACTGTGTGTAATTATTATGTATAAATAAATACAAATACATTCATATATATATTTAAGAAATATTTACAAGTATATGTATTTATTATACTTTTTATAGAATTAATAAAACATATACATAAAAAATATTTTGTACATAACATATTTCTCTTAAATATGTACAGTAATTTGTGTGTATTTATATATACATAATAATTACACACAGTACACACACATATATTAGGCAAACTCAAAGTATTATTTTGTATGCAATTAATTGCGATTAATCGTTTGCCAGCCCTAGTTTATTTATTTAAAATGTTTATAATCATGTGATGTCAGTGGCATTGACATTGAAAGGGCAATCCCTACAGAGAGTGTGTGTGTTCTTACGCTGGCAGTTGAGGCCAAAATGACCAGGAGCACAGGTGTCACAGTGTTCTCCAGTGAATTCAGGTTTACACACACATGTATTGGTGCGAGGGTCCGGCCTGCAAGAGTTTCCTTCTGTACCCGCAGCGCTGCACTCACAGTCTGCAAAAATGTATGAATGAGAATAAGAATAAGAGAATGAGAATAAGAATCAAATCAGATCAAAATGAATTAAACTGAATCAAATTAGTGTATTACTGATGATTTCCCCTGCAGGTCTGGCCTCTCCACTGATGTAGACCTCTGACAGAAATAAACACAAGCAAACAAACATATGCATAATAAACAATAAGGATTTTTTTAAAGAGATAATTATCCACACTGGATGAATTCAACTGAAACCTTCATGAAAGCTTCAAAGAAACACACACAGAAAGAGACTTACGGTAGCATTCTGGGAAGCCTTCGTATCCCTCTGCACACGTGTCACAGTTTTCGCCAGTGTAGTTGGGTTTACAGTAACAGCGTCCAGTCAGATCCTCACATGTGCCATCAGTAAACGCAGACTTGCAGTGACACTCTGCAAAACACATGACAGACTCATGGGACGACAAAAGAATCAATATCTACACTTTATTTAAATGTAGGGTCGACAATTTTGGAGAGGCTAGCAACAGCAAGCTAGCTTTGAAAACATAAGATCCCACCTTCCCTGCAAACACTCTCCAAAATTAAAGCTAGATAGAAATAACACTGTGTATGACTGGAGACTCACCTGAACAGGCAAATGGGGAATCCAGAGGATGATCAGGTGATCTGTAGTATCCAGGAATACAGCGCTCACAGTTGATGCCTGTGGTGTGATGCTGTAAAATAATAAAAATCACCAAAATCAACTGTTTCCAAACATACAAGTATGCATTTGACACTCAAAACGTTGTATGCACTTATGTTGCCCATAAATGCTTCCTGGGTAGCTGTTATTTTAGTGTTGTTAGTGTGATTGTACACCTGATCCCACCTGGCATTCGATACACACTCCTCCACCCCTGTATTCTCCCTGCGTGTTGAGACTGGCTCTCCGTTGGTTGATCTCTGGATCATAGTAGCACTCTGATGAGTGTCTGTGGCAGTTACATGCTGTAAACACAAGCACACAACACAGTTACACCATAATCTAATCAGCCTGAGATCGAATCATACTGAAGTTAATAACTCATCTGTCAGTGCAAAGAGAACAATATACAAACAGGACAAATATAAACAGGTCAGGACATGCACAAAATACTCAGGAGACACACATATCAGTGTCCACCTGAAAAGTTCAGACTGTTCCGATGAATGATAGCAGAGAAGAAAAGAGAAAGAGAAAAGAGAACAGTCATTAGCTAGGAGTGAAGTTAACAAGAAGAAAATGAACAACTTTTTAAACTTTTACAACTGTTACAACTTTTAAATAGAATGAAGATGTGTAGTAAACAAGGGACTCATGAACAACTATCACTGAAAAAAAACAGCTGTAAATCATTCAGGTAACTGTATTAAGAATTAAGAATATAATTAACTATTATTTTCGCTTGTGGATGTATATGGAAACATCTTTTATGTAAAATATCTTTTTCAGGTGAGTACTAAATAAAAAACAACATGCAATTTGTATGACACCTCTTACTTTGGCAAATTAATTAACATTTTGCAGATTCTGCAAAGTAAATGTAAACTTTTGACCTCAACTGTAATTGTGTGTACACTTACAATACTGCACCTTCATTTATTATATTTGTTTATTTATATTTTTTTTAAATTTGGCTTTCAACCCAGTAGGTTCAGTTTTCATGGCTGCAATTAGTGCATTAATTTTCATAGATTAAATATTTTTACACTTTTATCACCTATCATTTAATTCTTTATTTAACATTAAAAGATCTGATAATTATTCCAAAGAAAGGCTAATTTAAAGTTATCAGTATCAATTTTCTGGCCAATGGGTTCAGAATTTTTAATGTGCTATGATTTTTGTTTTAAGTCAATAATTAATCTACATTGACAAACTGTTAACACTTGAATCAGCTGTGATTAGCAAAATCTCACATTATTAGGACAAATTATGATGAATTATGAAAAATGACTGATCTCAGAACTACTGAGCATGTGTTTTTCTTGTCTCACAGAGTCTTTGACAGGACAGGCGGTGTGGAATGGCTGTGTTTTGTTAGGGTCCAGCCCACTGACGGCAGGGTGAGGACACGGTGACCCGACGTGAGATGAAACAGTTCTGTCAGATGGGACAGTCTCTCTGGCTTTCCTCAAGCCAGCTCTGCTCACAGATGTGCCATAAACTTCACTAAGGTCTCTCGCCACACAAAGGAGTGGTTTTATATTTGGGAACTCGGAGATTAGATTAGTTAAGAAACAGCGGATATCCAACAATATACTCAGAGGAAATGTTTCCCAGACAAAAATGGCTCCCAATACACAGATAGACACCCAGAGAGTGAGGCTGAGACACTTTTAAAAGCACTGTGGGACCATTTTACAGTGTGTGAGAAAAGCCAGCCTGGATTAGCGTCTGTATGAGCTCACAGCAGGCTAGAGTTGTTCACTAGGCTGCCAGGCTTTCTTATTCATACTGACTCTGATGTCTTACTAAAGCAGAGACTACGCTGATGCTGAACTGAACCTAAAGAGGTCTGAAAGGCTAATATGTATTTACATTTATAACGGTATCAGGTAGTAATTTTTACTTGGAGGACTAGGAGTACTTTTCATAATGTAGTTAAATAACATTTAATTAATGTTTTTTAATGGACGAAAAATAGACATATTTTAACTAATGTTTTAAAATGTAGTTAAATAAGACTATAAAATAATAAATAATACATTTTTAAAAATTATATTTTTGAAAGCCAAATTTTACATAGTTTCAAAAAAGCATTTGTCAGATGTTTTACTGTCTTTTTGCTAAAGGCTTTTCTTTATTCCTAGTGCAAAAATAAACACTAAAATGTATTTAAAATACATTTATTTCATGCTACGTATACCACAGATACATTTACATATTATCTACTTAATAAACACACCCTGCAATTGTATTTTTAGTTTACTAAACTGGTATATTTGAAATCTGCTAAATTGGAACAACTAATTTTGTACTTAATGCACTTTAATTGTGCGGACATAGTGCTGAAGTCCAACTAAAGATATACTGAAGTATATTTATAACTATCACAAGTATACTTTAGGCACACTTTAAATATTTTGCATTTAAAGAGCGATATTATTTAAAGATCATACATTCCTCATTAATAGTGACATTTAAACATAATTTAGGCTTAATATTAAGAAATGTGCATTGTGCAAAAGTAGTACTGCAAATAAAGTTTAATTACAATTTTTATATCAGCAGGTATCAGCAAGAAACTTCTGATTAAATGAGTAAAGATAGAGAAAAAGATCACAAAACCAGACAGGGATCATTCAAGATTCTGAGTGTGAGTGAAGATACTAATTTCTGAACTTTCTGAAAAAGTCACACTCATACTTAGTGAATAAATGTCATGTCTATTAATACATAAAGAAGAGCACTGTTAGAAGGAATAAAGAAAATGCTGTTCTGCCATCAAGAAAGGAAGGAGGAAAGAAAAAAATCTCCTAAAAAACAGAAATCATGTTTTGTGAACAATGAGTCAAGGAGGGGCCCGCCAGGTACTAAATCTTTGTTTTGTTGGCTTAGCGGACACAGAGAGAGGAAAACTCACGTTCACATTCATTGGCACTGTAAGTCGTAGCCGGTTTCCACGGAAACTGGTTGAAGCCGGGGCAACAGCGATCACATGATGTCCCGCAAGTGTTGTGCTGGCAGTCACACTGAAGCCTGAGAGAAACACAGACATAAAAAACAAAATGTGTATATATATATACATAAACATATTATGTATATTTATTCTGTTAACCTTTCAGAATAGAATTTCCCTCTGTCATGTTTGAAGGTTGGTTTCATGGGAATCACTCTTGTCCTCTTTCTGTCTCAATCTTGAGGGGCCACTATATGCAAATACTAAAGTACTTCATGTCTATGGGCCTCAAATGAGCCACACAAGAGCTTTTATTCAAGTGTCTAAACTTCTTACTGACCTTGCTGCTTCCAGGAAAAGAGTGAATTAGGGAGACAGAGAGAAAGCAAGAGAGTCTTTAAAACCTGAGAGTCTGAATGGGTTAAGTTCTTTACGCTTGCTAAATTTTCCTAGATAATCTGAAAAGCTAATCGAATTAACTGAGACAGCGGTCTGCTCTTGGGTGACTGCATTCACACACGTATCATCATAAAGCTACAGAACTGCTACACACGTTACATGCAGTAGAAAACACGTTATTTAAAAAATCCTCATTGTTTTATACATATTTTGGACTATGGGGGGCACCATTATTTCGATAAAGTCGAATGGTTGCACTGGGTGAGCTACTGGCACTACCTGTTGCTAGTTTTACCGCACCACAACTCGGAAAATAAAATACTGATGCAATTCCAGCTGAAGGGCAACAAGAGAAGCGATGTAAGTCTTTACTTCTTTCCCAGCGATAAGAATAGGAGAAAAGAATGGGAAGATGCCTGTGGATGAATAACCTTCCTAAAGACCCACATCTTTGTTCTCTCCACCTTAACCCAGACCACAGCTACTGAAAGAGCTTACAAACACTAGATGCCATCCTGGCAGGATGTGGGGGAATTTAAACTTCTTGTGGTGAAAAATCAACGGTATGGCATTTGGTTTAAGCCTACGGTTATATCCGTCAATACCTGTAAGCTCTTTCAGTAGCTGTGGCCATCATATCAGTATTTTATTTTCTGAGTTGTGCGGTGGTAAAAATAGCAACAGGTAACTCCAGTAGCTCACCCAGTGCAACCATCTGACATCATCAAAATAATGACACCCCCCACAGTCCAAAAGAATGTGGATTTTTCAAATCTTTTATGGATTTCCTACTACATATTTCAGTAAGAGACATCATTTACGTTATATTAAGCCATAGAAGTCTTAATATCTGGGGTTTCCCTCAAATATCCGATATAAATATATAAATCAAACATACCATGAACAAATCCAAAACCCTCTTACGGCAATACACAACTGTTTATGTTTCAGTAAATGGGTCATTTAATTCATACAATCTGCTTATTTTTGCTTAAAAAATGTACACTTTTGTATGAATCAAATCATAAAAATTCATACTAAATTACCAAATACTGAATTTTCACAAAAAGTCTACAAAACGTCTTAAAAATTCACCACAAGATCATTAAATAAAACTTCTAACATTCACTCTCATCAGTTTCTACAATATTCTTTTAAATCCAATCTTGCATGTATACAACACAACCTTTTCACTTTCACTCATCTGAGTACTACTGAGTGCACACATCTGGAAGGATGCACATTTGCACACAAGTGTGCGTTTTAGTTTCCCTGAATCTGTTTGGATGGTTCAGCTTGAGTGGCAGTTTAACACCCAGCCACAGTCAGAGCAAGTGTTCCAGAGCCTCACTTCCAATGAGCTACAGCTAACCATACTAACCAACTCCATCAACAGTCTATTAACCCTCCGCTGCCCTCTAGATCTCCTCTAAGACTTTAACACACATGCCTGACCGTCTTAAGCTTCAAGTTCAGCTTGCAGCATGGAAGAAGTTACCTCTCTACTCAAATCTCCCCATAAATCAACTGCACGCAGACATCAGTTTAACTCATGGTACCTGTGGGGCAAACAGGTGCACATGGGAAGCTTAGGTGGAGCACGCTTTAGCGATTAACCTCTGACCTTTAGCACCTGACTCATTCTTTGGGTCATCCTCATTTAGCTCTGTCAATCAAGTCAGCATTTATCGGCAAGAAGTCTTTTATGCTCAGCAAGGCTGGATTTTTTTGGATCAAAAATACAGTAAAAAACAGTTGTGAAATATTATTACAATTTAAAATAACTGTTTACTACTTGTATATATTCAAAAATTATATTATTATCTATTTCTAAAGATGTATTTTTAATCATTACTCCAGTCTTCAGTATTACATGATCCTTCAGAATTCATTCTAATGTGCTGATTTGCTCAAGAAACATTTTTTATTATCAATGCTGCTGCTGCTTATTATTATGATGAAAAGCATATAATGTTATTTTTAACTATATATCACACACAGAATTAAACAGGTGACAACCATGTAGCATAATACCATTTTTGTCTTTTTAACTGAATACTGAAAACTGTTCTTAACATCCTTAAAATGTTTACCATTCTATAATGTCTACAGTTTCATATACTATTAAAAAAGTGGTTTAAGTATTCAGTCTATACTGTGCAGTATGCAGTAGCTAGTATTTAATTGCAAACCACTAAGCTCTTTAACTCCACCCTTTTTGTAATAAAAATTACCACAGAAACACAATTAAATTGCCCACACATAGAAAAAATGTGTTGCATGTTGAAATTTACAGGTGTGGCAGTCTCAGAGGAAAACATCTGGTCTCCTAGATCCCCATCGCATGTATATCAGTAAAACTCCACAATATCAGTTACACACGCACACAGGACATCTCCTATACAGAGGAAATCACAAAGAATAGCCGATTTAACAGAGATCCGTGAAGGTTATGAAAACTCTCCCTCCTCTCCAAACGCAATGTTAGCATCTGTTTCTTGTTGCTCTGATCTGCATTAACCCTCTGGGGTTTTGATAAGTCCAAGAAAATGTTTTTTTTTTTCCTTTTTTTTTGTAACTGACACATCTGACACCTTCCAGGTGGTTTGTATTCCTGTTTGCTCACACTGAACGCTGCAGGAATCTCAGGAATGATCGTATACTGTAACAGACTATTTATCAGCAGGGACAAAAACTATGACCGGCGGATATATCTTGATTGCGACATACAACGAGCCAAAAGATTCCTGAAATATTACATAAACAACGTGATCTGCTTTATGTCCAAAGGTCTGCTGCACTAGAGGACCACACACCACATATTTTTGACGATATCTCCTAGAATGTTTGTATGATATCATTACTCTTTAACTTCTGGAACATGATCAAAAAAGCAAAACAACTGGATACATCCTAAAAAAAACGAATAACCTGAGTAAATAAAACCTTTCCTGGACATTTAGCCCATTAAAAGTGAGCCTGAATTGTGAAGTAATCATTTTCAAGGTATCAGGTTAATTAGCAGGTTAAGAACAGAGAGATAATTCACAGTTTGCTGTCTCATGCTACACAGGTATTTCTGACAAGCTAGTAAATACAGACGCCTCCAGGGTCTCAGAACTGAAGAATGTCACCCCCCAGCCACCATCACTCACTGTCCTGTAGACACGCACCTAGAGGAAGCGAGCTGCTCTGACCATGGGCCTTCCAGTTGAAACTTTATGCAATTATCCTAAAAAAACCCTGATCCAGTGTTGGTTGTTTTGTGATATTGGAGGCCCTATGACTGTTTTCTAAAACTCTGAATTACGTAGCTCTTGTTAAAATGCTGTGCTTGAGGCAAAATAATATTGTAAGGTAAAAATATGTGCAAAAAGTTGAGAATCAGGCAAGTGAAAACTCAGAACGCAGAGCGTCAGGGCAGCATGCATGTGCCTGCAAACAGTAGTTTAAGTACTGTATGCATAAAGGAAAGTGAATAACTGTAACGCTTCTTAAAGGTTGTGGCACATGCTCTGACACCCTGTATGATTGTGCGATGGTGCAACTTCTGACATGTGATATTTAAAGCCTATAAATAAAATAAATACAAATATTCATAAAAGTCACTTACTTGTATGGGTCATTGGGGTCTTGAGCATTACAGGCCTCAGCGTGACCATTACACACACATCTTCCTCCAATACTGATGTCTTTAATACTGTAGTAATACTGAAAAAACATAGACAATATTGAAATCATTTATGGCTTTAAAGGGGGAATGTGATAGTGTTTTATTTGTAATTTCTATCCATTCAATTTAAAAATGGAATCTTACTCTACGTGTGACCGTGGGGTCTCTCAGGGCTTTGCCCATCAGGTGCCCCAGCAGCGTGTTGGTGCGCAGGAAGCGCAGGCGAATGTTGGTGGCCTTGGTGAACTCCCTCAAAACAGGAGAGTAAGAGAAGTTCATAGCGCCCGGACGTCCATTCACCAGAGACACCACGATCTGATTTAACAATCATAAAAAGTCACAATAATATCTGAAGTGTAAGTATTACAAGTGTGTAAGAGCATAAGTAGGAGAGATCAGTGGGTCAGTGGGCAAAAGCCATGTGCTGGGACAAAGTTTGTCTGTGTCCGTACCTCTCCATTCTCCAAAGGGACAATCCGTGAGTACTCTGTTGTGCAGATGATATCGTCATCATGGTTGATCCTCTCAATGGTCCTCTGGCCAAACCGCTCGATACAGTCTCTCTTAGAGGCTGGAGCAAAAACAGAGACATGAACAAATCAGTTGAGAAAATGTAAAATCAAAGTAACTTTCCTTACACTCACATTGATCCAATCAATTCCCAGTGGAGAAAATAAAGTTCTGCTCTCCACTTTTTTCTCATTTGAGAAGCAGTTTCACTTGGAAGAAGTGATGAGATTTCCATTTCATGCCGACTATTAGTAGAATTTGATTTGGTTATTAATATTAATATTAATAAAGTCCAATGTCATGTAGGACTGTGCAATTAAAAATAATTTAACATATGTGACCCTGAACCACAAAACCAGTCAGAAGGGTCAATTTTTTACATTGAGATTTATGTATTAAATAAGCTTTCCATTGATGTATGGTTCGTTAAAACAAAAAAATCTGGAATGCAAGGGTGCAAAATAATCAAAATACTAAGAAAATCACCTTTAAAGTTGTCCAAATGAAGTTCTTAGCACTGCATATTACTAATCAAAAATTAAGTTTTGATATATTTATGGTAGGAAATTTATAAAATATCTTCATGGAACATGATCTTTACTTAATATACTAATGATATTTGGCCTAAAAGAAAAATCCAGCGTCACATATTATCTAAAGAAAATAATCATTTTAATATGGAAACATAAAATTATAAATTAATAAATATATAAACATAATATAATAATATAAAAAAAAAAATTAAAATTCATATAAATTATAATTATATTAAATTATATTTTATATACTAAAACAATAAAATGTCATTCAAAATTATATAAATGGCTAAATTAATATAAACATAATATATAAGTGTTTTATATATAAAAGCTGTTATTCATAACATATTCATCAACCTGAACAAAAGAAGTACTAGTTAAAGTTGTATCAGTGTATAGCTGTTGATTTTTGACCTAACATTTAATTAGGTTTTACTAGTCTCTAACTAGCATCAGCAGGTAAGTTCATGGCTTTATTTTTTCTGTTTTCTAATGTTTTCCACCAATTTTATATTTCAATCCGGGTTTTATCTTAAGTCCTGTGGCCAATATTTTCCCAACAAAATAAATAATTAATAATGAAGGCTAATCTAGACTAAATATTATCTATAAAATCTGCCATTTATAAAGTATAAGACACAGTAATCTGTCACACAATGTTCTCTCTTCTCTCCATCTTTCTGCAGCATTCTGCCTTTGTTCTGTACGGAGTCATCATGGAGGCAACTGTGGGCTGATGGATTGTGAGTTTAGCAAAGCAACTGAATATTACGTTTCATTATGCTGATAATGCCAAACCTCCAAATGCCAGCCAAGGACTGTCGTTATTGCTGCCAGGACTGTGTTGCCACCTACAGTACTGATGGCCTTCAGTGACAAACAAAACAACTCAATATGTGTGTTTGCAAACCCTAATAGCAGAGAACAGAGAGAACCAGCCAAAACCTGACCTTTCTCACTTAACCCACACTATCATTCCCATTACTAAAGGCCACAAGCTCTTCACAAAGTTGTTTTCAGTACATAACACATTAAGAACAGTAATAACATGCTCATTTCAGTTATACTCACAGGCGAAGAACTGCCATGGCTGATATGTTTTCCCAAAGTCAATGGAGCGCTCCAGCACCCACAGATCTGGCCGGGGCGAGTTGGCAAACTTGATGAGCACATATGCAACATGGAAAAGCTGGGAAGAACAAAAAGAATTTAAATGTTAAATTCACATATGATGTGTCTTAATTGCATTAAACTGTACAATTTATATCGGCATCACTGTAGCCATCAGTCAACTTGCTCTATTGCTGCTGCTGCTGTTGGTTCTAGCTTTCGTAGATTATTGCTGCTGCAAAGCAAGTACAGGAACTTGCTACTGCCAATACATATGTTGATACACTGCTGTGAACATTTAAGACATACTGCTACTGCACAAATAGCATATATAATATCCCGTAGCAGATCTATACAGGTGGAGCTGGGGAGGTGGAGGGTGAAGGGGGATGCAAGCACACTGCAAAATGCTCTAGTGAATGCTGACCAGCCACTTAAATGTAAATCAGCAAGCTCATTGCCTGCATATGCAACATGCACCAACCATCTTCAACCCATCAGCCTGTGCCATCTAGTTTCATGACAGAACTTGCCATTTATACATCTATCCAATGGAGTTGAAGATTGAAAGTGCACATTTTCAAAGCTCTTTTCTATACTATAATGAAGCCGATGACATCACCACCACCTTAAACTTCCTAAAACTTTTCACACAAAGTCATCCAGTACAAGCTCAAAAACAAATGAACTCTCGTGTCAAATCAATCCTGTCTCTCAGGCTGTCTGATGGAAGTGACCCTGCATTAATAAGCATCAGTTATGGCTGTGAGTTCATTTTAATGTCAAAGCAATGTTGTTTTTACATGACTAATGGATTGATACAATCACTGAGGTTCACAGATGTTCTCCCACAGTGACTTAATCAAAGACATGGACATAATTAGACTGTTTTCCCTAAAGTCCCTCCGTTAGCGTGACTCAATCAACACATAAGAGACAAAGAAAAGTAAAAGTGATGACATCATAACTATTAAATGATGCACTGACATTTAAAATGAACTATCACTGATCGGCAAAAACACATAACATTATCAGATGTTTTAATGTGTAACATGTCTGACGAAAAGCTAAAACTCTATTTTAGTCCCCCTGACATTCATTTGTATTCGTTTTGCTATCTCTGCTCTCCCAAAACACCAATGCCACATTCTCACGGGATCGGCTGTTCTGTTTATTAAGAGATTATTAACAAAAAAAAAATCAATGTATAATGCAATCACATCCTATAAAACCATAAGAGCAATCTATAGTGGAGCACCCTACTGTAAACATCAGACATTCTTCATCTAATCTTTCTGGAAATGTGTCTTCCTTAAGAAAGCCGAAGGCTTAATGCTTAAACATCCATCCACTTCCTCTCTAAGCCCCTCAGCTTTGACAACACAGTATCCCCTTCAACACACACATACCATCCCCCACCATAACTTTCACAACCCCAAAGCCCCTCTGCTACAAAGAGGCACTTCAACCACGTCAGGGGCCTTTGTCAACGCAAGCCTCTTCACAGATACGCAGAACAAAAACACATCTGTGGAAATATCTGAGGGAAGTAGCGAGGTGGAAAGGTGAGGGTCTTTGAAATGGGGATCAGATGCTCTTTCTTCCATCCGTCAGACAGGCGGCTGCTCACAGGGGTGTGAATGAACCTGAACCTCAGACTGCAGAGAAACCCCAGAAGACTGTGTGTGACATATATTAGGAAACATGCTTCTCTCAAGAGGCAGGAAGTTTTAGATGAGGATGAGATGATTACCTGTTAGCAAAAAAATAAGTTGCTGTGACAGCTTTTTTTTGGTTTGGTTTGGTTTGGTTGGGTTTGCTGCAGCATGAGGTAAGTGTGTTTGAAATGTTCAATAAAAGTCCAGTTGTGTTCAGACTCCCTTGGGCTTAATGATTGCATAAATTCCTCAATTCAATGCTTTCTGCAATTCTTGTGTTTCCATAGTGATAAGAGTGGAAACACACAGTCAGAGAACACATGAATGCTTGGCCAATCATTAAGCACCTGAAAAAATGGCAACACCTTGGTCAAGAGGGCAAAAGGACATGGAAATGTTAAACAAAAGGGCTGATTCAGTTCTCCAGGCTTTTTCATTCTAGATTGTCATGTGTGTCACGGTACGTGCTGGATAGATGAGTCGAGAGACGAGATACGATACAAATAACAATTTAATATAACTCTTAGTAGGAACAGGCAGGAACAGGCAGGAACAGAACGATAATCCACACACATCCAAATAACGTCAAGGACCGACAGCAAACTCAAATCACAAGCAGACTTATAAAGGGTGGTGATTAAGACACAGACAGGTGTAGTAAATAAACTAATCAGGACAAAATGAGGACAGGAAGAACCAAATATGGGCACAATGGGAAAAACAAACATAAACAGTCCAAATGGCACACAGAACTCTGACATTACTCCCCCCTCCCGGAAGGCGCGACCTCGCGGCGTGGAAAGGGAGTGAAAATAATAAAGTCATTGTGGGAGGAGGCTCTGGTGGCGGACGGTCTTCCGGGAGGAGGACAATAAACAAAGTCCAGGGTGGTGACGACGGAGGGAGGAGCCAGGGAGAACTCAGGAGGGACCCGGAGCAGGAGGAGCCATGCGAGACCCAGACCACAGCCATCATGACGACCCACGGTGGAGCCGACGGAGGGAGGAGCCATGGTGGAGAAAAGGCTGACGACTCAGGGGGGGCGACCGACGGAGGCGGAGCCGCTGGCGGAGGAGCTGGCGGAGGAGCCCGAGGCGGAGACGGAGAGCCGAAGATCCAGGGCGACACCGAGGATCCGGAGGGCCAAGGCGGAGCCCTAGGCTCTGGCGACCGAGGCGTAGGCGGAGATCCGAAGGTCCGCGGCGGAGCCGGAGCGACAGAGGATGGAGGCTGTGCCAGAGGGAGGAAGGAGGTCCACAGAGCCGGTGGGACGGAGTGACGAGGCGCAGCCGTAGGAACAGAGTCCTGAGGTGATGAATGGCCGACGACCGACCAGGGCGGAGCCGGAAAGACGAGGGAGCCCGGTGGAGCTGGTGGACCGATGGGCGACGATGGAGACGAGGGCGCTGAGAGCCGTGGTGAAGCCGCAGGGTCGGAGGGCTGAGGCGGAGTTCTGGACTCTGAGGCTGGAGGCGGAGATGAGGGATCCTCCAGCCCTGACGCCGATGGAAGCTGGCAGACCCGCGGCGCACCCACTGCACAGGTGGTGGGCTGAGGGTGAGCAGAGGGGCTGTCAGGGGACAGCGGTGAGCAGACAGATGTTGACATAGGCAGAAGAGGGAGGGTGGGTGGGGATTCCATACAGGCAGGCATAACGAGACAGGTAGATACTTCTGTAAAGAAGTCTATTAAATCCCCAGAGTTATCCTCTAGATCTTCCGTAGAAAAGTCAATCAAGTCCCCAGAGTTATCATCCAGCTCACCCCCAGCAGTGGTGCAGTGGGCAGGGCTCTCCATAGCCCTCACTTGCTCCATCTTGCACTCCCCGTCATGGTAGATGTAGCCGGCTCTCGCACCTGATCGGATGTGTAGGGCTCTGGCTCTGTGGCGATCTTTAGCTCTGTCGCTCGTGGCTCTGGCTCGTCATCCGCGGTGGGCTCGGGCTCAAACTCCGCGTGTCGGGGTGCTGGTTGGCTGGGCTCTGGGTCTTGAGTGGGGCTGGTGTCATCCTCCGCGGTCAACGAAGATCTACAGGACACCAGCACCCACTCCATGTAGTCGGCGAAGCTCTCTCGTGGACCCTCCCGGACAGCTGCGCTTTCGTGGCGATGTTCAGTCCTGCACGGTAAAATGTGCAAAGGCTGCTGTCCGGGAAGTGTGTGAGTGGTACGAGGTGGACAAAGTCTCTAGTGTGGTCCACGAGAGAGCGATTCCCCTGCTCCAGGAGAAGGAGGAGGACAGCAGGGTTATCCATAACGAAAAACAAAAAAACAAACACTGAGAAAAAAAAAAAAAAAACGGAAAAAATAAAGCAGGGAAACGCCGGGGATAAACTGTAGGGTCGGTCCTTCTGTCACGGTACGTGCTGGATAGATGAGTCGAGAGACGAGATACGATACAAATAACAATTTAATATAACTCTTAGTAGGAACAGGCAGGAACAGGCAGGAACAGAACGATAATCCACACACATCCAAATAACGTCAAGGACCGACAGCAAACTCAAATCACAAGCAGACTTATAAAGGGTGGTGATTAAGACACAGACAGGTGTAGTAAATAAACTAATCAGGACAAAATGAGGACAGGAAGAACCAAATATGGGCACAATGGGAAAAACAAACATAAACAGTCCAAATGGCACACAGAACTCTGACAATGTGAGGGGCATATTGAGTATTTTTCTTTCCTCTTTATACACTCTTGCTTGTTGCAGGTATCAATGAACAGCATCGGTGAGGTGATCTGTGTGTATCTGAACATGATTCAGCGTGACAGAAATCTGGTGTGTAGAGGGACGTCACATTCACTCCATTCCCCTCACCCTCATCTATTCTTTTTTTTTTAACCTACATTTTTCCTTAGGGGCCTATAGTGGTTGTTTATTTTCAAATACCATAATATTCAGAGAGCAATTGACTTACACACAAAGAACAACACAAGCAATTTGTCATAAGAGTCAAAAAATATTCACAGTACCAAGATTAAAGTATATACAGTATTGGTATACAGGATAAGGAATAAGTGAAATGCAGATGAGAAGAGAAAGAGAACAATGGTTAAAAAAATAAATAAATGAATGTAGTTTTTGTAGACGTTTTATGAATTAATCAATCAACCCTTTTTGATTTTTTTTTAATAAAATGGAAATACATTTAAAAAAAGAAAGAAAAACATAAAATCTACAAAAATGTAAATAAAAATATGCGAAACTAAAACAGAATTTAGAAAAAAATATAGAAAGAATATTATTACTGTTATTATAAGTTTTAAGTACATTGTATAATGCCAATATATTTCTGGCATAACTTCAAGTTTAATCAACTTTTATTTTGACGGGTGTAGCGGACCTTTTCTCAAATAAAACTAGGAAGTGTTTATTTATGTTGGCATCAAAAAATTTTTGCCAGTTGGATCCGTCCTCAAGGACGCGTTCATTTTTTTATACCCAAAGTATTCCCGTACAGCAGATTTAAACTTTTATTCGGCGGGTATGGAGATTAGATAATCTGTCTCTGCCATTTTCTCCGCTGAAAGTGCTTGTAAGCAGCCAAGTGAACACAGAGTGAAGCAGCCGAGCGAAAATAAGTTGCATATGCGTGGTTGAGATTTTTTTCCATTCATTTTTTTTAAAATGGCAGATATGCAAATGTTTACGGTATGATAATCATGCACGTTCAAACTGCGATCATTACAACCTTAGTGTGTGTGTCTACAAATTATATTATATATTATTGATATAAGAAAATGATTAATAAAAAAATAATAATACAACATCACATCTAACATATTTAGAATTTTCTTTAGACTTATAAAATAATTTTATTATAATCTCAGGACAGTTATATCACCATGACATTTTTAAATTAAGCCCCACAAAATATTTTAAAATGAATTTCATGCTAAGATGCTACAAAAAAGAACCAATTTAGTCTCAGAATGAATCATCAAAAACAATGAATCATCAGTGCACAGTTCAGAGAAGTAATTTTTATTTTTTAAAACTTTAAGCATGTTTTTTGTTCAGACTTGGTGTTAATTTGTCTTAAAGAGCACTACAGTAACGAGCAGTGGGCTGCACACCCACTCAATCCCTGTGGGTTTTACTTGTTCTCTCTCCCTCTCCTCCTCCTATCCTCTTTATCCCATCTCCCCATTTTTTATCCTTACACTACATCCTGTCATGATGTAAGCTTCTGTCTGTGTACAGACATTAGTATTGCTCTGCAGGAATTCAGAGGAAAGGAACTGATCCTCCGCAGACGTTCCACAACCTCAGCGTTCCGACTACGGAACAACGGCCTGCTTATGAGGAGAGCAGGAGGAGGAGGGATCACCCTGGAAACGGGGGATGCCGCAACAGCTGCGAGAGCCTGTTCGCACCCGGAGTCCGGGCACATGTCATAAATCCTCTAAACTGGTTAGCTGGTATGTACATGGGTGGGTGAAGTGAATCTGTGATGGGTCACTCCAAAGTTCAAAGCTCAAACACAGCTGCTGCCCCCCAGGGACAGATTGTGATGAAGGTAACGGATCCCACCCTTACAGGCCATTCCATACATGCCTGTGTGAGCTGTGTTTACTGCTATCAATTCACAGCTACACACTTACAAATACAGCACAGACACTAGAAATTCACCAGATAAGCAAATAAACACTACTACACCACTACATGTTCCCTCAGGATATGTCACTGGATACTTTTCTCTTTTTAAACACAAAAAAGTGCTTTTTTTCTTCATTTTATGCACACTGCTTACGTTCTTCAAAAAGTCCAAGTACAAGTAATCATGATACTTAGCAAACACCACTAATTATGCACCTAAAAATGCCTTTAAGAAAGAACATGCAAATCAAGATTACAGCATGTATCAGCCTACAGAAGACCCCAACAAAACAAGTCCTGACTTGAAGTCCAGAGGGTACAAATAAGGAATTTTTAGCTCCTCAAGGCAATGATGTCAGTAAGAGAAGACAAAATAGTGAGTTAAGATAAGAGACAGAAAGGACAAGCAATGCAGAGCAGACAGAGGATGAGAGAATAATGTAAGTTAAATATGTCTGCAAGCCAGGTTTTTGAAGATTTATGCTTACACATGCACAAATTTGTGTCCTGTTGAATGCTTTTATTCACAGCTGAACTCCGGCTACTGTAAGCGTCTGAGCAAGTGTGAACATGAGTAGACATTGGTAAACTGCACTCAAAATACCGCACCATGACAAAACATACAGCACTGAAGAAAAAGCCTGCATAGCTTTCTGCCACGCTGATGGGACACTCTAGAGGTATAGTCTAGTCAAAATGTAAAAAAAAAAATGTAAGAATCTTTTATTTTAAGATGAACTATTCCTGAATATCAAAGGGGGGCACAAGAGGTGCCCTTTCCAATGTTTGAGAGAAAAAATAAATTAACAGTAACATTTATTTTAACAGTAAAAATAAATAAATAGTGTCTTATGTGTCTTATATGTGTTTCTTCCATCTGCTTTAACACACACATACTGGATTCAAAGGGAGATGGCTTTCCCAAGCAAAGTGAAACATGCAGACTGAATGAATGAATGAATGATTCAGTGAGTCAATAATAAAGGCAATTGCTTATTTTTATATATTATTTTTATTTTGAAATTATTAAATTAATTCAATTAAATTAATTATTACTGTACACTAGATAATTTATAAATACGTGTTTGTAATTTACAAACATGCAGGAGTCAGATTTCAATAGCAATCTTTTTGTAGTTTAATATTCAGACTCGAGTCCATATCATGATTTGATTAAGTGTACAGCTGTACTTCTGATTAATTCATCCAAATCTAATTATTATTATTACTGTACACTAGCTAATTTATTTTTTGTCCCAATTTCAAAAATTCCAATTTGTAATTACGAATATGCGGGATTAATATTTTAATAGCAATCTTTTTGTGATTTAGTTTTAAGACTCAAGTCCATATCATGATTTGACTAAGTGTACAGCTGTACTTTTGATTAATTCATCTAACATTTGCCAAAATTTGTGACATCCTGCGTTATACAGTAAATTCCATTTTGATTGGATTCTACCCTAAATGTATTTTGCAGATAATTCACAGACTCGAGTCCATATAACAATTTGATTAAGTGTACAGCTGCACTTTTGAAAAATTCATCCAAAATGTACCAAACTTTGTGTCATCCCGCATTATATAGTAATTTTGATTGGATTCCGCAATTCCACACATTTTTTTTCACATAGCGGAAATCATGTTGCCCTTAAATTTATTCTGACTCGAGTCCATATCATGATTTGATTAAGTGTACAGCTCTACTTTAGATTTGTTTTGAATTAACCCATTAGCTATGTGTTACGTATTAAATAACACTATAAATAACACTATAAATACTACCATAAATGCCATAACGCCATGTGTTATTTATGGCGATCTGATCTCCTCAGTTTTTGTTCTCTGGCTTCTGACCTGTCAGATGTCTGTCTTTTTCTTTTTAAATTCTGTCTTGTCTCAATCTGACTACCTGAGCTTTGGTCAGAAGGTGCTCTGGATCTTCCAGCTTTGGCTTCATTATTGCCTCTGACAGAAGGTCCAGGCTGATCAGAATTTGAATCGGAACCAGAGCAATGGTCTAACCTCTTTCTTTTACCTTCTGACCTGTCCGAAGTCTTTGCTTTTCTTTTTAAACTCTGTCTTGTCTCAATCTGACTACCTGAGCTTTGGTCAGAAGGTGCTCTGGATCTTCCAGCTTTGGCTTCATTATTGCCTCTGACAGAAGGTCCAGGCTGATCAGAATTTGAATCAGAACCGGAGCAATGGTCTAACCTCTTTCTTTTACTATCTGACCTGTCTGAAGTCTTTGCTTTTCTTTTTAAACTCTGTCTTGTCTCAATCTGACTACCTGAGCTTTGGTCAGAAGGTGCTCTGGATCTTCCAGCTTTGGCTTCATTATTGCCTCTGACAGAAGGTCCAGGCTGATCAGAATTTGAATCAGAACCGGAGCAATGGTCTAACCTCTTTCTTTTACTATCTGACCTGTCTGAAGTCTTTTTGCTTTTCTTTTTAAACTCTGTCTTGTCTCAATCTGACTACCTGAGCTTTGGTCAGAAGGTGCTCTGGATCTTCCAGCTTTGGCTTCATTATTGCCTCTGACAGAAGGTCCAGGCTGATCAGAATTTGAATCAGAACCGGAGCAATGGTCTAACCTCTTTCTTTTACTATCTGACCTGTCTGAAGTCTTTGCTTTTCTTTTTAAACTCTGTCTTGTCTCAGTCGGACTATCTGAGCTTTGGTCAGAAATTGCTGTAGATTCGCCAGCTCTGACCTCACTGCTGTTGACCAGCTGAGACGGTTCATCCTGTTCATCTGCGTTGGATGATTTTATTGACATCTTCCCACATGCTGCTGGTGGAGTACTAATACACATACGTGAAAAATCGGAGATGAAAGAATCAACTGAAGAATCAGACTGGTGGTCTGATTTCCTCCTTTTGCTTTGTGTGCCTGGGAGCTCAGATATTTTTCTTTTTCTATTTTCTTCCTGTTCCGACTCATCCTGCCTAATCTGGTCATCAGATGCTCTGGCCTCACTGTTCTCTCTGTCAGAAGGTTCAGGCTGTTCATTATCTCCGGATGTCTCTCCAAGTGATCCTGGAGATGCAAAGTCTGAGCTGAGGGAATCGGATTCAGAATCAGACCAGTGGTCTGATCTCCACCTTTTCCATTCTCTGCTCTCTGACCTGACAGAAGCCTGTCTTTTTCTTTTAACGCCCTGTCTCATCTTAATCTGAAGGCTAGAACTTTGGTCAAAAAGTGCTCTGGATCCTCCAGCTCTGGCTTCATTATTGTCTCTGACAGAAGGTCCAGGCTGATCATCATCTGATGCAGAACCAGAGCGGTGGTCTAATCTACTTCTTTTCCTTCCTTTACTTTCTGACCTGCCAGAAGTCTTTCTTTTTCTTTTACCACCCTGTCTCATCTCCTGACTCACTGAGCTTTGGTCAGAAGGTGTTCTGGATCTTTCAGTTCTGACCTCACTGTTGTCTTTGTAAGAAGGTTCAGGCTGTTCATTATCTCTTGGAGCAGAAAAGCTAGAGCTGAGAGAATCACGTGAGGAATCAGAATCAGAATCAGACCAGCGGGCTGATCTCCTCCTTTTCGATTCTTTGCTCTCTGACCTGTCAGAAGTCTTTCTTTTTCTTTTAACACCCTTAACCTGACTGTCTGAGCTTTGATCAGAAGGTGTTCTGGATCCTCCAGCTCCGGCCTTACTACTGTCGAACAGGCTTGAAGGTCCAGGCTCTTCATCATCTGTGCTGGATCTATTCATATGTGTCCCCCAACGTGATTCGGGTGAGTTATCAACATACATGGGGTAAAAGTCAGGGTTGTGGTCTGATCGCCTCCTTTTCAATTTTTGGCTCTCTGACCTGCAATGCTCTCTTTGTCTTTTAACGCCCTGTCTCTTAACCTGACTGCCTGAGCTTTCATCAACAGATGTTCTAGATCCCCCAGAACTGTCCTCACTACTACTGTTGACCAAGTTGGATGGTCCAGGCTCTTCCGTGCTGGAGGTATCATTTGTGGTATCACCTGTGCTGGAGCTACTTGTGGATGATTCTCCAGCTCTGGCCTCACTGTTGCTGTCCAGATCAAAAGGTCCAGGCTGTTCATCATCTGTGCTGGATTCACTCACAGATGGGGTATTAATAAACACTGGAAAAAATCCAACTTCAGAACAATCACCTGATGAATCTAAAGTGACGGACCAGTAATCTGCACGCAAGGCCAGCATGGAGAGCAATGGATTGTTGGGAGGACCAACCAGTGGATACTGAGAAACATTAGTGAGAGCTCTTCGAACCAAGCCTATAAACAAGTCTGGATTGACAGCAGTGAAGTGACGCGGTATGCGTATTGGAGGAAGAGTCCTCCGCACATTCCCGTTTATAATTGTTGCATTAATCACATACTGTGGCCTTAAGTTCATCAAAAATATCTCATTGATATCATCCAACGGATTGTGACCTCCAGGGAGGTCATCATCAAAATTGTCACCTTCAGCCATTTCAACTATATATTAATGTACCTAACTACAAAAGGATATTTTATCAGCTGGAGTCACTTGGTACTGATGTTTAGTCTCAACTACTGCTATGAGCCTCTTGTACTGAACTACAAATGGCAATATTATCAGCTAAAGTCGCTTAGTATTGATGTCCTGTCTCAACTACAGCTGTTATGAGCCTCTGAGCTGCCCCTCCCCCTTATATAGGCTGCTCGGAATCCTGCCTGTGATGTCATCACTGCTCATTTGCATAATCCCTAGAGTGTTCTAAAATAGATTAATCCTTTCAGTGCTGAAGGCATTTTTGCCTCCCTGAAGTAATGACTCATAACTACAAAACTATAGCAAGGAGAGTCAAAAGGTAGGTATTGTTTGATAGAAATCTTTCTATATTTTTAAGAGAAAAAGAATATTTACATTTGGACATTCTCATGCTTAGAAATAGGTGATAAAATGTAAGAAAAGTTTGTGTGCTCAAGGTAAATGTTTCCTATCTTTCTTATTTGATATTTAATATCTCTGGAAAGAAATAAGGTAGGAGAAAAATAATTTTTTGGTGACTTTCCCCAGCATGTGGGCTGTATGTGATTTAAATTGGAGTGATTTAAATGAAATCAAAACTTACAGCATTTGGAACAAAGACAGCCTTTTTATTAGCCCTAAATTGCTGTTTTCTGAGTGACATACAGAGAAGTAATGCCTCACTCAAGTTTATTAAACTTCTTTTTTTTCTTTATTGATTAATTAAAAAGCATTTATTTGAAACAGAAATAAACAGAATAGAAAAACAGTGTACAAGCCTTTACAGTGACTTTTAATCAACAAAAAAAAATATTACTGGCTCCTAACTTATACTGTGTGTAACAGTAAGTGTAATTTATGAAGCAACTTGTTGTTTCCAAAATGCTTTCTTGCTGGGAATATCAAAAATATAATATTGGAATGTTAAGTGGAAAATATTTTCTTTTGTGTCAAGTTAACGTCTGTATTAACTGTTTTTTGTGTCTTTTTTCTACCTAATATTATAAGAAAAAAGAACAGAATATATTTAAAATAGAATTTTTTGCAACAATATAAACTACCGTTTAAACGTTTGTGGTCAGTAATTTTTATTCTTTCTTATCTTGAAAGAAATTAATAATTCTATTTACCATGTGTTGAACTGATAAAAAGTGATAGCAAAGACGTTTAAAAAAATACAGAAAAAAACTGTAATATATTTAATATATTTTAAAATATAATTTAATCCTGTGATGCAAAGCTGAATTTTCATCTTCCATTACTCCAGTTTTCAGTGTCACATGTCCATGACCACTCTAATATGCCGATTTTACTTTTATTAACAGTGATGGAAAAAGTCATGCTGCTTAATAATTTTTGAAACCTGTGATTCTTTTTGCGTTCTTTGATTTAAAAAGTTAAAGAGGACAGCATTTATTCAAAATAGAAATCTTTTCTAATAGAAATCACTTTTTTTTATCAATTTAACACATCCTTGGTGAATAAAAGTATTAATTTCTTTAAAAAAAATAAATAATAAAAATTTTACGGACCACAAGCTTTTAAATGGTAGTCTGGTAATAAAACTGAGATTTTATTCACAGTATGGAAATTCTGACCCTTTCCTTAAGACAACAATCAGATAACAAAAGACTAGTAATATTTTATGCAATGAGTTTGAAGGCCCACATAAGGGAAAAAAAGGACTCTTAGATTATTTCTGACTCTTAATCCATAAACTGTGTAAGATATGTAACTCTTAACAACTTTGTATTGCAGAATCTGATCAAAATCTAAATACTACGTTAAAAAAGGGGAAAAAACTGCTTTTATAGTTCAAGATTAAAATATCTTTTAATATGCTTTAAGTTTAAATTTCGACTTTAAGCAATGACCACCTAAGGGTGTGTTCACACTTGTAATTCGGTTCGATTGGTTCATTTGGTCCGGACCAAGGAAAATTATACATTTCGTCCTGGTCCACTTAGCTTTCACACTGGCATTTTTGACAGTAAACCTAAAGATACTGAACCTGGTTTTAATCAAACCAAACATGACAAGTGTGAACACACACTAAATGTACCTGACATTGAACTGACCTACAGTATAAGCACACTTAGTCAAATGTAACAGTCGGTTCCTAAATACTGCATTTAAACTGCTAAACCACATGCATGTCCAGAGGTGCAAACATTTCATAAAAATGCCAACATTCACAAACAGGTGTGTTTCACCAAACCCCACTGAATGACATCTATACTGCTATAAGCCTCACTGACAAGAGAGCTCTTGTGATCAAGTGAGCTTACATCATTCTTGCAGACAGCGACGTATGAAAAAACAACATGCTGTTTAACAGTTCTCAGCTTCTAGACAGAAGGATGTCACCGATGACATGTATAATCACACTTAATTTCCTGGGAATGCTGCATGGGCAGCTTAAAAGTGTGTGTGTGTATGTGTATTATCAGCCCTAAAGCACATGAGAAGGGGGGTAATATGAGTTTGAAGGATGGTCATCTGTTCACACCTGTTCTGCATGCCTGAATCCCATCCTCCCCTCCTGCAAAACCACTACTATCAGTCTGAGTTAATTTGAGCATTCCAGCAATATTGATAAGGGATTTCTCTGAGGACCACAACTGGATTTGGGTATATTTCCTACAGGGTATGTGGGAGGATTGTGAATTCCAAACATAATTAAGCTCTCAGACTCCCTATAACTTCACCTGACTTTCTCGTCATGTTTTTACTAAACTTAATGCAAAACGTGTTTGTTATACTAGTTTCTATCATCAGTATCATTATCTTATACGTTTCCCTGAGCAGGCCTTTTTATAATTATAGTTCCTTTGGAATGACATGGGAAGATCAGAGGGAGTGGGCTATCTGTGTTTGTCTTTCCTAAACTGGGAGGTCAAGTGGATAAT
The DNA here is from genome assembly GCF_022985175.1 of Labeo rohita. Taxonomy (NCBI): domain Eukaryota; kingdom Metazoa; phylum Chordata; class Actinopteri; order Cypriniformes; family Cyprinidae; genus Labeo; species Labeo rohita. Next base: position 22,563,628 of record NC_066891.1, read on the forward strand.
TGTTGCTAGTGTTCAACCTGATAGTTTTGCTCTTAGATTCTCCTGTGAGTCTCTGGGAAAGAGCAGTGGGTCAGGGCTCGAAATTGCAATCGTTTTGGTCACATATGCTCCCAGAATTTAATCTGCACAACCTCAAAATATATTTGGGAGCATTTGTTGTGCTGCGACTTGCTTTCATTACTTTACAAAACTTTCACTGCGTACTGCACAGTATATGACTGCTGTGAGCTGACACAGTGAGCCGTTCTATTTAAGATTAGCTTGTATAAGCAATTAAACTTCATCTTTACATTCTAAGCTTTAATGCAGATTTTAGATATTAGCTGTCAATCACTCACATTGCGCTCCGTCGGCCGGCCGTTTTTTGCTCCAAGTGTTTTTAAACAAATACATTGAATGAATGATTCACTTATGTGTGGCTTGTCACTTATAGTAGATTACAAATGAAAAAAACGCAATGATTCAAATAAAAATCCCCACCACTAATACACAAATCAGTCAAATCCAAGGACTGGAACTGAGTGCAACATAATTTCACACAGAAGACTAAAACGCACAAGCTGAGATTGATAAATGCAACTCATGAACTTTATCTCTGAAGTCTCTCTCCCTGACTTGCTCAGTTAAGTGTTTAAATAAAAGTGAATGTATGGGCTCTGTGTATAGCCTTGATCAAGCATTAAGAGTCTTGAATCATTGGTGGACCCCCACCTCCTCTGCTATTGAAAAGTCCAAAAAGAGGAAGCAGGAAACAAGAGTCAGCGCCCTCCTGCCCAGCGCAGTTGGAAAGCCTTTTGTGCTCCTCTGGGAACTCGCTGAGAGGTTAGATGTGGTGAAGGCAGGTGCCCTCTCATTGAGCACCAATGAATCACCATAGTGCTATGTTAGACATGGTTCAGTCTCAACCTATTAAATTGTGGTCTAGATTCACATCACAAAGGAACAGCTGTGACTGACCACTCAAATGATACAAGAAGAGCTCAAAACATATGCAAGATTTTTTACTGTGCATTAAATCATAAAACCTAAACAATTTAACAACAATTTATTAAAACTTTAACAAAAAGTTATATTTTAGGGCCATATATATATATATATATATTTTTATTTTTCCCTGCATTTTTTGAACTTCCAAAATGCAGTTTAAATGCGGCTTCAAATGATCCCAAATTTGGTTGTAAACGATCCCAGCCAAGGAAGAAGGGTCTTATCTAGCGAAACCAGTTATTTTCATAAAAATAATACAATTTATATACTTTTTAATATCAAACGCTTTGTGTTACTCTGCCTGAACTGTTTTTTTCCGGTTCATGACAGTTAGGGTATGTCGAAAAACTCCCTCAACTTCAAAATCATCCTACTAGCTGGTTTACCTTTTTTATTTGATCTTATTTGCATGTTCGCTTTGCAAAGACTGGGTCAGTACTTCTGCAGCGATGTAGGATGATTTTGAAATGATTTTTGAAGTTGAGGGAGAAAATACTTTAGGAGTTTTTCGACATACCCTGACTGTCTTGAGACAGAATGCAGAGTTCAGGGAGAGCAAGACGAGCGCATTTTAATTGTATTTTTTAAATAAAAAATAACAGATTGTTTCGCTAGATAAGACCCTTCTTCCTCGGCTGGGATCGTTTGAAGCCGCATTTCAACTGCATTTTGGAAGTTCAAAATTGGGTCACCATACCAGTTCATTATATGGAAAAAAATCTTGAAATATTTTCCTCAAAAATCATAATTTCTTTACTACTGAAGAAAGAAAGACATAAACATCTTGGATAACAAGGGGGTAAATACATTATATGTGAATCTTTGTTTTGGAAGTGGACTTCTCCTTTAATATACACTGGATAAAATTCAACTTGCAAGCTCTCACCTGATGCATCTAATCTGATGCACTAAAATAATCTGCATTCCACTCCATCATGTAAAACAATGGATTGTGGTGAGTCAGTGGATACTGACAAATATTAAATATTAAAACAAATCATGTGTCTACATTAGTGCTGCACGATTAATCGTATCGCAATCGGGATGTCAGCCTGTGCGATTATATGACGGCAAAATGTTGCGATTATATTAAATAAGTGTGGACTTGAGAACACCTACTTTCTGAGACAGTTTGCTGATTTTCCGTACCGCTAACAACACAAACAAACAAACAAACAAACAAAAAAGATTAAAACAAAAATTCTGACAGTCTCTCAGTATAGGCAGTGCACGTGTGGCGTGTGCGTGCGTGTTCACTTGTGTGCGCAGCGTGGATGGATGCCGAGGAGATCGACACTGATCTGGTAGCCAAACAAAAAAAAAAAATGGTGATATTTTGGATTTGAGATTACTGACATTGACCAGAGGGAGGTACTGTGCAAGAATTAGAGGCCCTGTTTCACCTGGTATTAACATGCGTTTTCTGATGCGTTGATCTGATCACAAGTGGACAATGCTAAGTACAGGTGTAAATAGGGGTGTAAAACGTTTTCAGCTTGTCCACTTTTGACCACATCCACTTCTTAAAATCCCGTTTGTGTCCCCCTCACTTTCAAATTTGTTTGTTAAATTAATGTCTTGTATTGTAGAAAGCACGCTCAGCGCCGCTGAGAATTCGCACGATCCTTAAAACGAAACCGAAAGTAAAACGCGCACGCGCCTTCAAAAGCAATTTTAATACGCGCTTTTAGAGAGCGGTTCCACAGTGCGTGCAAATTAGGCTACATAACATATATATGTTGTTAATTGTATGTATCCTATAATAGGTTGTGTAGTTGTCTATAGCTCTGTATCATGCTTGAAAAAATTGGTCTCTATTTGCACTTTGAATATTGAGAGAGTAGCCTAACCTACTTTGATTATGGCTGGACTATTGTTTGCACTTAATACAGCTATTTTTTGTTTAGACTATTTTTATTTATACTGTTTTTATTTATATTTGTAAAAAAGATTTTCAGTTAGGAGGTCAAACGTTCTAGAAGCTCATAATTCATGTACAGTTCTAATGTCTGAAGAGAATCACATAAAATCATACAGGAGAGACGCCAGTCAGTTGAGTTTGTAATGTATGTAAATGCAGAAATGTGATCAGAAGTGGTCGAAAGTGGACAGAAGAGACGGATTAAAACGCCAGGTGTAAACGACTGTGTCTCCATTGTCCACTTGTGATCCGACCAAAAACATATCCAGTTTCCTTTTCAAAAGAGTTTACACAGAGTATATTTTACATTCTTCATAAATGTCCGTTTGTTTGGGCAAAATCTTTAAAATATCTTATTTTTGTGAAAATGTGTTTGTTTTTATTTAATTTAATTTAGCTATACTTTTGAGAAAATACGTTTACATTAATGCAAATGCTATTTCATTTGGTAAAAATAATTTATTTTGAAACCATTTCTAGTGTTACAAAAACACATTTCCGCATTATCACTAATCTGTGTGTGCATTTTCAATCCATCAAGTTAACTCACAATACCATTTATTATAATCGCAATCGCGTATCGCAATATTGACCTCAATAATCGCAATATGAAAACTTTCCCAAATCGTGCAGCCCTAGTCTACATCATTGTGGTGACATGGTATGCGTACTAGCAGAAGAGATATATGCGCACCCTCAACTATAATTGTTGCGTCAATCACATATTGTGGCTCAAATTCCACCAAACGTATCTCATCAACATCACCAACTGCAGGGACTTCATCATCAGAACGGTCACCTTCAGCCATCTCACTATATATTAATGTACCAAACTTCAAACGGTTATTTTTATCAGATGGAATCACTCAGTACTGATGTCCTGTATCAACTACTTCTATTATGACCAAAACTGTCACCTAATTAGACACATGCCCTTAATTTAACTGCTCAGTCCTTTTAGTGGAAGCTGAAGTAAAAATACTCAAAATACAGTGTTTGAGGAATGATAGGATTTTACAAGCTTGTACCCCCAAGGCAAATTCAACAATAGCTGCTTCATGTCATCTGTATTTGGAGCCCTCCTCACTCATTCAACCTTTTATGGCCCTTCAAATGGAGGTCTTTTTTGGCTTGTTTATCTGCCTTGTTTATCTCATATGGAAAGAAGGATGGGTTTATCACTCTTTCTGTCATTCCTCTCCTGGGTTCTCATGCTTAGGGGGCAGAGGTTAGAAATTCCTACAAATGTCTATCAGAACTGTGGTGCCACGTTTTAGTGCATCTACTGTATGCTGTAGAGATGACATCGCTTTCAATGGGCGTCAAAATCTACTTGTAAGACTTTTAAAGACATCGTTCTCTGTTTTTGGCTGGCCAGTTTCTCTGTCTCTTGATTAAAAGTGGGGCCTAAAAAAAGGGGAAAGGCCAGTGAAAAAAGCCCCCTTCAGGGCAAAGGGAGGGGGAATGGTATTTATATCCCTCTATTTGCCCCCTTAAGTGACCCCCTCTCCACAACAAACACACTTCCACTCCCCTCTCAGGCCCAACCCAACCAATGAGCGTTTGAATGGATGAAAGACTCCAACAACAGCTCTTGTTGACCCGACAAAAACAAACATTTACTCTCTCATTAACAAGGCAAGTGCTCCGTTCTCGCATTCACTCCTTTCCCAATCATTTCAGTAGCCTGTTCTTTAAATTCCCCAAAAACACCTTCATATATCAGTACGAAGAGGAAAGGAGGACTCAAGAACAAAAAGGGAAAGAAGTGAGTGAGAGATAAATAGGAAATCGCATCTATTCATCAGAGCGCAATAGAAGAAAGAATATGAGACATCGGGCCTAAACCACAGACTGAACTTTACGCCAATGTGCCCAAAATGTAGAAAGAAACTTTTGTGCATGGAGCAATTACATTAGCATTAAACTATTAATAGCCTGACTTCATAATGTCAGTTCATTCAAATGACTAAGAGATGCTGAGAAATGAAATATGGAAAATTCAGATAACATTCTGATCAAGTGCAATGCTATTAATCTCACTATATAAAGTCTAAAGGGGAATTTGCTCTGAGATTTTTCTTCACATCAATGATCATCTTAGAAAATCCAGCTAAAAACATGATAGCTGGTTTTAAACAGCTTTTAGCTGAATGATTACTATAAAGATAAATGTAACAATCTAGCCATGACAAGTCTGACTAGTTGTCAATATTTTTATCATTCATCGCCTGGAAAAAATCATTCTGAAATCATTAATAATCATTAATATAATGATTATTAAAACTTCATAGTTAAAGTTCATTATAGTTACTGTCCTTAGTTTAAAGGGGTCTTTAATGTTGCGTAAAATAAGTTCAACATTCCTGCTTTCTAGCAGCCACAAAAAAAAGTATTTAGTCACTTCAGCCACAATTAAAAATGTGAAAATCCATTTGCATTACATATCAAAATATTGAAACAAGACATATTTACTTTAAATAAATATAGCACAAGCACAGTTTTTAGTCAAAACACCTCACAAGTTTGTTAGACTTCAAAATATGAAACAAATATGAAGTTCAAACGGTTCAAGCGATTGCCAAAGTTTGTGGAACATGTTCATATATTAATATAATGAAGTATACCAGTAGGTATTCTCCTAAGAATCATGTATGAACATGAGGAGAAATTACTTCATACACCCACGAAAAATGAACCTGAGGTCAAAATGTGGTTTAGAAAGTGAAGACAATTCAGAGAAAAGCTCTGTTAGCAATTGTACACTGACGCTTCTTGTTATTTTATATCTAGTGCTTTGGAACTCAGGCATTTTCAGGTGTTCAAATACATTTGGGGCCTCTGTATATTGGTCAACCACGAAACTGGTTCACCAGCTTGACCGGCACAGGCCTGTATGAGCTTATTTTCAACATAGCATTAAGATCAACTAGAACTTCCCTTCAAAGAAAACCCATCAATGAGCACATTTTATACGCATACACATCACTCGCCTTTATTCAGAGAAGCCACAGCTACACTATATAGCTCCTAATGAGACAACACAAGTTTGAACTGTCTACTTTTGATTGACCATTCCATAAGTTAACTTCGGTTTGCCACTGATGGTTAAGCAGCAGGCTTGTGAAGCAGCGATTTGTCTTAAAACCTAATCTGTAGACATGTGGCCTGTGAATGAGAGCTATCTTGCACACAAGGCTCAGATAAGCAAGGTCACATTGCAGGTTTGTGTACCTATCCACTGAAAGGCTGCAAGACCTCCCTATTGTTTCAGCTTCCAGACTGAGGCGTGAGAGAGGCCTTGGAGACATGGAGGTGGGTTTCATTCTCTACTGCATGAAGGAACAGGTTTCGACAGGAATCAGGGGCGTTGCTGAAGTCTGCTACATTTCTGTTTGAAAACCACTACGACAGCCCCCTACACGCCATCTCAAATTCTCCCGCCTCGTTTTGGGGGTCAATTGTTCATTTGGGTTTGACATTTTTTCTTGAAGGCTACCTCCTGGCCAGAAGGAGGGGAACGTGAGGATCCCTAAGGAGGTGTGAATTGTTCTCATTCATTCCTATGTGACACAAAACAATCTTTCATGTCCAACAGGATCCATGCTTTTGTTACAGTCGATGACTAAAAATGGAAATGTATTGGGCATAGATATAAAATTACACGTAAATTTAATATGATTGATTATTAAAAATAATGTGTTTAAAATCAAAGTGTTTCGTCACAATGCTTAGAATTTCTGAGGTAAATGAAAGTGAACAGAAACTACTGACCCTGAAGTTCAAACAAAAATCAGCCAATCTTATCTTCAGTCTCACTACTCCTGACTATTGTCACGTTAACCTTGCTTATTTGTCAACATCCTCTCCTTGAACTCCTCAAAGTTCACTGCTTCATTATGAAGGCGAGAGATCTGCTCCTTATCCTCTTTTTTTCTCCCTCAAAGTCTCAAATATGCTGTTGAAATGCTTTGCTAATATTTGAGAGGGGAGTGGAGGAAACTCTGAACTGCCCTGTGATACTTGCAGCCAATAAAGGAGATAAGAGCAGTTTAAGACTTAAGTCAGGAAGGGAAGAGACAGAAAAAGAAAAAAAGCTAAATCAGTGCTACTTGTTGGGAAACGCATGGTGAGATGAAGGCTGTGGTCCGTAGTGACCTGTAGATACACTGTGAGCAAAACCGGAACACATGACGTGAACTGAAGTAACTGAAACTCAATAGGAAACTCACATTGGTCAATTATTTTCAAAGAAGGAATGTATATGGAGTTTGTATCTACTGATCCTTACAGTAGGGAAGATCTTTCAGATCTCCAAAAAGTCAGCTAGCAATCAGCTTTCTTCCAAAAAAAGGGCAAAACCAGACATTTTTAAAGGAAAAAGATCTCAGCTGGGAAATACAACTGCATACAATGGCAAAACACCTATAAATAGGCAGTAAAATCTAACAGCATCTAAATTATATAAGCTTTGCACACACATGCGCACTTCCCAATGCAAAGGCGGTTAGGCATAGAGAAAACGTAAACAACAGCTAGTCTGGAAGTGTTTAATCTGTAGATCTAGTCTTTCTACCATACAGAGAGCCTTTACCCATGCAAAATGAAGTGAAGACAGGTTCAAAATCAAACACATCTGCCATTGGACTTTGACATCTCAACAGCCATTCACTCCAATTATAAAGCTTGGAAGAGCCAGGACATTTTTGCATAACTTCGATTGTATTTGTCTGAAAGAAAAAAGTCATATACACCTAGGATGGCTTGAGGGTGAGTAAATCATGGGGTAATTTAATTTTTGCATTAACTATCCCTTTAACATATGACTGCTCGTGTTTATAGATATACCCCTATTCAGTATTAAGCAACTTGACTAGAAATCATGAATGATTTTGAGCTACACTGATACAGAGTTTTGCTGATCATAACAGATTAGTGGGTTTTGCTTAAAAAGTACAGTACCAGTGTGGTTCGGCAAAAGGGTTTGCAACTTTCGGGTCAAAATTACAACCATTTTTGCTACCAGAAGCCTTTGCGAACATTAAAAGTGGACTTCTGGGGAAAAAAAAATGCTACAAAAGTGTCAATTTTGGCCCCTTTAATAAATAATAGGAGGTGAGCAGAGGTCAGCAGTGTGTTCAGTGTCAGTGAAGATATATGCATCTGAGATTTAAATGGGGCCAACAGGGATGCTGGGGGAAAGGGGCTGCATAAAGGCCGCAGACAAAACCCTCCGTCATGATCGATGGCTAAAGTCGAGGTAGAGGGCTCTGAAGAATCCAGGCCAGGAGTTCAGATCCCTGCTGTTTCTGAATTACCCCATTACAGCCGGCTTAAGCAGGAATGATGATTCACACTCACGCACGAGACACTCTCATGGACATCCATTATGTACAAGCCTACTCATATTAAAGGGAAGGGCAACTAGGGCTCTGACTAACAGGAAAGATTGGTTCATATAAAGATTTCGTTGTGCCCATGGTTCTCCATGGTTCCCTCCTATTACGGTCAGATTGCGCGACATTGTCTTTTCTTGTCTGTCTCATTAATAAGCATATTTTCATGCTTGGTAAACACCATGAAAGCGTGGGTGAGCAAAAAGGCAGACTTTGTATATGCATGCATACATGTGTATCTGCTGGTGTGTGTATTACTGGACAGACATGAAGAGACAACCTTAGTGAAGTGAAAGAGGAGTTCAAGAAGAGAGATGCATCATAAAACACATCTCAGAAGAGACATTTATTCAAAATATCCGCTCATTCTGGATATCGATCTACAGGTTAAACAGATAAATAGAGTGTCATCCTTTCCAATGGAAAAAGCAAGGGAAAGATGCAGAGAACTGCACAATGGGAACTTTGTTTGCCAAGGTATGCAGGCCACACAACTGGGACCTCCCATACCTGAGACTATGGAAAACACACACACACATACTTTAACATTGTCGATCTTGTACCTGAGGCATAATGCACTCTCAGTGGAAAGTTAGAGTCAATGTGTAAAAAAAAAAAGGATAAAGATGAAAGACGATGAAAATCAAATCACTTTCCTACCTTTTCCAAACCTGTATGACTTCTTCTGTGGATTAGGAAAGTGTTTTTGTCCATACAATAAAAGTCGATGGGGTCCCATTTATTTTGGACATCAATGACTTTCATTATATGGAAAAAAAAAGCTGAAAAAAATCTTCAAAATATCTCTTTGTGTTCCACGCAAAAGAGTTCCAAGTCATACAGTTTTGGAAAGACATTTTAGGTGGGTCACTTTAAGCTAGCTCCTGATCACATGATCTCTGTATAATGGCAGGAAAACTGATGCCAAGCAAGGATAAGGAGAGCAACTGACTGTTTTAAAGGAGAACTTCCAGAACAACAATTTACAAATAATTTACTCACCCACTTGTTCTCCAAGATGTTCATGTCTTTCTTTCTTCAGTCGTAAAGTCAAATTATGTTTTTTAAGGAAAACATTTCAGCATTTTCTCCATATAATGGACTGATATGGTGCCCTGACTTTGAACTTCCAAAATTCAGTTTAAATGCGGCTTCAAACGATCCCAAATGCGGTTGTAAACGATCCCAGCTGAGAAAGAAGGGTCTTATGTAGCATAACGATCGGTTATTTTAATAAAAATAATACAATTTATATACTTTTTAATGCCAAACGCTCGTCTTGTCTTACTCTGCTTGGGCTGTTTTCGTTCTGGTTTATGACAGTTAGGGTATGTCAAAAAACTCCCATCTCATGTTCTCCCTCAACTTCGAAATCGTCCTATTTCTCTGTTTTACCTTTTTTGTTAAGGGTGTTTGATCTTCTTTGCATGTTCACGTTGCAAAGACTGGGTCAGAACTTCTGCAGCAATGTAGGATGATTTTAAAATGATTTTTGTAGTTGAGGGAGAAAATATGATTGCAGTTTTTTGACATACCCTAACTGTCTTGAGTCAGAATACACAAGAGTTCAAGGAGAAAGGCAAGATGAGCGTTTGAGATTAAAAAGTATTTAAATTGTATTTTTTTAATGAAAATAACCAATCGTTTTGCTACATAAGACCCTTCTTCCTCAGCTGGGATCGTTTACAACCACATTTGGGATCGTTTGAAGCTGCATTTAAACTGCATTTTGAAAGTTCAAAATCGGGGGCACCATATCAGTCCATCATATGGAGAAAAATGCTGAAATGTTTTCCTCAAAAAAACATAATTTCTTTAAGACTGAAGAAAGAAAGACATAAACATCTTGGATGACAAGGGGGTGAGTACATTATATGTGAATCTTTGTTTTGGAAGTGGACTTCTCCTTTAATAGACCAAGAAAGATAAAAATGAGTGAGAGATCAATACATCTGTTCTACTGCCTTGCCAATGGATAAGTGCTTACTTCACAAGAGGAAAACTTTAGTTCTGTCCGGCTCTTACAACTGGCATCATGCCCGTCTCCGCGCATGGCACACAATAGGGCACTTTAGTCCCCATTGAGTCCCACTCACCCGCCCCCCCCCACAATACACTCAAACGCACTCGTACAGAGTACGATGCAGCTTTGGATTAGACTATGTCTATTTTTAACTATTGTTTCATATGCAACAAAAGGGCCCCAGAAAAGGGCACAGGATTTTTGCTTTGGTCTGGAAGAAGAGAATTTTTAAGCATTCCAATGTTTAAACGGTTCTGAGAACTTGCAATACACTTTTTCATAAACCACAAACTTGCGCACAAGCAAGAAATAAACAACACTGTATATTTAATAGGGTGATGAAAGTCACCCTGACAGACTTGATTATTGTTTTGATACAGTATGGGGTATAATTTAAACCTGTTTCATTTTGATACAGGATTCATTCACAATCTTCCGCAAATGATTACAGGCTGATGTCTGCATACTTCAGAAAAGAGCTTAAGTAATGAATCATCAAGTTTAAGCTTGGCTGAGTACATTAGGGGTTATTTCCCAGGCATTTATGTGCTATTAGCAGCAAGACGGAGTTTGTTTTTGACTCTAATACTTAACTCTGAGTGATATTAAACTAATGTGCCCTGCAGGATCACACACACAAGTGAGGTTACATTAACGATGAGCATGTGGCTGGGAGAGGTGCCGCAGTAAAATAGAAAACAATTTTCGGCTTAAAGGCACTGTAAGTGTTTTTAGCTTAACCTTTGCTTTTTTTATATTAGACTAAATTAGACTGCCGCCCTGCCTTCAGCCACACACTTTTCTCCAAAACCTGCCCTAGATATGTCAGCAAATCTGAATACAAAAAATCCACCGTCAGGAAGTCCACACTGTCAAGGCCTGCATATATTTTGTATTTCATTTTGTTTTGGCATGTATTTAATTATTTAACCCAGAAAAACACTGGCCTATGCAACAGACAATAAACAACTGATCAGTTTGTAATATGTGACCCTGGACCAAAAAAACAGTCATAAGAGACAATTTTCTGAAATTAAGATTTATACATCATCTGAAAGCTAAATATATAAGCTTTTCATTGATGTATGGTTAGAATAGGAGAATATTTGTCTGAGATACAAATATTTGAAAGTCTTGAATCTGAGGCTGCAAAAAATCTAAATATTGAGAAAATCACCTTTAAAATTGCCCAAATGAAGTTCTTAGCAATGCATATTACTAATCAAAAATTAAGTTTTGATATACAGTAGGAAATTTACTAAATATCTTCATGGAACACAATCTTTACTTAACATCCTAATGATTTTTAGCATAAATAAAAATAGATAATTTTGAGTCATACAGTGTATTGTTGGCTATTGCTTATGATTTTTTTGGTCCAGTGTCACATATCGGCCTTTAGCCACTGGTCTTAAAATACAAATGGTTGATATCGGTGCATCCCTAACATTTACAATTTCAGCCAATCATAACTTAAATATAGCTTGCATTTAGATTAAGAAATACTACATTTACTCAGCTCACTTTTCGATTCTCAGCTTACTATGTGAAAAAAGTATTAGTTCAACACATTTGGTTTCCTGGCACCAAACCTGAAACATGTTTCTTTTAACTTTTACGCTACCTTTAAAGTATGCTTGCTTACATAAACAAATCTGTTGAAAAAACCTGCATAAACACTAGTTAATTCTCTAATGCATCTAGAGGATTAATTAACAGTTAATTAATAGTATTCATGTTCGCAAAAAGAGGAAAAATATGCAAAAATTGACTTGGGACATTTAACAGACAAAAAAAGAGAGCGCGTGAGAGAAGAGAGACGTGAACTTTGGTTGTGATGGGGAGGGTCGTTTTGTCCCTGAACAGGTTGAGACAGATAGAGTAACTAACATTCCAATCTAATTCATCTGCTCTGAGGGGTCAGAAAGAGCCTCATAACTGTGTTAGAGGAAGCCTCTAAAGCAGCATCACTATGACTGCTCCTCATACTTTAGTTGACAAACCCCTAGCTACAGTATCAAACTTTTGGTGCTTAACTCATCCTGCTCTGCTTGCGCTATTGGTAAATGATATCCCAAAGTATATGGAATGATGAGGAGAGGTGTGCTATTAATCTTATAAGAGATCTAACATCCATAATGGGTGAATCAGCCATTATTTGTTCATTAGTCACTACATAGCAACATGCTAAAAACCACTCAGACCACATAGCAATGCCTTGGCAGCCACCTAAAACTACTGTGCAACTCTCATTTACTTCAGATGAAGTGTTGATGGCATTAATATATATAGCACATCTCTCTCACTCTCTCTGCTTAGTAATGTATGTATGAAAGCTCATGTATTGCTTTATAACAAGCTGGTTTAAGTGGCACTGAAAAAACACCAGCCACATAAAAAAGCTCAGTACAAAGCCAGTCACTGCTCTCTGCCTCCATTCAAAGAGAGAGAGAGGGGGAGGGAGAGAGAGATTGAGAGAGAAAAGAAAGTAGGTTGTACAGGGCTTAGTCTGTCACATATTACAACCATGTTCAGCTGAATGAGTCCAAAACTACATAGCCGGGTTATACATATAGCAATACTGCTCTAAACGACCAGACTAAATATATAAAATATGCACGACTGTTTAAATGTTTAGAGTCAGTAAGATATTTTTTTAATGAAATAAAAGTATATTTTTATTCAGCAAGGATGCATTTAATTGAATAAGAGTGAGAGTAAAGCATTTATAATGCTACAAAAGATTAGTTATAACAGTTAGATCCTGTTATTCTGAAGTTTCTATTCATTAAAGAATCCTGGAAAAACATGTTATCACACTTTCCACAAAAATATGAAGCAGCACAACTGTGTTCAACACTGATAACAAAAAGAAATGTTTCCTGAGCATCAAATCAGCATATTAGAGTGATTTCTGAAATATCATGTGACACTGTAGACTAGGATAATGATGCTGAAAATTCAGCTTTGCATCACAGCAATTTTAAAATTGAATTTAAAAAGAGCCTGAAACTCAACAGAGGTCAATGGGAAAATTTAGTTGGCATTAAGTTGCTTTCCTTCCTCTCTTTCTCATTTGGGCAGCATAAAACTATATGCAGCAGTGCTGACTGTTTATGTAGAAGCCAACAGGAACATGTGAGGGAAAGTATGAGTAATGTTTATTTATCACTACAGTTTAGAAAGCAATAATCTTAAACGCCCCCTGGCTATTCACAAATAACAACCTTTGATACACAAGACCGAGATGTGAAGCATCAGAGCAACAAAAACACACCTCCGCATACTCCAGACTCAAGTATGAATGGATGAGATTCAACTTAGGGTCCACCCTTGAAATTCTACACTCATGTGCAATCCACAAAAGCGCCTGCTGTAGCCAAGTATCAGATGACTTTACTGTACGCTGAATAATCTGAACACGATATGTGCAAGTGGGTGAGGGTGTGATAGAGCAGACAAATGTAAGGAATGCACCAGTAACATACCTGTCCTAAGTCCAGGGTGACATTGACCTCATTGTATTTTACACTGCGGGAGAGAGGAGGGCTTTGCCACCATCGTTCGGTGCCATCGATCGCATTGTTAATGGGATGCGCTCTGTTGGTGTCTTCTGAGGTGCAGATGTCGCAGTACTGGCCCTGATAACACAAGAAGACGTGGAGTTTAGCTTAAAAAGATATCTGTACAAGTACAGTGCAAAAAAAAACCTGCTGAAGCTATCAATCTGTCAAACAAATGATGATTTGATATTGATTTAATTGGATGACTCTGAATGCACACTTTAGTAAATCATCATTTCCTAACATGATCTACCTTTAGTTAAGTAGTTAAGTTCAAATTAGACAAACTGAAAGGGTGAATGAAAAAACTAATCCTCCAAGGTCAAAAATGTGTTTACACTGTCTGGGGCAAGTTCACGAAACTGTTAACAATTAACACTAACCAGGTATTTCAGCACAGAAACTTTTTTTATTCACTAACCATTCACAGAACCACACAAACACCATAATGCACTCTAATCATGCTGTGCTGCTGAAGTAACTGTAAATTAAGTTCCTGTCATAATAAATTGCACAATTAAGATTTGTGTACATTTTCTATCAATCATGACAACAATAATTCATGATGACCTATGATGACATTGTGAAATAAAGATTTAAATCTAAACATTTAAAGCATTTTAAATAGCTGATATGGGTACAAAATTATCTGCAGAGTTAGAAATTGTGGCATGCAAACTGAAATTCTGTATCAAATTTTAGGCATGTCTGCACCACTGACTAATTTGCATACTTATTTTAGTGAATGCAGAAAGTATAATATATGCAATTCCTTCTTTGAGAATTCCTCCTCCACTTCCTTCAGCTTCTATCTACATTTACATTTAGATTTATTCATTTAGCAGATGCTTTTATCCAAAGCAAATTACAAGTGGGGAATACGTCAAGCAATTTGTCCTAAAGAGACAAAACGACTTAGGAAGTGCTCATAATACCATAAACAGGCATTGTTCAGATAAGTACAAGCTACAAAGGGAAAAGAGTAGAATAAATCTGTTTATTTCTGATAATACAGACTGGAGGACAACATGAAAACATATTTTTTATGATAAACTGAGTTGTAGAAACTATGACTGAAAAAGCCACACAAACCAGTCAAAGTAATACTTCATCTTTCTGCATAAATACCATGCAGTTATCCTAGTTTTTAGTAATAGGTTTATTCTGCAGGACATTTTAATGAAAACAACGGTATCAACCAAGAAATTCACTCCCTTCATTATCCAACTGCTGGCAATCCAAACCTATTTTAATTATTATTTATAGCTCTTTATACTTGGCTAGAAAAATAGATTCATTTATAACTGTATAAATTAACTAAGAGGAGTGAACTTGATCAGAAATTCACCAAAATATGTTGAGACCACCCACGTGTGGAGGTTTCAGAGATTGATGAGATAAGATTTCCTTTGACTAGCAATTAATTTAGCCTATTTGCAGCCAAGTACCACAATAATCACAGTTGCTGTTATTACTATAAAAATCATAATAAATTGATTAAGATGAGATCTCCTTAATATGGTGCTTCTAAAAATCATTGTCATTTTATTTAGTTTTCACCACAGATTTACTGTAGTACATTATACATCATCTAAACAAGAATTTAATATTCAATCTGACTACATTTAGTACTACGTCTTTCTTCAAAAAGGTAGAAATAACACTCTAAACAAGTGCACATCACTGTTTTTACAATATAAAATAATAACAGTGTGGTGTTCTAGCATAAACTACTGCTGTAGTATAACCATGCAAAATTTCTAAGGGGATAAAATGACTGCAACTTATTTAAAGTGTAGGAAAAATGGTCTGCATGCATGTGATGTTCTGTCTTGAGAAGATAACCACAGGAGGTGCCTGCAACAACTGATCATGTTGCAACATTTTATTAACATATTCTTTGAAGTGTGGTGCAAATCTGTGTGCGTGTGTGTGCACCTCCCTCAAGGTCTTTTATGAAATGCCACACATTCCTCAGGGAAAATCCCAGTAGCACTGCAACACGGGGGCTGCGTTTTACTCTTTACATTGTTTAAACATTTCACTTACTCGCCAACTTGCTAAGTCGAGTCTCCTAAACCTGCTTATGAAGCTTCAGTAGGGGGCTCTTATGAGGCGCTATAGCATTTTATAGAGGTCTTTGGCCTTTTCACCTTTAGCAGGTGCTCTTAAAAAGAGATCAAGACATTGCACAGTTCCTCAGCTCCAAACCACTGTCCTGATTTGCTTATATAGACTAACAAAAAAGTATGAAGTATAAATATTAACATGTTTTTGGACAGGGTACTATGGTAGTAAGTCCAATATGTATGGTAATAAGTCTTTTGGAGTGTATTATGGCAGTTCAACCTTGAAATACCAAGTAAATAAATATGGAAATGATTCAGTACAACGGCATATCTGATATAACGCATTTCACAAAATCAACTACAGTATACTATCAGCTATAACTGAAACGAACTAACATCAAAATGTGCTTTTATCCATTTTTAGTTATGTAAACTTTAGAAAAGTAAGTATTTCCCACATCCTTACCTGAATAGTCTGACTCGGATCCCCTGACACGGGCCCCCCGACCAGTTTGCAGTACAGGTCCTGAATCGGCAGCTCGTTCTCGTCCACTCCGCAGGTTGCAGTTGCCGTGATTTTCGTCCCCTCCGCTAGATTAAAATACGGTGGGTGCAGACTGAATCCGTTCACGCCGTTGATGGGCAACTCCTGTGCCGTTAAAGCTTCAATGAACAGCAGCGACAGAAACACAAGCACCAGTGCCCGCGACGTCCCCCGTGACGGTCCTCTCGCCATCTTCACCTGTGCCGCACACACAACACTGTTACAAATGGTCAAAATGAGAGCTTGCTGTGCTGTTAGTCACGGACATTTGGAGAGACCGAGTACACGGACAGTCGTTTCGGTTTCTTTTAGTATGTAATACACAATAATAGGCAGATATGCAGTTCGGTGGGCACCTTCTCTCTCGGTCTCTGCCTCTGTGCTGCTAGGTTCAATTCAGAGAGGGCAGTGCACTGTGTGTGTGTGTGTGTGTATTGAGTTGAGAGAGGGCAGTGCAGTGCGTGTGCAGTCCTGTCTTTCTCTCACATTATGTCATTGCTGGGGACCCCATTCCTAAGCATTTATAAAGCGAGAAATAAAGAAATCTGTCATTTACTCACCTATAATATTGTATAAACTTGCTTCTGTGGGACAAAAAATAATAAAGTCATCAATGGGCATTGTATGTACACGACAACACCATAAGAGTATTATAAAATCTGTATTACTTATCTTACAAGTTTTCTAAAGACATTAGATAACTTTGTGTGAGGAAAAGACGTTCCCGCCGTCGAAAAGATATTCCCGCCTTCAATCTTAAATGCGCGCTCATGAGATAAATGATTTCCGATTCATGGACTGAATTGAATCTTTTCAATGAGCCAAACTGCAAAAATCTGAATTATTCGCTAGCGAATCTGGCTAATTCGGTCCACTTTGTGTCAGCAAAGATATTCCCGCCTTCAATCTTAAATGCGCGCTCATGAGATAAGTGATTTCCGATTCATGGACTGAATTGAATCTTTTCAATGAGCCAAACTGCAAAAATCTGAATTATTCGCTAACGAATCTGGCTAATTCGGTCCACTTCGTGTGAGGAAAAGACATTCCCGCCGTCGAAAAGATATTCCCGCCTTCAATCTTAAATGCGCGCTCATGAGAACAGTGATATCCGATTCACGGACTGAGTTGAATCTTTTCAATGAGCCAAACTGCAAAAAATCTGAATTATTCCTTAAAGAATCTGGCTAATTCGGTCCACTTCGTGTCAGCAAAGACATTCCTGCCGTCGAAAAGATATTCCCGCCTTCAATCTTAAATGCGCGCTCATGAGATAAGTGATTTCCGATTCATGGACTGAATTGAATCTTTTCAATGAGCCAAACTGCAAAAATCTGAATTATTCGCTAACGAATCTGGCTAATTCGGTCCACTTCGTGTCAGCAAAGACATTCCCGCCTTCAATCTTAAATGCGCGCTCATGAGATAAGTGATTTCCGATTCATGGACTGAATTGAATCTTTTCAGTGAGACAAACTGCAAAAAATCTGAATTATTCCTTAACGAATCTGGCTAATTCGGTCCACTTCGTGTGAGGAAAAGACGTTCCCGCCGTCGAAAAGATCTTCCCGCCTTCAATCTTAAATGCGCGCTCATGAGAACAGTGATATCCGATTCACGGACTGAGTTGAATCTTTTCAATGAGCCAAACTGCAAAAATCTGAATTATTCGCTAACGAATCTGGCTAATTCGGTCCACTTCGTGTGAGGAAAAGACATTCCCGCCGTCGAAAAGATATTCCCGCCTTCAATCTTAAATGCGCGTTCATGAGATAAGTGATATCCGGTTCACGGACTGAGTTGAATCTTTTCAATGAGCCAAACTGCAAAAATCTGAATTATTCGCTAACGAATCTGGCTAATTCGGTCCACTTCGTGTCAGCAAAGACATTCCCGCCTTCAATCTTAAATGCGCGCTCATGAGATAAGTGATTTCCGATTCATGGACTGAATTGAATCTTTTCAATGAGCCAAACTGCAAAAAATCTGAATTATTCCTTAAAGAATCTGGCTAATTCGGTCCACTTCGTGTTAGCAAAGACATTCCCGCCTTCAATCTTAAATGCGCGCTCATGAGATAAGTGATTTCCGATTCATGGACTGAGTTGAATCTTTTCAGTGAGACAAACTGCAAAAAATCTGAATTATTCGTTAACGAATCTGGCTAATTCGGTCCACTTCGTGTGAGGAAAAGACGTTCCCGTCGAAGAAAAGATCTTCCCGCCTTTCAACCACAAAGGAGCGCTCATGAGAACAGTGATGTCCGATTCACGGAACGAGTCCAGTGTTTTCAGTGAGCCAAATCACAAACATCTGAATGATTCGTTAACGAATCTGACTAATTCGGTTCACCCATCCGGTCACAGCTCTATTATTATCGTATAATAAGAGGACATGCTGTATCCTGAATACAGCCATGACTGTATTCACAAGAAAGCATGCCCTCAAGTACCTTATTACTTTTATAAAATGAGTACTACTTTGATACACATTAATGGCATATATAGTTAAACCATTAAATACCATCCATCAGCCGCCTTTAGCTAGAAAGTCCTTGAAACTGAACAAAGACGATGAAAACGATGAAGCTCTAATAAAAACAGAAGAACGTTAGCTGTTATCATGTGAGCTGTCTTTTTTTTTAACACAATATTTTTTTTACACATAACGTTACATATATTTATCTTTCAGGATGACAAAACGTTTTTTTCCGTAAAGCAAAGCACACAGTTTTACTATAACCTTACCTGAATTTCTGCAACTGTTAAAATTAATGACAGATTAATCGTTTAGGACTAATTAAAAATGTACATAACACATGCAACGGTTTTGACAGTATACTGATACGTATAAATATGCGATTTGACTATTCCGCTGTCAAACTTGCTGCAAAAACCGTTTCACAAGACTGTGATGACGTGTTTCAGCGGTCATCAGCATCGTAAATCCTCCAAAGTTTTTATTTTAATTTTTTAAAAAATGTATGTGGGTTTATAACACTATACTTTGTATTATATTACCTTTGCATCAAAATTAAAAAAAAAAAAAAACCCACTTACTCTAATGCTTAGGGTGTTTATTTGGGAGTGACCTCATTCTCTCCTCAGACTTCCATTTTTTATTTTTTTATTTTTTTATTTTTTATTTTTAAGTCTTAAAAAAACTATGACTATATGTTGAGTTTTTCTTTTGATATTTTAGGAAATGGGAATTCAAAAAATATATTTGTGGTAGTCTCCTATTCACTAACTTTACCCAGCTATGAAGACTTCTGCTGGAAACCCGGAAATGTGAAAAAGGTCCATTTAATCTTTTAGTAATGAACGGGTTAGTTCACCCAAAAATGTTAATTCTGTCATTACTCACCATAATGTTGTTCCAAACCCGTAAGACCTATGTTCATTTTCAGAACACAAATTGAGATATTTGTGATGAAATCCGAGAGCTTTCTGACCCTGCATAGACAGCAAACTATCACATTTAAGGCCCAGAAAGGTAGTAAGGACATTGTTAAAATAGTCCATGTGACGTCAGTGGTTCAACCTTATTTTACGAAGCTACAAGAATACTTTTTGTGCACAAAGAAAACTCTTCGAAAGCTCTTAGATTTCATCAAAAATATCTTAACATGTGTTCTGAAGATGAACAAAGGTCTTATGTGTCTGGAACAACATGAGTGTAAGTAATTAATGACAGAATTTTCATTTTGGGTGAACTATCCCTTTAATTTTGGAACAATTAATATAAGCACTCTAGCAGTAGTTCTAGAGTTCTACTGTAACAATAAATAATAATAAAAAAAGGTACTTTGGGTTATTGCTATATTAAAGTAACATGGTATTCATAGGTATTCTTACATATTACGATCATCATTGCTGGTTAGCATGATCTTCCTGACCCCTGCAGGTAGTTTCACCACACAACGCAGATCAGTATTGTATCTTCCACCATTAGCATCTATTTAAAGATATTGGTGTATTTTCCCAACATATATAAAGTTTATGTAGTTTATGATTGCCTTAACCCATAAATCCCAAATATTTACCAGTTCTTGAAATCTTAGAGAAAGATCATCTTGTTAGTTTCAATATAGGCCTACTGTGAAACACTGTTGGGCTTTATCTTAATTTCTGTGCTTTAAAAACCTTCAGAACTCTCTGCTGAAACTTTAAAAGGATATTTTATTGCAACGCAATCCATGCTTTTCTTTTTAAGAGTTGCAAAGGTTAAACAGTTTCCAATTAGTGCAGCATAAATCAAATGTTGTCACAGCAGACAGGTAACATTTGTAATAGCATGCAGCAAATCATCAGAGTGTGCAGTGTACACCGTCCAACACTGTGAGATTTCCCACTAGAGCTCGTTCACATTCCTCCACACCTCATATAGAGTCTCAGGCTTTCATTTTCCAGTCTGCAGAACCTGTGGTTTAATTAAATGGCAGCGCTCCAAAGAACAAAGTGAAAGAGAGGGGACAAAGAGAGGAGAGAAGCAGGTGTTTTCTTCACCCATCATTTTGACCACCTGAAACGCAGCCAGCATAGAGGCGCCCCGAGTCATAAAACACACATATGATTATTCACACTGTTTCCAGTCCAACAAGTTTATCTTTATTTGCTGCACCAGAATAATAAGCTATAACAAGTCATATTTAGGTCAAAATGAAAACTCAATTCAAACTCATGTGACTTGGGAAAGCTGCTCTTTAACATGCAATCAAATTAGACAGCAAAAAGTGACTGTCAAACTGTACAGAGAAGATGGCAGCCAGATGTCTGAAGACATTTAAAGCTCTCCACTGACAAAAACAGACAAACATGCATTGTTCTGAACTCCAGTGCTGATTCATGTCGCTTTTTAATGAACGAAGCTCAAGGCTGACATACTAACATTTTCATCTGTCTTACACATGTTGACCTTTGACCTTTGCTTTTAAGGGAGTATTTCAACAAACTGGCAGGGGTCAGATCGCTGTTTGACTTTGGGAGTCTGGAGTCCTCCTGCTAATGCAACCAAACTCTCATTCACTTCCAAACAAGAACACATTCCACATGGCAGACCGAACCGAAAGAAGGGAGAGACAAATCTGACAACAGAAGGATGAAGGAAATGCCATCCAACAGTCACAGACTTCCTTTATGGACAAGAGAGTCAATTCGAAAGAGAAGAGATGAAAGAGAGGGGGGGTTGCTTCTTTTTGTCCAAAGTGTCTGAGTCAGTCTATTAGCCTCTAGTCTTCTTGACCGAGGCTTTAGTGACCTTCTGGTTGCCAGGGATTTCTTTTAAAGAGTGAGAATGATGTGGAAACGCACCGTTACACCCTTACAGACTCAGCGCAGGTCAGTGACTAAACGAGGGTTGTTCTTAACATTTGCATATATTCCAGTCTCATATTTTTCCTTTCAGATCACATGTTGAGTGTCAGCAAGATTGTTTGATAAAGTTCAGAGGAAGTCATGTTGTGTCTAAAACACAGTTCTGATGTGGCATCTTCATATACTTCAAACAAAGACGTGATCAGACAGGCCTGATCTTAACTGTGATGTGGTTCTTAGCTCTTTTTTCACCTGTTCAAGCTGGACTGTTTAGGATGAGCTGAGTCATTGTTTGCATGCACATGAGAGATGGTAAAAAATAGGCCTAAATCAAAGAAATATAAAAATAATTTAATGTCTTAGTGTGCAAAAAAAAACATTAACTGTGAATTTCAAGATAAGAAATTTCTAAGAAATAAAATAATAATGGGCGCCTCAGTTTAACAGATTATCTCTTGCTTTTTAGTAGTTATAGCATGAAATAAACATGAATGAACATCAGAAAGTATCTTATTTTAACATGAAAAGACATCAATATGTTCAATTGTTCAAGTTCAGTTCCACCAACGTTAATCTACTCTCCAGTCTAGCAGATAGATTTGGTGTTTTGATTAGTCAGATTACCTGTCAAATTCCTGGCAAAGGGTCAATTATGAGATACGGAGTCACTTTGTGAGATAAAAAATCTCAATTTTAAAAATTCCGTTGCAACAAGATAAGAAGTCACATTTACAAAAAAGCCACAACTGTGAGAAACAGCCCTAGTAAAAAACTAAACATACTAAAATGTATTTAAAATACATTTATTTCATCCTAAGTATACTACAAATACATTTACATATTATGTACTTAATAAAAATACCCTGCTATTGTACTTTTAGTGTACTAAACTGGTATATTGTTAAATTGGAACAACTAATTTTGTATTTAACGCACTTTAATTGAGCAGAAGTAGTGCTGAAGCCCAACTAAAGATATACTAAAGTATATTTGACTGAGCTAAAGTGAAACTATTGCAAGTATACTTTAGGTACACTTTAATTATTTTGGGATTAAAGACCAATAGTATTTAAAGATCATACAATTTTCATTGTGCACAAGCAGTACTCCAAATAAAGTTTAATTACAATTTTTATATCAGTAAGTCTTGAGCAACTTGAACTATACACTCTCAGAAAAAAGGGTACAGTTATGCCGCTGAGGCGGTACCCTAAGGTACAAAAGTGAAAAGGTACATATTAGTACCTTAAAGGTACATTTTAGTACTTTGAAGGTACATATTGGTACCTTAAAAGTACATACTAATACTTTAAAAGTATATATTTGTACCTTTTCACTTTGTACCTTAGGGTACCGCCCCAGCGGCAGAACTGTACCCTTTTTTTCTCACAGTGTAAAAATAATTGCATTTTAAATTTATTACATTTTTGGTAGGGAGTCCTAATTGAGATATGAAGATACTAATATATAAGGACAATTATGAGAAATAAAACAACATTATGAGAAAAGTCACAACATTGACAGTCGTAACTGAGATAAGAAGTCACTTATTTATGATATATAGTTGCAATTATTAGAATATTAGAATAATTATGAGAACTTCATAACTGTGGAAAAAAGCCAGAATTGAAATATGAAGTCATTATTAATATGTATAAAGTTGCAATTATGAAATGTGAAGACAATTATGAGAAATAAAATTACAATAAGAAAGTCCAGGATTTTTCTCCATATAGTGGATTTCAATGGGGATCAGTGGGTTGAAGGTCCAAATTACAGTTTCTTTGCAGCTCTGCACTCGAGGAATAAGGGTTTTATCTAGCAAAACGATCTGTCATTTTCTAAAAAAATACAAATTAACCACAAATGCTCATCTTGCACTAGCTCTGTGATGCGCATCTACGACTTCACACATTACATAATCACGTACTTTGGTTTAAAAAGGTAGGGTAGGGTAAAAAACTCTTTTCCTCAAAAACATGACATGAACATCTTGGATGGTTTTTGTTTTAGAATTACAGTATATTCATAACTATGTTTTACATTTAATTATATATTCATAACTAGAACTTGTTTTCTTTTTACTCTATTGGAAATGAGCTTCCATAATATTCTTTCTAGTAAGTCTGTGAGATTTTTTCAGCTATTTTGTATGTGTGTTTTAAAAAACATCACTAATACATTATGAGATAGTGAGGAGCACAGTAATGTGAAACAGACAAAAGCACATACAACATTTGTGCTTCCCCTTTCACAAACACACCACCTGCTTGACATGTCAGACACCTCAATCCACACGTTAATAATTACAGCAGCATTTCAACACCTTTAATCCCACATTAATACAAAGAAAGAGACAGATATCCTGCGCTAAACATCCACCAGCATCCTGCAGCATGAACAATAAAGAGCAGAAAATCCCCTGGAACCAATCTCATATTAAAGGAAAAAGCAAAAGACAGGATCTCAGATTCTTTAGCCCCTAGCAAAGAGACATGTGCGGAAATAAAGTTTCAACAACAAACTTGGTTTCAGTTGAAACAAAGGGAGTTTAAATCCTAATCCCTGAGTCAAACAGACACGGCACATACTAGACAAGTCTTTCCAGTAGCCTAAGCTTTTCCACAAATATGTATTTTTAGCAAAGAACGAATAGCCGGCACTGGTGACGTTCATAATCCCGACACAAATATATATAGCCTACAGGCATATAATTAATATCTAGCTTTATTACTGGCATCATGCCTAGAGGTTATTGTGTTACCATGTGAGCATCACGTCTGACTGGACGGCAAGTTCATACAAGTTTGTAGAGTCTTTTGCGCGCCATTCAACAAAACGGTGCTTCCTATTGCTCTTCCCACAGTTTTGTTAAGATCACATGCTTTGAAGTTCAGTCTGCATGAAAGAAGAAAATCAGAGCGCTAACTGCGGATAAGGAACAAAAGGCCGGAGGTCTCGTTAAGTGAGCGGTGAAGCATTTCAGCCAGACAGACAACACTCCACAGCCCTTATTATAATGATGAGAGAGTATTTATCTCACAAAGAACATGCACACACAATGTGATAAACGAGATGTGGATCTCAACTAGCATGCGCACACCTAACAAAGTGATTAGCATTAGCAAGTGATTGGTGTTTTCAGACACAAGATGACAATGTTGAAGTGCTCTAGATGGCTACAATGGTTGCAGCTAGGAAGGCATACCAGGATAAAATAAGTAAATATAGCTGCAAGCGACGATTACCAGGGTTCAAGCACTTTAAGGCATTTAAGCACATATGGAAAAAAGACATTATTTATCTAGCCTGTAACCACCTAAATCAATGATTTAAACAAGCATTTTTGGCAAATCCAGGTAATTTACTATAAAAATATTGTGGTTTTTTTAACATTTATGGCTGTTGCAGCACCAGCTGTGGTCCGATCTCCTTAAAACTTTGCATGCTTGTTTAGAATCACCTGTTGCACGTGCTCAGCAGGTTTCATGAAAATTTGAGTTTGCCTTTAGGCTTTATAGGATTTTGCGTGAATTTGGACAAGCCACTTTTCTAAATGACCCCATTATAGCTTCCCAAATGGTAAATTTCAACATTTTTTGATAATTATTGGCCTAGAGAGTCTAGAGTATTGTACTGCAGTGTTTTTTTCCAGATTGAGTAAAAAACCTAGGACTAGTTCGCAAAAGTAGGTTTTTGACATCTTCTCAATCAGTTAACAAATGATTTGATTGACAGCAGTGGTTTTAGAGGCAAAGTTGTTCAGAATGAGAAGGTCTAGCGTATGATACGAATATTTTGTGTATGTGCGGAAAACTGTGGAACATACAATCTTTTGCGCCCTTGAAAAATGAGATATAACCCCCCCAGTGGCTGATTTCTGTAAAATTTCTTTTTGACCTTTGGGGCTGTCAGTCAAACAGGCTCACCAACTTTTGTTCCTATTGGCCTCTGTTAACCTTGTCTAACAGGGGCTCAAAATTCATTGGCCAGTGGCGGCCATGTTTTTTGAAAGACACAAATGTCTTTGTAGACACTCATGGCACTACGGACTAAGACAATTTTCACGTTGATAGGACAAACGGTTGCGCAGTTATAGCCATTATTATGTTTTTCCCTCTTATAGCACCAACAAGTGGCCAAGCTCTGCGATTTTTTTTGTGACCTCAGATTGAGCTCTTACATAAGTGTTCTGAGTTTGGTGAAGATACCTCATTCTGTTTAGGAGTTATAGGCATGTTACTAAAAGTGGCCCTGCCCCTTTCGAATGTTTTGCGACGATGAGGCGAAAGTTTTTTGATAATTATTGATACTCACTCTCCAGAGAATCTATCTGCACTGGTTTGTTTCCAATCAGGCGATAAACCTAGGACTAGTTTACAGAAGTAAGTTTTTCAAAAAATGCAAAATACCCCAAAATTTTGCAGGCTCACAATCGAATCTGCATGCATTTTGTCCGATGTGAGGCAAGGATTCCAACAACATAAGACACTTCATTCTGCGACTGACGGTTTAGGAGTTATTAGCGATTTCATACTTTTGATCACTGTAGCACTCCCATCAGGTTGATTGGGGCGAGCCTTGGTCACGTTGTAGACGATGTGAGTACTACCATCCCTCCAAGTTTACAGTCTCTACAACTTACGGTTTGGTCTGCACAATCAGTTTTATGTGTAAATCGATGATCTGTGACCATTCTAACAATTACAATAGGGTTTCAGCGCTACACGCTACACCCCTACGAAGTATAAACTGACAGATCATTTAAGTATAGAATGCTTGTCAGTGTCTCCACTACATGATATCAGGAAGTTGTGTATCTCCATGAATAGAAATGAATCCGGTCATTATATCATTATACGTTTAAGATCCTTCTGTCTCTTTGAGGAAAGGCCACAGGCATTTTGTGACCTCTGTAATTGAAGGGAGAGATAAATAAGCTCTCTTAAAAAAGCTGTCTGTCCAGTGGCTCTGACAAAGCACTGAGAGACAAGTAAGAAAGATGGGAAACAGAACACCCAAAGTCTCTAAAAATAACAGCACGTCTTTCTGATAAACAACAGACTGTCAGCAGCTGTGTAATAGATAAAAAGTGACAGACAGAGACTGAAACTGAGGAGGACAACAACTGCAGCAGGTGAAATCACATACAACAGCTGTCACAAATATAAGAGTGTTAAAGGAAACATAGGATACAAAATTCACTTTTACATGGTGTTTGCATATAAATGTGTGTGTGTACACAACCGACCTACAATCATAAAAATCTCTCAGCTTTTAAATTTTGTCATTTTTTAAAATTCAAACAATAAATACCTTTTTGTGGCTCTTTATTATGTCCTGACAGATCACTGTAGCACCTCAGTTCAAGCAGTACGTGAACCAATAATCTTTTCCTCTTTACAGTATGTAAGTAAACATGAATGACCATCAGAAGAAATCTTGTTGCAACCACAGAAAGTCAACAGTACACACCATTTTTCAATTATATTGAGATTATTATATTGAGTTCATGGTACCCTCAAAGAAGCAAAAAGATATTCGAGTTGTACAAGCTCATGCTTTCTTTAATGTATTCCTATAATATTGTTTATATCTCCCCCTACCATTTTTAATTTTTTTTGTATTTGTTGTAAATTTTGTATTGTTAAATTTAAAAAAACAACAACAAAGTTCTACATTCTGACGATCTAATTGGTCAGATCGCCTGTCAATCAAACACTCAGTCACGCGACCTTAGGGCGGGTCATGGTAGATGTGACGTCACACGGCCTAAGCACCGCCCACGGCCGCTGGCGGACTGTTTGATTGACATGCGATCTGACCAATCATAACACCGAATCCTCCGTATTTTGCAGAAATTTCATGAAGACCCTAAAGAATCACACCAACTTGTGGAAAATGAGCATCTTAAATAGGCTGCAAAATACAGGTACTCAAAACTGTGCTTAAGTTAAAGTGACAGTATATATAATCAAAAACATGCTTGAGTAAAAGTAAAAATTTCCATATTATACTGTTGTTGATTAAAACCGTTGTTGTTTTTAATATTTGTATAAAGCTGAAATAAAATGAAATACAAATATTAGATGAAAAATTAAAATAAGTGAAATTTAGAAGTATTGTATTAGTATATAAATTTAAATGAAATTGGTTAAGCTAAAGAACTAAAATAGCTAAAATTAAATAAATATATAAATAAAAACTAAAGTTAAATACTTAATGCTAATCACTGAAATATGCACATAACATTGAACTGTACTTTGCAATTAAAATATTCTTAGAAGGAATCTTAGAAATAGCCCTAAATTTCTAAAAACTACAGACAGATCAGATTTTATTAAAGCAGTGTTTAATCAAAATAAATAAATAAATAGCTGTTATATGAAAATTTCAGAACTTCAGCAACTAATTTAGCACTAATTTCTAAGTTTGCCATTTGTGCATAGTTATTTATAGTTTAATTTGAGACCATATGACCAGTTACACATTAAAATTATTTCATAGGTTTTTTCAAATGAAAACTTATTAATCATTACCCAAGTAAATATACACAGTCTGAAAGCACAAGTTTAATTGTTTTATTTAGCTTATTCTTTCTATTTTAAAAGGGGGAAAAACAACCTTGAAATGAAAACCTTATTATATCCCTCTCAAATATTTCCAGATTGAAATCAGACTTGCAATCTCAGATTTTCAGACTTTTGGATCTAATTGTTATCAAGTGAAAAAGTATCATGGTACAAAACTTGTACTGAACATTACAAGTACCCACTATGACATGTAGAAACAGGAGGTGACACAAATAACCAGATTTTCTTTTAAACTATATTACAGTCTAGCAGCTAAATGTCAGCATTCCTCCAAAACAAACATGTGTTGTCAGACAGAGGCACATCTGTTTCAGAGGTGTGTGAAAATCACGCTTGGTCCCACACGTAGTTATTACAGTTCTACACTGAGAGGAAGAGCTGTAATCTCCCATACTCTTTAATAATGGACGAACAGCTCCTGCTTCCCATGCTTCACCCAAACCTCAACTAATGACTGCTTTAAAGCAGCTCTATTACTCACACTAGCAAACCTAACAGAGAGACAGAGAATGAAACACCATCATAAAAGCACCAACATGTTCACTTCTAACTTGTTTCAGTATTTTCAGTCCCACTGTTTTAAATTTTGATTAACATTGTTTACTGCTGACACCTAGTGGTGATATGTGTCCTTACTGTGAAAGAACAATGAATCAGCAATTCCATCAATATGAAAACAAACACAAGATATATACAACACACTGAATGGACTAGCATACAAACTCAGGTGTTATTTAAAATTTCTTTTATATATGGGCCATTCTACAGAATTGGTGCAAACTGCTGTCCCACAACCAAAAAAAAACATACATTTAAAAAACAGTTAAGTATTCAAATCTTCGATGTTTACTAAGATCCTTCTATTATCTGTTGAAACACACAATAATATTTAAAATATCAAGAAGCTTAATATATTTAAAATCATCATTTAGTGGGTACTTGCAATTGGGATGTGGCTGTCCCGAACCCTAATCCCTAAATTTTAATTTATGAAAATTATATTGAAATAAATGTATTTTATTTCATTGTTGTTTTTTAAAAAAAAATCTTGTTTATTTCTTAAAAATGTTATTATTATTATTATTTTTAATGTAAAAAACAAAAAATAGTCCATTGGCTGAGACTGATTTTAACTACACCCCTATATTTATGATCAGGAAATATTCCTGTCTCTCTGTCCTACATGGTGAGTAGATAGACCCTATTATTTTGAGGTAAATGTGTTCAGAAGTATGAGAAATCTGTGTGCAACTTTCAAGAATGTCACCACAGAACACTTTTTCTATAATTAATATCCATAACATTTCGTTTTTATGTGTACAACTGTTCAGAACTGTGCTGTGACAAATATTCCAAAACTTTCTGAAAATACAATATGAGAATTAACTAAACAATTACGATATTGTACAAATTGCACACACACACAAAGTATGTATAAAGAGACATTTTTTAAGACGTGCCATACTTATTCCATAGGTCGTTCCTAAATACCAGAAAAGACGACACCAACAGAAAGACATGTAAATACTGTTTTATTGTAAGAAATGGACTTCAGTTAAAAATGTGGAACTCTTAACAGCCTGCAAGTACAAAAAACAGGGAGAGAGAGACAGTTTGGTCGTGGTGCGGGGCCCACAATGTACTGAGTACCTTCGCTACAGATTGTTCTTAAAGGCCACAGAGCATTGAAAGGAAGGAAAGGAGGACGGGTGAATCACTGCATTTAACAGACATTACCTGCTTCCAAACTACTTCCTTCCACATTTTTACTTGCATCCACCTTGTGCCAATATTTAACAGTTCGGCTTATGTGAAATTACAATGGGATTTTTGTCAATGCAAGCCCAGAAATGTGAGTGTCACTTGTTTTCCTATTGTCTCCTGTTATATTCACCCAACTGCAGCAATATTTCTAACCCAATGAACCAAAACATCCAGCTAAAAGCAGGCAAGTTCTTAAGGGTCAAGGTAGTTGATAGCACCAATAACAACTCTGATTGCCGGTTTTGCATGTGCTATTGATGTCAAACGTAACATTGAGAACTACACAGAAAATTCATATCGATTGAGAATGACCAGTGCACATGAAAACAATGAATCTACACGCAGAGGAAGTCAGAGTTGGCACAGTGATCATCTTGAATCTCCTAAAAGCGACAAATGAAGAAAGCGAGCATTGCCTTAAAAGGCAACTACATAGATCGAATCCAGAACTGAGCAAGTAGTAAAGCTTTCATCTAAAAAGCTCCTTTAGATGATATTTTTAGTGTTTTTGAATTAGCTTGACATGGTTATTTGGGGAATGGTCTTGAAAGAGTGCAATATTTTAAAATAACTCATCTTGCTTTAGGTCTAAAACAAACAATATTCTGCTGCGGCTGCTTCTACAAATAATTAAAAGAAACAATAAAACTTAAATTTAAAACTTTAATATCTTGAATTACAAACATTTGCCAGAAGAGACAGTGCGCATGAAAGGATAGAAAAACGCATTAAATATAAGGCAGTAAAAACAGGTAGAAAATGGGCAGTGTTTGTCTTGTCAACTCAAATTTTGGCCGAGTCCACCAACGTAGTGGCTGCTAACTTCATACGGATAATTCTTTAAAACGAAAGCAATAAAATTATAATAAAAACATTTAAACTCGTGCAACCGTGGCGCCACAGTACGTCGGCGTTCTGCAGGCCAAAGCGCACGACTGAGTGTTAGTACACGCGCCGACTCGAAAGCGACGCTTCACTACATCCATAAAACAAAGCAAAGACAAACATCAGACTGGGTCCACTCCCTCCAGACAGTCTGTATAAGGCACAGTCACTGAGGGTAGACTGGAGCGGTGGTGACTGCTACCTGCCTTACTCTAAAGCAAGCACCAAAACCATGAGTGGAAACTAGGAAGCGAGAGGGTTTTACGCACATTTTGTCATTCCGTCCCTCGGTTTTGTGTCAGTCGGTATTAAATAAACGTGATCACAGATATGTACCACAGCGGTGAGGGAAGGGGGGGGAGACGCCACCTATAAATCACTACAGAGGATGTGTCCGAGACGACATTTAAAACAAGATACATACATTTGCAGGTGTCTGAAGTTGCTGAAAGAGGAAAGGAATATGAGATTGTATATTACAGACAGGAAACAACACACTCTTCCTCGGAGAGAAACAGGACTATCGTGGCAGCCAGAGGTCTGAGGGCATTAAAACAGTTCGTTCAACATGAAGTGTGTCTATGCATGCTTTAGCAGATGGATTGATTCAGTATGGAGTTTGTTCGGAAAGGTCCAAATGCATAATATGACGTGTGGATGGCGGGGTAGTGACTGTGTGGAGAGGACGGGAATGAAAAGGGTGAGAAGAGGGTAAAACTGCAACGAGTCACGAGCATTAGAACTCCTCCTGGTCCTCTGACTCAGCGTCTGGTATGACAAACCCCTCCTGAGAGAGCAAAAAAGACAGAGAGAGAAAGAGACTGAGTCATCTGATAAGAAAAGTCTTGCCATTTAAAGATCTTTCTGCTGTTTCCCACTGCAGATGCTGTTAACCAAGACACATTCCCCAAAACAGCAGTGTCTGAACCACTGGTCAGTATTTACAAGTTCATTAAATGAATGAAACAAGACGTTTACCGTGGACCTGCAATACATCTATTCGTCTTGGGAATTCTGTGATGTCCATAAAAAAACAATTGGTCACACTTTATTTTAAGGTCCAGTTCTCACCATTAACAAACCATTGACTACAGCTTTTACCTCAAACACTTGATTTGCTGCTTATTAATATTTAGTAAGATAGTTTTTAAATCCAGGTATTGGGTAGGATTAGGGATGTAGAATATGGTCATGCAGAATATGTGCGTTAGAAGTACCAATAAACGGCTGATATGTTATTATTAGGCATGTTAATAAGTAACTAGTTAATAGTGAGAATTGTTCCCTATACTAAAGCGTTACCAAACAATTTTTTAAAATTTATTAGAGGTTTTCAAGGTCATGTAAATACAGGACATACCTTTTACTAACGCAAAGCTGTTAAATACTAATATATATATATAAACTCTTATTAACCCTTGACACTGGCACTGGAGGCTTTCAGTTGTCAAACATGAATCATAGCTGATTACCAATAGCTAATTTCACCAACAGAATCAATTTAAAGGTACAGTTCACCCAAAAATGAAAATTATGCCACTTCCGCCTCCTCATATTGCCCCAAACCCATTGCCACCTCAGAAAGTTCACAAAGAGATTGAGTAGAAGTAAGCCATAAAGCACATCCAATATGGCAAACAAAAGCTTAAACGTGTTTGCTTGTCATCCAAGAACCAATGAGGTTGTAGTATGATTATACTTCCTGTATCTTTTGTGTGTTGATCAATGTTTATATGTGAATAAAAGGCCAAATCAGCTGACTACTTAAAATGAGTATGCTTCTTCATAAGACTTGATAAGATTAGTTTATGTTCATGTTAAGAGACATCCTGATAATTTAGTCACTTCCACGTCATCTAAGATGTTCATGTCTTTCTTTCTTCAATCGAAAAGAAATTAAGCTTTTTGAGGAAAACATTCCAGAATTTTTCTCCATATAGTGGACTTCAATGGGGATCAATGGGTAGAAGGTCCAAACTGCAGTTTCAATGCAGCTTCCAAGGGCTCTACACAATCCCAGCCGAGGAATAAAGTATTATCTAGCGAAAAGTCCTGGAATGTTTTCCTCAAAAACCTTGATTTCTTTTTGATTAAACAAAGAAAAATATGAACATCTTGGATGACATGGGGGTGAGTAAATTATCAGGAAATGTTTATTCTGGAAGTAAACTAATCCGTTAATGAGCTTGATTTGTATTTTTATAGAAAGTT
Source organism: Labeo rohita (assembly GCF_022985175.1). Lineage (NCBI taxonomy): Eukaryota > Metazoa > Chordata > Actinopteri > Cypriniformes > Cyprinidae > Labeo > Labeo rohita. Next base: position 22,596,899 of record NC_066891.1, read on the forward strand.
TTAGTGAAACTGACTTTCAATGAAGGGGTTTGATAAAAATATCTTATATTCAAGATAAATTACAGTCTTATGGGTCGTGGGAAATGGAATGGCATGAGGGTGAAATGATTTTCATTTTTTGGGGGAAACTATCCCTTTAAGTCAAAGATGATGCCTAATCAGCTAGGGAACTAGGGATGTATCAATATTATCGATATTGTGATAGCAAAACTGTCTCGATATTATTGTGGTCACATGACGATATGAAACAATAGGTTTTCCGGGCATAAAAGGTTGTTTTTTTGGTCCATTATGCTTTGACACAGTATGTGTCAAATGATCTAAAGCCAAAACCACAATATTGCTTAATCTCTTCATCAAGTCTGTTTTCGCTGCACGTTTCAATGGCAAAGCAAAGCATACGCTCCCGATCAGCTCATGACGCTGTGTTTTCCGCACCTCCGAATGGATCACAGGTGTGTTTCCCTTAAGCAACTATGGTTGCAAGTTCCATCGTTACCAATAGAGTTCAATGGAACTAACAGCGCTTTTGGGAAACGCACCCCAGTTCACTGTGAATGAATGCAGTGAATTTGTTTATTGCATGTACTGTGAGTACAATGCACATTTGGGAGCGCAACAGCCACCAGTTAAGCTTTATTTTCGCGGCAGATGATTACAGCATTTCACTAGATTTGTATTGAGATGTGTTTTTGTAAGCCTGTTTTCATTGAAGCTGGAATTTTCCTTCAAAATAAAAGCTCTATTGCCATTTCCGTCAAAATAAAAGCTTAAAAGTGCAGTATGAACTGTTGACAGCTAGTGGTTTAAATGGGTAACGTTACTGCAGTCCAAATTCAGAATCTCTCTTTCAAGTGTAGAAATTAGGAAAGTAGTAATGTAATTTCCCTACTGTAGTGTAAAGCAAAAATAATATACCTATAAAATATTCATTTTCATTTATTTTAAAGTGCAGTTGTTTTACAATATATGGCTATTATTGTCGTTGCTGTTATTATTACTACTACTATATTCTAATTTGTTTGGCTGCCTAAAACACCAGTGTGAATGTAATTTAGACAGACAGTACATCACAAATAAAAAGATGGTCGAGTCCCCTTTAAAGTTCAGGTACAAGTCAGTTTTTTCTGACAAAAGTTTTCTTAGGTACATTGGAGTTTTCAGGTTGGAGCTCTTAATTTTGAACTGTCAAAGTGCATTAGATAGAATAATTTAACTTGAAAATGTACAAAATTAGCACCCCCCTCCCCAATTCTTCATTTGTCTTTTTTTTTTAAATACTGCAATAAACATAGCACCGTGGACTTCATATTGCGATATTATTGTATCGTGAGATTTTGATATTGTTACATCCCTATAGGGAACAAAGATAATCATTAACATATGACTGGTCAATAAACTCATTGGTCAATAGGTGTGGAAACATTGTTAATTGCTACTATAGTCTATGTTGAGACATAAGTTTCTCTTTGAGACTGTAGTTGTGTTGAACTCACGTCTGTGGCATAGAGAATATCCACAATCCTCTGCAGGGTGGGGTCTCCCTCCCCCTCCTTCTCTTGACAGATCAGCTCAATGTTCCTCAGTTTGCCAAAGTAAAAGTCCCGCTCCTTCTCCATGTCCTGGATTGTAGACTTCAAGATGTTTAACTGAAAGTCACCAAACAAACATTTTAGCCATGAAGCCCAAAGTACACTTAGGTTTTTACGCATACATTAAGGTACTAGGTACTATGCTAATGACAAACTTTGCCACTTATACTGTTCATGTGTTGGCAGGTGCAAATTAAAAGATACCCGAAACTCTAGTTTAATCAAGTATGACAAAATTGTATTACTCTTCACTTCTAGAGAGAAATAGTACAGACATTAAACAAAGATTACATTTTAAATTCACAATTCCTGATTCACACAGATTACCTATTAAAACAACCTCATTTTGCTCAGAAAAACTTTACAAACGACAACAAATATGCACCTTTACACAGTGTGAGAATGTACATGGTATAACAAACCTCTTGAATAAGCTCTGCCCTTTCATCATCACCACCAGCACCAGGTCTCCGCGCAGAGCCAGGCGCCGCCATCTTGGGTGTTACCTTGGCAACAGCTGCTCTCTGTGGTGCTGTTGGGAACAATCAATAAGTAGTAAGAGACGGACAAATGATTTTGAAATACAGCAACTACAGGAAGTACTTAACGTTCTGACCATGTTACAGAACATCACTTGACCTGTTATTGCAATGCACTAAACATGCAAGTCAGTGTGTTGATAATTAAGTTTTTTTTTTGCAATGAAACGCAAGCAGTAAGTGGGCGATAAAAACAACATTAAATCAAAATGGCCTCATTTACTTGAATCAGTTCTCAATGGATAGTCAAGAACCACCCTTTTTTGCTTCTTGAATATCCATTTTCATTTGGAAACACGGCTGATTATGGAAGTAAGAGGGTTGTAACACCATTTCATGCTGCTTTTATGCCTGTCCAACAGTCTTTAAAAATCACAACAGACTCACCACATGTCTCCATTGTCTGAAAAGATTCAGTCTAGCACTTTCCATTTGGTTGGATTAGTTAACACTAAAAACTCTGATTTTTTTCAAAATCATTTAAACATTAACTTTACTGAAATGACTGCAACATGGTCCACTTCTCCAGCAACAGCAACCAAGTTACATGTGTATGTCTTAGCTGACATCTCACATTCTCTATACTGACTAGACTTCAGTGCTGATTAGTCAGTAAAGACAGATGCATCAGCAAACTGAAACTGTTCCATAAACCAAAGTGCAGAAACTACGAAGTGTTCCACCATTTAAATCTGCTACAGACACTGAAGACATTTAAAAGCCCAAAAACCCATGACACATCTTCATACCAATTACAGCAGCTGGTGTGGCAGTCTTAACAGGACACGACTGATGGATTACTGTAAGCCAATGCACACGACGGCAAGAACAGAATGATCAGTTCATGTATATTTACCTAAGAATTAATGTAAGCACACATGAACATAACACAAAACTTGCTGGATATCAATAAAATGGGGGAATAAAATATTAAATATTATAAATATATTTTGGGGTCAGCAAGTTTTTTTTCTCATGTTTTTGACAGAAGTCTCTCATGCTCCCCAGGGCTACATTTATTTGATCAAAATTACATCTATATCACTGACGTTTGAATTCTAGCGTAGTTATGAGCATCTGACCTTTGTGGGCAGATGTACTGTATAAAACGTGAAAAATATGTCTAATCCTAAATGCTGAGGTCAGAAAACAAGGTGCAAACTATCGGTGCAATATAGCCAACCTGCATTCATGATCTTCTTGGGCTTGCTGAGGGCAGGCATGGAAGGGTTGGGTGCAGGCATGGTGTCCTGGCCCTGTCGTGCTTCCACTGGGTCGTAGTCTTTTCCATCATAGTTGGCATCAAAGAACTTCTTAAACCACTGAACAAACTCAAAATTGTCTTGAAATTTGCCCTTGACCAATTTGTCAACCGGGATAATCTGATGGGGAAAACACAACCAAATATTATTTATCATGGATCTTTCAAAAACTGAAAATGTCTACAAGCTGTAACTGGCTCCGATCCCCAGTAACAATAGGATATTCTAATAAAGAACCTTAAAATGGAATTTAATAAACATAAGTGGCTTGTTGCTAAACCTCTAAAAAGTCTGAACTCTGTTTTTGCTTAACTTGACGAGACAAACACTGCTTGTGCAGACAAGCTTGAGGCAACTCACTTTGTCAACTCCCATTTTCTTGAAGGCAGCCTGCAATATCTTAAAATTGTGAATGTATTCATGTTCTAACTTTGCACCAAATTTAACTTTCTTCAAAGGTATGCAGCCTGGGAACAGCATGTCCATGAACTGGCAGTAAGCTGCGCCTGTGGAGAAAAAACAGATTACAAACAGTTAAAGGAGAAGTTGACTTGAAATTTCTTGATTAATTTTCTCACGTCCATGTCATGCAAGATGTTCATGTCTTTCTTTCTTCAGTCCAAACGAAATTAAGGTTTTTGAGGAAAACATTCCGGGATTTTTCTCCATATAGTGGGGTAAAAGCAGGTTGAAGGACCAAACTGCAGTTTCATTGCAGATTCAAAGAGCTCTACACAATCCCAGCTGAGGAATAAGGGTCTTATCAAGTGAAACAATCAGCCATTCTCTAAAAAAAAATGTATATACTGTAACCACAAATCCTTGTCTTGCACTAGCTCTGCGATGCGCATCAACGTCTTCAGGCATTACGTTGGAAAGCTCATGTGTGGCTAGTTCTTTGTCTGTGTATTTCGGTTCACCAAGGTAGGGTAGGGCGAGAAACTCAATCTCATTTTCTCCTCCAACTTCAAAATCATCCAACATTGATGTTTTACCTTTTTTTGTAAAGTGCGTTTGACTTTCTTTGCATGTTCACTTTGTAAACACTGGGTCGAAGGGATGTAACGATATGATCAATATCATGGTATCATAACAGCAAAACTGTCTCGATATTATCGTGATCACATGACGATATGAAACGATAGGTTTTCTGTGCAAAAAGCGTAGTTTTTATATTATATTTAAACTTCTTATTCCTACATAAAAAGTCTTTGAAGTTGCATTTTGGTCCATTATACTTTGACACAGTATCTGTCAAACGAACTAAAATGGAAAGCACAATTTGGCTTAATCCCTTCATCAAGTTGAACATTGTTGAAGGTGATCAGCTCATGATCCGGTGTTTTCCACAGCTCAGAATGATTCCGTTCACAGTGAATGCACTCAAATGAACTTGTTTACTGCATGTACTGTGAGTTTATTGCACGTTTGGGAGCGCAACAGCCACAAGTAATCCTTTATTTTCATGGCAGATAATTACAGCATTTCACTAGATTTGTAGTGAGGCGCTTTTTTGTAAGCCTGTTTTTTACTGAAGCTGGAATTTTGCTTCAAAATAAAAGCTTTACTGCCATTTCTGTCAAAACAAAAGCTTAAAAGTACAGTATGAAAGGTTGACAGCTAGTGGTAACGATACTGCAGTCCAAATTCCGAATATCTCTTTCAAGTGTAGAAATAAGGAGAGTAGTATTGTAATTTCCCTACTGTAGTGTAAAGCAAAAATAATACACCTACGAAACACTCATTTTTATTTATTTTGCAGTGCAACTGTTTTACAATATATGGCTATTACTGTCATTGTTACTGTTATATTCTAATTTGTCTGGCTTCCTAAAACACTAGTGTGAATGTAATTTAGACTGAGACAGTATACCACAAATAAAAAAGAGGGTTGAATTGCCTTTAAAGTTCAGGTCAAATCACTGACTTTTTTCTGACTTAAGTTTTTTTTTTTTTTTGGGGGGGTTGGAGCTTTTAATTTTGAACTCTCAAAGTGCATTAGATAGAATAATTTAACTTTAAAATATGCAAAATGTAAAAATTCACCATATCACTATATTACCATATCATGAGATTTTGATACTGTTACATCCCTACTGGATTGGTACTTTAGCATACATCACGCATGACCTTTCCAACACTATTAGGTAATGTGTAATGAGTCAAGCTAGTACAAGATGAGCATTTGTGGTTAAAAAGTATATAAATCTGTACTTTGTTTTGTAGAAAATGACAGATCGTTTCGCTAGACAAGAGCCTTATTCCTTGGCTAGGATCGTGTAGAGCCCTTTGAAGCTGCACTGAAACTGAAATTTGGACTTTCAACCTATTGGCTCCTATGGAAGCCCACTATATGGAGAAAAATCCTGGAATGTTTTCCACAAAAACCTTAACATCTGTTTGACTGAAGAAAGAAAGACAGGAACACTTTGGATGACATGAGGGTGAGTAAATTATCAGGAATTTTTAAATTCTGAAAGAGAAAAAAAATTGTTCCATTGCTCCAAAAGATATCCGTAATCATAAATGCATTAAAGCACGTCCATTTCTTCAGCAATGTTGGTTCCAGAAGCATTTTTTTCCATTCAGTTTCTCATAGGGATTTAAAAGAAGTCCTTGAGAAAACAATACAAGCCAGAAACTAAGCCATTTCCTTAAATTTCCATAAATTTCCTTATGAAAGAAATTGAGTTTCCACTTCCAGAACCCAACTGTCGCACATTATACTACAAAGCTGCATATATTACAACTCACCTGAACATAAAAGCTCGATCTTGGTGAAGTTCATCTGTAGAGACTCATTGATCCATGCGAGCATGTCATGGCGACTCAGATTGTCGCTAGTCACTGAGGTGGAATATACGTTCACAGCCATGTCCTAAAATGAAGCAAGAGAAATGAGACGTCATGATGAGTAACCATGTCCTGACGCAGACTAAAAATTAATTGGGATTGAAACTAGGACATATAATATTAGGTTATTATTAATCAACATAATATTATAATAATATAAGAGGCTTATTCTGTTAACATCTTAATTATATTATAGAGAAGTATAAAGAAATGTAAGGACTGCATTAAACGTATTTTATCACATGGGTTACTCCTAAGGCAGTGTATCACGGATATTAAATCTCACATTTCCTCTTCCATCCGCCTATACAAAACCAAGCACGATGCCCTTGATTGTATGAATTAAATAGTATTTTTAGTCAACAAAAGCATTGGTATCTAACAGAATGAACACTATGGGTAAACCAACAGTGTGATATAGACTATGTAGAAGAATGGAATTGTAATACATCGTAATGCCATTAAGCCAGCCAGAGTCTCAAGACAGCTAAGCAGATGCTGAGAAAGAGACAGGAGTGATGTCAGCCACTTTATCTGTGCCTTAAAACCTAATAAGTTGCACTACCTAGACAACAATCTATTCGAAGTCATTTTTAATTATAACTCAAATGCGCATTTGACGCCCAAAATGCGTTGTTTTTAGGCACCTCGAAGGGATTTGAGACACAGCCCTTGAGTCATACACCGCCTCAGCTGCTCATCTACATCCAGGCCTCGCCTTCACCACTTTAACCCTTATAACATACGCATTTACCGATACTTATTAAAACAAGAAGGCTAAAATGAACAAACGTATTTACTCAAACCTCAAACAGCGGCCTCACCGACCACAGTACCGACGAAATATAAGACAAGCCCTGCTAATTCTTTGTCCCATAAAACATCAGCAGCAGCATCAGCTTCCGTTAGCGGCCGGGGCTAACCGTTCATTTCAGCGCACTCGTTTAAAATAAACCCTTCCCGATGGGTCCTTAAAGCTTTAACGACGTTGTCACAACATAACCTATCTCTCTGCGTCATTCATTCAAATAATAAAAGAAAAAATAGAATATCTAACGGTATTTGAAATGTCTCAGACGAGTTTTACCTCTTGTTCGCCGGCGCCTCTTTCTCTTAGATCATGCGTCGGTTTGTTCTTTGGGCGTCTTACGTCATTACGTAAGGATACGAAGGGAAAATATTGTGGCGGAACACTTGACAAAATAAGAGTCTTTCGGTCTCGTTGCTTTTATTTGGTGATATTTCGAAGGAACTGTATTTATACTAAAATTAGATTTTATTGATGTAGGCTAAATAATAATGAAAATAATAACATTTATTTAGTTTATGTATTTTTATGTATTCTTCTATGTATTTATGTATAGATAGACCATATCTAAATGTGGAATTAAAGTCTTTTTTGGTCAAATGCTTAAAGTAAGTGTAAGAGAGGTCACGCTTTAGTTTGGGACCAGTTCACAATATTAACTATTAACTACGACCGCAATATTCTTCTAATCTGCTGCTTTTTAATAGTTAGTAAGGTAGTTGTTTAGTTTAGGTATGGAGTAGGTTTAAGGGATCTAAAAGATGGCCATGCAGAACAAGGCATTAATATGTGCTTATTTAGATACTAATAAAACAAATATTCTAGTAGTATACACCACCAGTCAAAAGTTTGAGGATTTTAATGTTTTTTTAACGAGTCTCTTCTGCTCACCAAGCCTGCATTTATTTGATCCAAAGTACAGCAAAATCGGTAAAATGTTGAAATATTTTTAGTATTTAAAATGACTGTTTTCTATTTGAATATAATTTAAAATGTAATTTATTTCTGTGATTTCAAAGCTGAATTTTTAGCATCATTACTTCAGTCACATGATCCTTCAGAAGTCATTCTAATATGCTGATTTGCTGTTCAACATTATTATTATTATAATTATTATTATATTAAAAACAGCTGAGTAGAATTTTTTGATGAATAGAAAGTTCAGAAATACAGAAATTGATCTGAAATAGAATTTTTTTGTCATCACTTATTAGAATGTTTTCTGAAGGATCATGTGACACTAAAGACTGGAGTAATGATGCTGAAAATTTAGCTTTGATCACAGGATTTTTAAAATATATTAAAATAGAAAACAATTACTTTAAATAGTAAAAATACTTATTTAAAAAACATAAAAAAATCTTACTGTTCAAAAACTTTTGACTGGTAGTGTATTCTAATAAGCAACTAGTTGATAGTGAAAATCTCTTAACTAAAATGTCATCATAAGAGAAATGAATTCATAGCTATTCTTGACAGAAAAGCATTAAAAAGACCAAAGATTTGTCTCATGAAGACTTTATTTTTCTTACAGATATCATCTCTGCTTATTCTTTTGTATTTACAGTATGTAAACAAGAGAGTCCACAAGACAAGAGAAAAAAGAAACATGCCCACAATATGTATAATCTTTTCCTTCACTCCTCTAGATTTTTGCTCATTTTTGTTTATTTGTTTGACAAGAAACCTTTCATGGGTGAAGGATATTAAAGAATTAAATCTTTCCAAAAAACGTAGTGACAATCCATTAGTACTAACAATCATATTCCATAAGTTTTTGACCTTGTACAAACACGCTCTTCATTTGATAAAATGAACTTGACTCTTTCAGAGGCACTTCTAAGTGCATCTTTCACATTAAAAGAAAAAAATGATATCGTTCAAACACATTTTGTTGAAGTTTACAAAAGTCGATATGTATAAAAAAAAAAAAAAAAAAAAAAAGGACAACAGTTTTACAACAGTTGCATATTTTATGTCAAAGGGTGTTTCTGTCTTTGTACTATACAAGTCACAAATTCAAATACGAAATGTACGTAGAAATGAATCAAACTTTTATAGGCCTAATGTTGCGTTGGATGTAGTGAACAGGAAGTGACATCATGTCATGATCACACTGAACAAGAAACAGTCTGTTTGAAATGAGTCAAGGTCCTTTGGTGTTAACATCTGACTCTCTTTGAATGGCACCGTCCGCACAATAAAAAAAAGATCTCACACTCGGGTTATGAGACGGCCACGGAGGAGCTGCCTTTAGTGTTGTCTGTGGAAGGGGAGGGTCCTCGGTTTGCGGGTGATGTTCTTTCTCCGGTTGGTGAAGGCTGGGTTTTTGGGGACTGTCCTACAGGTTTTCCAGCTCCTTCCGAACTGGCTTCTGCTTCAGTTTCCTGCTGAGATGCTGTGGCTGAGGAGATAAAATTAAGACGATTGCTATTGAGTAACAAATGCAAAAGAAAACACTAATACTAATACTAGCTTACTACATACTGAATAAAGTACAGCATATACTTAGTTTTTCCATTTAAAAAATATGTACACTGCCGTTCAAAAGTTTGGGAACAGTAAGATTTTTAATGTTTTTTTTTTTTTTTAAGTAAGTTAATGCTCATCAAGGTTGCATTTATTTGATAAGAAATCCATAAAAAAGTAATACTGTGAAACATCATTTCAATGTAAAAAAAACAGTTTTCTATGTCAATATATTTTAAAATGTAATTTATTACTGTGATAGAAAAAAAAATTCAGCATCATTACTCCAGTCTTCAGTGTTACATGATTCTTCAGAAATCATTTTAATATGATGAGTTATTATCAGTGTTGGAAAAAGCTGTGCTGATTAATATTTTTGGAACCTTTGATACTTTTTCAGAATTCTTTGAGGAATAAAAAAGTTTAAAAGAACAGCATTTAAAATAGGAATCATTTGTAACAATATAAACTACCAATTAAAAGTCTGTGGTCAGTAAGTTTTTATTCTTTCTGTTTTGAAATGAAGTTAATACTTTTATTCACCAAGGTGTGTTAAATTGATAAAATGTCATAGCAAAGACAAATTATTAGAAAATATTTATATTTTGAATAAATACTGTTCTTTTTAACTTTTCATTTAAATCCTGATAAAAGGATCACAGGTTTAAATAAAAAAATAAAAAAGCAGCACAACTGTTTCCAATATTGATAATAAAAGGAATAAATCAGCATATTAGAATGATTTCTGAAGGATCATGTGACACTGAAGACTGGAGTAATGGCTGAAGAAAATTCAGCTTTGCATCACAGGAATAAATTATATTTTAAAATATATTGAAATAGAAAACCATTATTTTAAACTGTAATAATATTTTACAACATTATTGTTTTTTTCTGTATTTTTGATCAAGTAAATGCAGCCTTAATGAGCATAAGAGAATTCTTAAAAAAAAAACATTAAAAATCGTATTGATCCGAAACTTTTGAACAGCAGTGTAACATTTATAAAACTATATTTTTGTGTTATATTAATTTACAAAAAAACAAAACAAAAAAAACTCCTTTTTTTAACCAACAAACAAACAATTTTTTTTTTACTCTTTTGGAAAGTCATAGAAAATAAGCTATTGTGAAAGGCAAAAGAAATACTATATTTGTTGAAGTTTATAAGTACAAGTAAATAAAATCATAAAAAATGATTGAGCGGCATCCATTTATCATCTTGGAATTAAAAATTGTTATTTTGCATTTTTTATTTAAGTAAAATGTCTTAACATCATTTAAAAAACAAACATTACTTGGTCAGACTATAAAAAGTAAAATAAAACTTAATTACATAATTACACTGCATTACAATGGAAATGAAAATAAAGATAAAGATAAATGAAAATAAGTGCATTGCATTATGTGACAGTATTCTGTGCAGTGTGCTCTGTTGTGTACTGCACTTTTTGCTAAAAATATTCCACGTATACAAAAATGGCATACTGTGCACAGTATACACACTGGAGAAATAGTACAAGTAGTATGTTAGTATGCTATTCTGAACTTAGCCTTTCACATTTGTGGCCTTTGGTGCTAATTTGGGTAATAAAAGTTAGATTCTGGCCTTTAAAATTTCTTAATCCCTGTCTTTTCTTGTCTTCGCTCTTCTAATCTTTTGGTAAAAGTGATACTCTAATGGAAATAAAAGTTCAGAAAGCGGTTTTATATAGCAATGCACTTATTGCACTATAAAGAACGAACCTTTTGCGCGATAGAACGTTTTTATAGAAGTTAAAGATTTTCCACGGAACCATAGATTACGAAAAAAAAATGAAAAAGATAGTACAGAGAAATGGTTACCTGACTGTGTGCAGGATTTCATGTGTTCGGGCCAGTGTGCCTGCTGGCAGGGGTAGTCACAGTAACTTGTGTTCCAGCAGCAGTAGAAAATGGCCTCTTTCTTGCAGTTGGCACACCACTGCTTCTTCTTGGTCTCATCCACCGCCTGCTGTTTCTCCATCTCCATCTGTTTCTTTACCTCTGACACCAGCCGCTCTTTCTCCTGCTCCAGACTCTGCCTCATTTCAGCCATGGTCAGCTCTACAGACACACACAATAGTGATATATTAGTGGTTGAAGCACTGGTTTGGTCATCTAGAACTTGTAGGAAAAGAGTTTAGTGATCTGTTCTCTGTAAATGTTCACTAAATTGCATTGGATAACAAAAGCATCCGCTATCACAAAACCACCATAACACAGTTTTGCAATGCTATTATAGCTCATGATGGAGAGTCACCGAGGTTATGTTTCATCTCCGACAGCTCCTGCTGATGCAACCACTGGAGTTTCTCAATCTCAATCCGCAACCGCCGGATCTGCAATAAAATCCACAGAGAATGTCACCTGAGAGAACCACAACAAAGTATTGCCATTATAGAAATTCAATCGGTCAACCTGCAACCTATAAGTGCCTTGGAAAAGTTTAACCTTTTATAAAATACATATTGAGAAACAGTGTGAATGGGAGAATAAAATCAAGAATTCAGAAATGGCATAAAAGCACAAACCTCTGCAATGGTGTTCCCCGTCGTGCTCTTTGAGAGATCATTGTATATCTCTGTCATTGTTCCCTTGATCACATCCATCATCTGCCATAATGATGGAAAGCACAGACAACAGTCAAATTCATCATTGATTTTAAAATGATTTAGGCACAATTTGAGTAATAGTAGTTCAGCAGTAATTTATGTTAACTATCCAAAAGCCTTCATAATTCATTCCATATCATGAAATTGCATACTGGAATGATATTTTTCTTTTAAAAATTATTTTTCAAATGATTTTATTGAATTACAGCACAGGGATTGCATCTGTGGCCTGAAGTCAAGGCTTTGTGTTTTATAATGTACTATTTTAAAATTTTAGTGCTTGTTGGCGGCGTTTATTTTACTAATGTGCTATTTATTTTAATAGTTTGAACTGTTTTAAATGATAAGAAAATATCTGACTCACCTTAGTGGTGTACTTGGCGATGTCAGCGGCGACGTCAGCAGATGCCGGAGGGGCGAGGAAGTCTCCAGACAGACCAGAAGTTGATGTACCAGAACCCATGTTAACAGGCGAGGTGTCTTTGTGTTGAACTGGTGGTGAAACATGAGAAAAGGATTAATGTCCCAGTGAAACAATGCTATGAATACAAATTGAGCTGTATAATGTTAATCACCATGGACAATAAATGTCTTAACCTTTAGTTTTACTGTTGTTGTTGTTGTTGTTGTTGTCGTAATTGTTATGCCCTACAGTCTCATTGTTAATGTCAGTTATATATATATTTTATTCTCCAGTCTTAAGTGTCATATGATCCTTCAGAAATCATTCTAATATGCTGATTTATTATTAGAATAATCACTGTTGGAAACCATTTTTTTAAACCTGTGATTCTTTTTTTTTTCAGGATTCTTTAATGAATAAGTTAAAAAGAACGGCATTTATTCAAAATATAAATATTTTCTAACAATGTAAATATATGCTATGACATTTTATTAAATTAACACATCCTTGGTGAATAAAACTATTAATTTCTTTCAAAAAAATAAAAATGTACCGACCCCAAACTTTTGAACAGTAGTGTATATTGTTAACCTTTCTATTTTAAATAAATACTGTTCTTTTTAACCTTTTATTGATCAAAGAATCCTGAAAAAAGTATCACAGGTTCCAAAAAATATTAAGCAGTACAACTGTTTCCAACATTGATAATAAATCAGCATATTAGAATGATTTCTGAAGAATCATCTGACACTTCAGACTGGAGTAACAGCTGATAAAAATTCAGCTTTGCATCACAGGAATAAATTATATTTTAAAGTTTATTAAAATAAAAACCATTATTTTATATGGTCAGAAAATATATATGACAATATAATATTATCTTATATATTTTATATATTTTGATAATATAATTTTTTTTAATATTACTTTTTTATTAAATCTAAAAACAGATTTTAAACGGACTATTTCAGATCAGTGATTTTCATCTAGCGGTATTTGTCTAGATCTGAAAAAAATGCTATATTTATATTCCCATAATAATTAAGTTATATTCCCACAATAAATAAAAAAATGTATACATGTTATAGTTTAAAAATGGTAATAAAATATGACAAGAACTCAAGAGTTAAACTGTGTCAGAACAAATTCATCTTGATAAATGTCAGACAACTTTGATAAAAAGGTATGTAACAAAACATGGTCTGGTCAAAGTGTCAAATCAAATTTATGGTTCCAAATGTTTATCAATTTTACTGGTAGTCCACTGTATGAACATTTTTTGGGTATAATATGTCACAGTTCATTTTATTTTGCTATACTCACTTGACCCTGGACCACACGGTAGCATGGGTATATTTGTAATCAATAGCCAAAAATACATTGTATGGGTCAAAATGATCAATTTTTCTTTTATGCCAAAAATCATTAGGATATTAAGTCCAAGATAATTTTCTATGAAGATATCTTAAATTTCCTACTGCAAATATATCAAAACTTAATTTTTGATTAGTAATATGCATTGCTGAGAACTTCATTTGGAAACTTTAAAGGCAATTTTCTCAATATTTAGACTTTTTTTGCACCGTCAAATTCCAGATTTAGTTAAAACAGTTAGTTTACTTTAGAAAAAGTTGTATCTCGGACAAATATTGTCCTATCCAAACAAACCATACATCGATGGAAAGCTTATTTATTGAAAGATGATTTCCAAAAATGACTAGTTTTGTGGTCCAGGGTCACAAATTAGTGTTCTGCACCCACTAGTTAATAAAAAAAAAAAAAATCAGAAATTATATCTGGGCTCTGAATAATTTTTGGTTTGACTGTATGTGTGCGTGTTCTTATTTTTGCTACTTTTTGTGTGTGTAAAACTTTAAAACTTCTGCACTGAGAATTGTTCATTTACCTTTAACGGACTGTCTGGTCTGGTAGCGTGTGCTGGAGTTGTTGGCTGAGCTCTGGGGCTGAGCTTGGCTCTGCGCCACTATCTGAGGAACCGTTTCACCTTGTTGTTGCTGTCTCTGCACCTTCTGACTTGACGTATGTAATTTACCCCCAGCCGGGTTCCAGGTCGCAGGCCTCTGCGCCGGCTGTGCGCTCTCCTTGGGCAGCAGAGGGCGCTGTTTTTTCACCACATTGGATGCGACTGGGACTGTAGACACAGGTTGAACAGCCGAGGTGGAGGTGGCTTGAGCAGTAGATGCAGTTGCAGCTGTGGCTGGAGGCTTGATGGCAGATGCGGTTGCATCTTTTGGACCAGGATTGATGGTAGATGAAGTGTTATCTGTGGATGAAGAAGCTGATATGCTGGTAGATGCAGAAGCTTTACCTAAACAATGGGGAAAAAAGAAAGATTCAGATTAGAAATAAAAACATATCTCTATATTTTACAGAAATAAAATCCAAATGATTAGGTATCTACCATCTGTTTTAATGCCTGTCTGATCTTTAGTTGTGGAGATGGGGGCTAAAGGGGTCTCTCGCTTGGCTTTCTTCTTTTCCCTCCCACCTGGTTCTTCACCGAGGTCTATCACCAGCTCCCGCTCGGAGTCTGAGTCCACTTCGTGCTCTGATCCAGCAGGTCGAACGTCCTGCCCAGGCTGTGACTTCTCCTTCTGGGTCTGCTGCAGGGGTTTGCTCTTCTCCTGGGAGTCTTTCTCCACACCACCGCTTGACTTCTCTTTGGTCTGGGGCTCTGTGGATTTCTTGTCTCCACCTGGTGTTCCTCCAGTGGTTGGCGGGGCAGCATCTTGGTCTTGTCCTTGAGCAGATGGAGGTCTGGGTCTCTTTTTGGAGTCTTTGTGGACACTGTTGTTGTGGTTAGTGTTCTTGGGCTTCTGTTCATCCTCAGACATGTCTTCGCTGTCGCTGGAGTCAGATTTGTCAGAGTCATCCGTGTCACTGTGCTCAACACAGTCATCTGAGATTTCATTGATTCCTGTGGATAGAGAAAGAGGCCATTTTCAGTTCTACATTTTAAACACTGCATAAGCTCAAAAGCATGGTTTCAGACATACAACACCATTCAAAAGTCTGGGCTTCGTAAGGTTTTCCCACATTTTTTTATGGCGTCTCTTATGCTCACCTAGCCTCTATTTATTGGATCAAAAATAATTGTAATATTGTGAAATATTATTAGAAAGAACAGATTTGTATTCCCTGTGTGTACAAGATTACTAGTAATGCATCAACCATAACTCTTGAAGCAAGATGCACACTAATCACCAATAAGTGAAGCAGAAATCTAGGCAATGTTTGCAGGTGACCTACATAACTTTAGCTTATAGCAGGCAGCTAATTAAATTGCTTAAGCATAAAAACAGTAGTGATGTTTTTTTCTGATAAGGAAAGGACGTAAAGGACGTTCCCCTTGTACACACAGGGAATACAAATCTGTTCTTTCTAATAATATTTCACAATATTACAATTCTTTTGATCAAATAAAGAGATCAATAGTCAATAGATCAATAGATCAAATAAATAAATAAATAGTGTTTTTTCTGATAAGACAATAAAACTACACAAAAACCCAGATAGATTGGATTATCATTCACAATGCTTTATGGGAGACACAAGTGTAGTTTATTGCCTCATAAAAAGCATGTTAAAGCTGTGCAAAGTGTAGAATTAGAGAACTGGTTCCCTTTCAGTTCATAAGTTGGAATTTGAACTTAGTTGTTTACAACCATAAACTGGAATATGAACTGGAATAAAAGGAAGAGGAATTAACTGAATTGCAAAGTAATTTAAAAGCATAGTTCACCCAAAAAAAAATTAACACCCTCAAGCCATCCTAGGTGTACATTACTTTTTTCTTTCAGACAAATGCAATTGGAGTTGTATTAACAAATGTCCTGGCTCTTCCAGGCTTTATAATGGCAGTGGATGGCTGTTGATTTTTTGAAGTCCAATAAGGTGCATCCATCCATCATAAAAAACTACTCCACACGGCTCTGTGGGGTTAATAAAGGCCTGTCATACGTGCATTCACGAAAGAGCGGCGTTGACAGATGACGTAGGACATAGGCAAACATGGTGAAGGATGCTGAAGTTAGCGGAAGCTACAGATTGCATTTATAAAATTTTACATATGGATATTTTTCTTACACAAATGCACCGATTCACTTCTGAAGGCCTTTATTAACCCATTAGAGCCATGTGGAGCACTTTTTATGATGGATGGATGAAATTTATTGGACTTCAAAATATAAACAGCCATTCACTGCCATTATAAAGCATGTGAAATTTTCGGAACCCCTTGCAGAATCTGTGAATCATAGAAAATGCATGTTGTTTTTTATTTAGTATTGTCCTGAGTATGATATTTGATATATGATATGTCCTGAGTATAACATAAAAGATGTTTACATGTAGTCCACAAGACAAAAAATAGCTAAAAATTATTAAAATAACCCTCTTTAAAAGTTTTGGTGACGTGTTTGGATGATCTACAATGTTTTTTTTGTTTTGTGATGGTTGTTTATGAGTCCCTTGTTTGTTCTGAACAGTACTGTTCTTCAGAAAAATCCTTCCAGAAAAATCCGTCCTGCAGATTCTTTGAAATTCCCTTTCCAGCAATGACTGTATGATTTTGAGATCCATCTTTTCACACTGGGGACAACTGAGGGACTCAAACACAACTATTAAAAAAAAGGTTTAAACGCTCCCTGATGCTCCAGAAGGAAACAAGGTGCATTAAGAACCGGGGGTGAGAACTTTTGAACAGCATGAAGATTCCAAATTTTTCTTATTTTGTTGAAGTATATATTTTTTTAAATTTAGTACTGCCCTTTGGAAGCAACAGAAGATACTAGCAGGTTTCCCGCAAGACAAATTAAGTACAATTTACCTTGATCTTCAAATTCAAAAAGCTTTCACCCCTCGGATTTACGAAAACAGTCGTAGATCATCCAGGTAACTACACATACAGTATTAAGAGCCAAGGATTCCCAAACTTTTGAAGGGGGTTATTTCAATAATTTTTAGCTATTTAATAATATTTAGCTATCTTTTTGTCTTGTGGAATATATGAAAACATCTTTTATGTAAAATATCCTACTCGGACAGTACTAAATAAAAAATAACATGCATTTTGTATGATCTCTCTTATTTTGTTAAAATTATTCACATTTTTACAGATTCTGCAAGGGGTTCCCAAACTTTCGCATGCCACTGTAACTCTGATTGCATTCATCTAAAAGAAGAAAGTCATATACACCTAAGATGGCTTGAAGGTGAGTAAATCATGGGGTAATTTTCATTTTTGGGTGAACTATCCCTTTAAGGGAATTTAATGGCATTCTGGGAAATTAAGATTTCTTCTACCCTGGTCTATTAATCTGTTTATCCATCTGTATTTTGAATATTGCTTGATATCAAATACTGTAATGTTGTGATCTCAAAGAAGGCTACTTTGGTTCAAGAACTTTATGATATTCATATGGAGCAAATAAATGTGAAAACACTTCCGAAACCAAGGTTGGATGTTCACTGTTTGAGGTCTATTGTTAATCATCATTTGTGTGTGTTCATGTGTTCATTACCCAGCTGAGCCTTGCAGCTCTCTATAGTTTTGTCCAAACTCCTAGTTGTTTTTTTGGGAGAAGTGAGGAGAACCGAAGTCCCTTGCTGCTGCTGTTGTTGTTGTACAGTCTCACTCAACTCCTTCAGGTCCATTTCAGCTTTACTGCGATCTGAGGAAATACAACCAGTTCAAATATTCAACAAACGAGAGAAATAAAGGATCAGAGTGCAGTGGTCATTTCAGCGGGCCTCAAGTTGATTTGAGACTCACCCAGATTTAAGTTGAGGATCCCTCCCGTGCCCGAACTCCTTTCCTGTTTAACCGGCGTGGGTATTATAGGCTTGGGGCTGTTGCTTGTCTTTAGAGATGCAGGGGACGCTGTGGGCAAAACTTTAAAACTTTAATCACCCTTTATTATTTGTAAAACAAAACATGTGCATTTTAAAAGCAATAAATCTAATTAATCACCTGTATAATCCATTGAGTCTTCACCGCCGCTATAGTGACTCGATGACACTCTCGCCCCTCGTTCGTCCTGCTCCAGGTCGGACCCCGTGTGGACTGAGGAGTTGGTGCTCATTGGCGATCTGGGCACGTCTGTCACAGAGATCCGCCGTCCTGCCCCTCCAGACATCACTGTTTTACCCAAGAGCATCTTGGGAGATGCAGTCATGTCGAAGTTGAACTTGACTTTGTCCTGTTTCTCAGGCTTCACCGTGCCTTTTTTAGGGTTATTAGGGTCCTGAAGCATTTGGAACTGGTTGTTGGGTGTGTAAGGTGTCCGGAACGGGGCGTAGTTGAACACGCCGTACTTCTTGCGCACGTTTTCCACATAGACCTCCATTTCTTGCATCGCGCTGTTAAAGATGCTTTTGGTCTTCTTCACAGAGAAGGGGATCTCCTTGGACATGAGGTAACAGTTGTTTATGGGTACCCACGCTCTGAAATGCAAATAAACAGAAACGTACATATTTTAATACATTTAAAAAATGATGTATGACAGCAAAATATCATGATAACACTGATACTGTTGTAAATATAACAAATCCTTGATTGGAATGTATGAAAGAACTCTCTTATGCTCAAAGTTCCATTTATTTCATCAAAAATACAAAAAAGAATTATAATATTACATTTTAATTTAAAAGAACAGTTTTCTATTTTAATATACTTTTAAATAAAATCTATTTCTGTGTTGCAAAGCTGAATTTTCAGCATAACTACTTCAGTCTTCAGTGTCACATGATCCTTCATCATTCTGCATTAATTTCTTTCAAACAAAGAAAGAAAAGATTTACTGACCCCAAACTTTGAATGGTAGTGTATATTGTTACAAACGATTTCTGTTAAGCAACACAATATTTATAATAAATCAGCATATTAGAATGATTTCTGAAGAATCATGTGACACTGAAGACTGGAGTAATGATTCTGAAAATTCAGCTTTGATTATAGGAATAAATTACATTTCAAAATATATTAAAATAAAAAAGCACTATTTTAATATTTCACAATATTACTAATATTTTAAACGTATTTTCAATCAAATAAACACAGTCTTGATGAGCAGAAGAAACTTCTTTAAAAAAACATTAATAATCTTACTGATCCCAAAACTTTTGAACGGCAGTGTACATCTAGATATAGACGAACAAAATGCTTAACTTAAAATTTTAAAAACATTTTTCATGATATTCTTGAGAGTTATGCATTTTTTTCCTGAATATTTTGTCTGAAATTAATCAATTATTTGTTTTTCATTTTACCAATACAATAACAGTAATATTAACCCATTTTAAAATGTAAAAGACTTAACTAAACACACTGTAACAATTATACAATGGTAACCAAATTGGAAATTAGAACTGGAAATCTATTTGCTACTATGTTTAAATCAGAGATGCTATTAAAACTTTAGGCAAATTATGTTCAATCTGATTTGCGGGATGTTATTGTTTTTATATTCTTAAATTCTGTAAATATTCAATATATTAAGTTAATACAAGATTAACAGGCTCACCTGTCATGCTGGCCAAAGAACCGTGCGTCCACCTGACCGTCCTTGTCTCTCAAGGCTTTTGCGGGCCAGAAGGGAAAACCTTTCAGTTTGGCCCACACCAAAGGATGAGGCTGAGACTACATGAAAACAACAAACATGACCATTACCCTCCAATGAAATACAGCCCACATATTTACCTTTATGATACTTAAAAAAAATGACTAGTAAAATGACTAATTGACATTTTATGTAATTTTATAAAACGATTATCCTCTTACACAAGGTTCGCAGAACCAGTTGTCCCTCTTCTGACAGGCGGACAGGTAGCACTCCGGACAAACCTCAATTTCATTCATCTGTGGATGATTAATAGATACTGTAATTATTTTCTGTTACCACCTTATTTATACAATTACACATATACTACTGTTAACAAATTTGGGGCTGGTAGGATTTTCTTTCCTTTTTTTCCTTTTGGAAAGAAATTAATACTTTTATTCAGTAAGGATGCATTCATTTAATCAAAACTGACAGTAATTACATCTATGCTGTTACAAAAGTTTTTTTTTTTTTAAATAAATGTGCATCTTTTGAACTTCATGATAGAAGCCTGAAAAAAAGTGGATCAGTTTTCACAAAAATATTAAGCAGCACAAATGTTTGTGAACATTAATAATAATAAAAAATGTTTCTTGAGCAGCAAATCATCATATTAGAATGATTTCTGAAGGATCATGACAGTGAAACTGGAGTAATGATACTGAAAATTCAGCTTTGCCATTAGAGAAATAAATTACATTGTAAAATAATTAAAATATCGTACAAATAATCTTACAGACCCCAAACTTTTGAGCAGTAATATTTGGTTTATACGTAACATGTATTATGTATTGTAAGGATAATAAAGTACTCACTTCATGTTCACAGATCTTGACAATAACTTTAGCAGTTGCAGTTAGCTTATGGTTTCCTGAAAAAGACCCATTGAAACTTCATGAATGTACAGATATGAGTCAAGATACACGCACACTGATTTCACAGACCAGCACTAACCTCCATTATAAATGATACAGTTGTGTAGAATCCATTTCACGTCGGCCAAAAATGCTTCTGTGCAACCGTACATTTTCTTCTTGATATTCTACAGACACACATACTTCTCAGTTACAGTATTTTTTACCTTTAGGCACATAACCTTAAAAACTAAACAAAAAAAAAACACATTTAACAAAAATATGTTTATTATTTAACCCACCTTCTCTAGAGTGCACAGATCCATGGGGTGAAATATGTACTCGGCATAATCCGGGTGCTGTTCAAGTGACACCGGCTTCTGAAATGGTTCGGTCTGCAAGATAAATCATTCATAATGACGCACCTCAAGGGTTGAATCAACGCAACCTAATCACGTAAAAACCAAGACCACCAAAATTAAACTCTGGAATGACTAAAATTGTAAGAGAGGATAATGTTATAATTGACTCACCCCTGGCTGTTTCATTTTCTGCAAAGCGAACTTCAGCAGGTAGGACAGCTGCTCCAGGTTAAGCATGGTCATAGCTTTACTCTGAGTCTCTATGCATTCAGCCACTGTTATTTTCTGGATAGAGAGTGAAATGACTGTACTATATTCATAAATCACACACACATACAATTCATAATCATTTATGTGCTTTGAAACATTTTCTTGATTGCATTACAGTCTATTTAACTTGACATAATAAGATGTATTAAACTAAATTCTTTCTACTGTTGCCAAGAATAAACAATTGCTGCAAATTAGGAGTGTAAAAATACATTGATGCTGTTTTCAATTGTAAACATATGAACTGTACCAGAATAAATTCATTTGTGAACAAATTTTAGATATCACAATGTATGACAAGATTTGGTAAAAAACAAGTAACGTTAAGTTAAGTGTCAGAGCACATATAGCTACAGCCCTACATTGCTAATTCAACCTGTGTAACTGGTTTCTGAATGATCTAGTTCATTCTAGTCCAAACAAAAGCTTAAAACTCTTAAGTAAGGAGTAGTAAAGCACCTGTTTGTCTCCAAAACATAGTGAGCTTGTGCTACTGCCTAGACGGCATCCTAATTGTTATCGAAACTCATATGGCAGATAAAAATAGCGGTCACGCAAAGCACTTTGAATATTCGCCTCAGTGATTGTAGATTGACGTTAGTTTGATGCTAAGCTAAAAACACAGCACTGATACGTGATAAAACGGGAAGCATAAAGATATAAAACACGTTCAAATATTGGGTAAAATAGCCAATTTAATTATACCGGTAAACTACTTATCGTATATCGTATATTATACCAACTTACTACTTATCGTACTGAATGAAATGTTAATTTATAATGAACATTTATTGTGACTTGTCTGCTATTTTGGATTAGACGTTCTCCACAAAAGATACTGTGATATTTTGGTAAAAATGTCAGTTTCTTTTGTGGAGAACGTCTACAAAATTTTTCTTTAAAGGGATAGTTCAACATTACCCTTCGGGAACACAAAAGATATTTTGAAGAATGTCGGGAATCAAAAGTATTCAAGCCCTCCGACTTAGACACCGAGACAATTCTCAAAATATCCTTTATATTCCACAGCTCATGCAGTTTTATTGTTATTTTAGTATTATTTACATAGGTTTATAATATTTATTAATATTTAGATTTTTTTTTTTTTTTAAGTCTTCTAAATCATTTAATTTCAGTTTAAGTTTTAGTCATTTTGTTATGCTTTTGTCATGTGTATTAGTTTTGAGTTTTTTTTATATTTCTATATAGCTAGTAATTTTTAACACTTTGCACTTGTTTATTTTAGTTGTTCAGGCATAATTTTAAATTTTTATTTTTAAGTTTAAGATTTTCATTCAATATTTATATTTTATTTTCAGCTTTATTTCAGTAAGTTTTGGGGGGTTTATATTTTTATATAGCTAGTAATTTTAATACTTTGCACTTGTTTTATTTGACTTAGCTGCTAAGGCAAAACGTTACATTTTACTTTTTCAGTTTAAGATTTTTATTCAATATTTATATTTTATTTCAGCTTTATTTAAATTAACCAAAAAAAAAAAAAAAAACAAAAAAGAGATCGTTTTAAAATTCTGTCATTAATTACTCACCCTCATGTTCTTCCAAACCCATAAGAACTTTGTTTATCTTTGGAACACAAATTAAGATATTTTTGATAAAATCCAAAAGCTTTCTAACCCTGCACAGACAGCAATGCAACTGAAACGCTCCCAGGCAGAGAAAGGTAGTAAGGACATTGTTAAAACAGTCCATTTGACATCAGTGGTTCAACTGCACTGTAAAAAACAATTTGTTGAGTCAACTTAAAATAATTTGTAACCTGGCTGCCTTAAATTTTAAGTTCAGTCAACTCAAAAAAAGTTTATTCAACTTGAAATGTTAAATTATACTAAGTGACAACTTAAAATTAAGGCAGCTGGGTTACTTGCCCGTCTGTTAAGTTTAGCAAACTCAAATATCTAAGTTGTTACTTAGTACAACTTAACATTTCAAGTTGAATAAACTTATTTGAGTTGACTGAACTTAAAATTTTAAGGCAGCAGGGTAACAAATTATTTTAAGATGACTCAACAAATTGTGTTTTTCATTTTTTACAGTGTGTGTTATAAAGCTATGAGAATACAAAAAAATAACTTTATTTAATGATTTCTTCTCTTTGAGGGAAAGTCTCTGCTGTATGTGTTGAGACTGTAAGAGAAGAAATTGTTATTGTTTTTGTTGCGCACAAAAAGTTTTCTTGCAACGTTTCAATTGCACTGCTGTCTATGCAGGGTCAGAAAGCTCTTGGATTTCATCAAACATACCTTAAAATGTGTTCTGAAGACGAACAAAATTCTTACGGGTTTCGAACGACATTAGGGTGAGTAATTAATGACAGAATTCTCATTTTTGGGTTAACTATCCTTTAAACAAGACAATACAGTTTCGTAATTGACATGAAGGAGAATAAATTAGCAATTTTATTTTTAGGTAAACTATCCCTTTAAGTCTTTTATTACTTTTTGAAACAAGTAGGCAGCTCAGTAGGTTTTGGAACAGGTCTTAAGTTTTCATATGACCGGTAAACTGCCAGAAGGACAGTCCCATAACGTGACTAATCCAGACACAGCCGACATTCACAGTCCTCAGTACCTCGCATTCTGGACAGAACCAGTCGCCCTCAGGCTCTGCAGCCAGTTTGAGGCACTTGGCGTGGTAGACGCGCGGGCAGAGCTCACAGCAGAGCACCTGGCCCTCGCGGTGACACACCCAGCAGTAGAAGTCATTCCTCCCGTCCTGCGGTACAACATCAACAGGGTCTGTGGTGAGTGCGGGCTGCTTGACATAGTAAAAGGGACCATGTCTTAGCTCACACTGAAATGCAGGCAAGAGAGACAGGGCAAGGGGTCAAATCACAAGCCACAACACTCGCAGGGGAAACGTAGCAAGGCACTGCAATAAATGAAGCACGGACAGGTAAGCAGTCACATGACCACTGGGTCAAAAGCGACACACTGGGAGGACACTGTAGGATTTCACATTTCCGTAAACACACTTCACAACTCGTGTGTGATCTGAGAAACACATGGTGTCTGAGATCAAGTGTGTTTCACCAGGATTTGAACGAAATCCTAAATTACCATCAGATGCCAAATACAGATTAGCAGGATGAAGAGATAGTGGTAAAATATACTTTAGACCAAGTTGTCATTTAACATAAATATATTAAACAATCCACAAAAAAGGATAGCTAATTAGTTTTTAAATACCTGATAAAAAGAAATCAATTAATATAAATTCACTTAGTATTTTTTTTAAATAAGACCAGTAAGCAAATCCACACTTGGCATCTTTCATTAAACATTATTCATATGCATTGCAACACACCACCACAAAGACAGCACAGCATTCAATAAAATCAGTGCACTTGATTTTTAGCTGTAATTAAGTGAACTTACAGTAGGCCCAAAAAGAAGCATTTGGACACTTGCATACCCTTTTAAAAAGGTGTCATCTGCAAACAAATGATTAGTAACGAAAGCTAGAGCTTTTCTCAGAACGGACTTCCTTTCAAGCTATTTTTTCAGTGGCTTTAACCAGCTGGTAACCACAGGTGCAGTTCGTTACATTAAGTATATATCACTACCGTTCAAAAGTTGAGAGTCAGTAAGATTTGTTTTATGATTTAATACTAAATATTCTATTTTTATCTAATGCAATGACATAAATTCATCAAAGGTATACACTACCAGTCAAACTTTTTGAACAGCAAGATTTTTTTTCAGTTTTTTTTGAAGAAGTCTCTCTGCTCACCAAGCCTGTATTTATTTGATCCAAAATATAGCAAAAACAGTACAATTTTTAAATGTTTTTACTATTTAAAATACCTGTTTTCTATTTAAATATATTTTAAAATGTAATTTATTAAATTCCTGTTATTTCAAAGCTGATTTTTTTGTTTTTAGTTTATTTTAGAATATTCTGATTTGCTGGTCAAAAAACATTATTATGTTGAAAACAGCTGAGTAGATTTTTTTCTGGTTTCTCTGATGAATAAAAAGTTCAAAAGAACAACATTTATCTAAAATAGAAATCTTCTGTAAAAATATAAATGTCTATATCATCACTTTTGATCAATTTAAAGCATCCTTGCTAAATAAAACTAATAATTTCTATAATTTCTCCCCCTCCAAATAAAAAAAAAACTTTGATTAGTATATTGTATAATGTTTCAAAAGATTTTTATTTCAGATAAAAGCTGATTGTTGGATCTTACTACTCATCACAGGATCCTAAAAAATGTACGCAGCTGTTTTAAGTATTGATAATGATAATAATAAAAGTTTCTTGAACAGAAAATCAGCATATTAGAATGATTTCTGAAGGATCATGTGACACTGAAGACTAGAGTGATGATGCTGAAAATTCAGCTTTGATCACAGGAATAAATTACATTTTAAAATATATTCAAATAGAAAGCAGGTATTTTAAATAGTAAAAATATTTCAATATATATGTTTTTGCTGTATTTTGGATCAAATAAATGCAGGCTTGGTAAGCAGAAGAGATTTCTTTAAAAAACAAAAACATTAAAAATCTTACAGTTTAAAAGCTTTTGACTGGTAGTGTAGTTTCCCCCCCAAAATTAAATTTCTGTGTTCATTCCAAAACAGTATGACGTTATTTCTTATGTGGAACAGAAAGAAATGTCTTTTTGTCCAAATTTTGTCCAATATCGTTTGGACCCCATTTACTCTCATTATATGGATAAAAACAAGGAAATAATATTTGGAATGACGTGAAGGTGAATAAATGACAGAATTTTTGTTTAGGGGGGAAATATATCCCTTTAACTATGCCTGTAGTGTCCAAATGCTTTTTGAAGCCATCCTGTAGCATACAGGACAGAAATCCCCACAAGGGGTCGACTTTGTTCATGCAAATCAGTAAAAGCATTTGGCCCTTTCAGTGACCAGTGTTTTATCATTAAAAACTGCACATTGAATGGAAATTAAAATCAAACACACATATTTACAAGCCACAATCAATCCTGATTATTTCGATTGGCCGTTTGAATAGAAAAATGCAAGAAAATGTCAAAAGGACACAGGAAGAGACAAGAGCTTGACTAACAAACCAAAGGTTTTGGATACTACACGTTTTTAAATTCATCTGAGCAAGATATGTCAGCTTAAACCAGTTAAAATTCAACAAAAGGACATCAGGAAGCCAACGAGGGAACATACTTGGTCTTTATTGTTGCTGACTAAACCCGGTTTCTTCTTTTTCTTTATGGGACTGGGTGACGTGTCAGAGGGAGAGTGTCCGTTTGAGGAATGTGGAGGACTGGGTGCTTTCCTCTTCTGCACAGCCAGCGCCTGCTCCGCTGATCCTAGATCAGGGACTGCTGATGAAAGAACCACAGCTGCTTTATTATGCAAAGCCACATGGATAATACAACACCTCACCCAGATGGGCCTGTGATTGTGACCTTTCAAAGCATCAACAACACAAACCACCATCGACCTCCGCATGCACAAAGAGGCTTGTCTTTTATGCACATCCTTAAGAATAAAACAAAAGACGTGGTATCAAACGTCTGACTAACCTACTAACACAGCAACAACCAGTCGGCATAATGAAAGAGAAAATTAGGTTGCACGCCACTCTGATGTGGTTCAGATTAAAAGCGTGACTTGCTTTTTATTTATTTCAGCTGAAGAATTGTACACAATCTGGATCTATTTTTAGAGTCTGTTACATAAGATTGCACGAACAAAAGAGTCGCAAAGAAAAAAATACCTTTGGGTGGCACGGACACCTCCATCCCATCAACAGCATCAGACTCCGTCTTTACTTCCTCCACAGCCAAACTAAATGAAGTAGAGAGAGAGAGCAAAAGAAAACGCTGGAATAAGACACTGAAATCTCATGAGGTCTCCCCCTGAGATAAAAGACTTGGGTGATGTAATCTAATCTCCAGAGTTATGCTGTTGTTGTTCATAGCAATCGTCCTCCATTCCACATATGAAGCAGATTTACTTTGTGCTAGGGGACCCTTGCATGAGTATATTGCTTTGTCTGTGCTGTAACCAATCATGGGCCTACAGAGTGAATTTACAAGATGACATTAAGCAGTTTAACCTTACGAGGGGAAAGTCGTCTGATCGAGACGTGCGAGGAGTAAACTAACTCTCTCTTGGTGTCTAGTAATAGATCAGCACCTCCTTCAAATTAAGCAAACATGTTCATGGGGAATACCGCCGTGAATAGGTCCACTCTCACAAGGGATTTACGGAGCAGACGTCTGCTGAGCACCAGAGAGTGTCTTTAATTCAGTCTCATTAGTCTACTTCTTGTCTGAGAGGATTTGGCCCCGTCCGAGTTCACGCATAATCTGTGCTAAAATACTGTCAGCTACTGACATGGATACGTTCAAAATGTGGCCTACAAAGCATTAAATTTACATTAGGCTGTCAAGCTGACATTAATTTTAATAGTATGCTTTGCATGCCAGTAAAAACAAATGAAATGATATGACTAATAAAGGAAAAAGATGTTAAAACGAAACACTGCCTAATTTCGAAACCCAATACGCAATGTGCAAAAAGATAATTTCCTTCATTAAAGATGCAGGCCTCAAAAAAGACCCGTACCATCACATAGTCCCCTAACCAGTCACTAATCAAAGCACCCTACTGAAAGAAACACCATTACAAAAAAAGTTTCCACTACAAATACCATACAAACCATTAACTTTTAACCATTAAAACCATTAAAAAATGCTTTTCTGTAGTGTGTTTTGGAACATGTTCCATTAGGAATTATTGGTTTTCAACAAGCCACCAACAGAAGGCGACCAGTTACCAGTAGAAACACACAGGGTCCATTACAGTTTCCATTAAAACCAATACATAACCAGTAAACAATAGCAAATTCTGTAATGGTTTCTATTGTGTTTTTTAGCAGGGTTGGAAGTTCTAAAGGGGGAATTTTCTGCAACAAACGTTATCAAAAAAGAGGTCAAAAATCAATTTCTGTTGACTTAAACATTAGCGACCATTGACGGCGCAAATAAACAGCAACAAACAATAACAGCGATTTGCCACATGATACATTTGAATACTACCGCTAAATAGAAACGTGTAGAAACCAACAGCTCAGAGATTCAAAGATCTTCAGCGATTGAATCATTGTAAGCATAAATGCCATTTGACCAACCACGTACATTATATTCGTTGCATGGGTCAAATTTGTGTGCCGTCGCACCTAGTAGCCCCACTCACAATGAAATATCATTTGGCAGATGAAAATTTAGGTAATTCGCAGTTCAGAATTTTACATTGCATTGTTGCATTGCTGCATTGCTCTTGGCATATGAAAATTTAGGTAATTTGCAGTTCAGTTCACAGTTCGCAGTTCGCAGTTCAGAATTTTACATTGCATTGTTGCATTGCTCTTGGTATATGAAGGCCTTTAGTACGAGCTGCTGAAAAGCTACTATTTATGCATATATTTCTTATTTTGCAATTAATATGTCCAACAGTTTTGTGAACCAGTGAGAATTCAGTGGACAAGGCTAGCCAAAACAAATTTGCCAAAATCAAGTCTTACACGATCAATGTGACAATTTTAGGGCTGCAACGATTCCTTGATTGTATTCGAGTATTCGATTTAAAAAATCCTCGATTGCATTTTGCCTGTCAAATAATCGGCAAAATAACGGAAGTGGCGCATTACACATATTAAACCAATTTAAAAATCATAAAACATAGTGCTGTTAAGAATTCACAAACGTTACAATTGAAATAGAAAAATAAATATATGCGACGCAGGTTTAATATGTGCACTTTAATTAATTTACATGCATGTAGTTTATGTAGGTTTTAAAGCCTATTGTTCATTCACTTAAGTCTATTTTATTACTACAACTTTTTTTTATTATAATTATCCGATGACTCGATTAATCGCTGGAAAAATCGCTAGACTACTCGATTACCAAAATAATCGTTAGTGACAGCCCTAGACAATTTTAAGGAAAACATTTGATCTTAACATTATCATCTGATCAAATGTAACAAAATAGATGTAAAACATCTGGCGAGAATTTAATCTGATCAGAAACATTTAACAGTTAAGAACAGTTAATAAAAATGAACTGATAAGCTGAAGTATTAAACAACAACAACAACAACAGCAACTAAAAAGGTAACTACTTAACACTCAACCACACGTATCTTGACCACAATGAGGGCTTATTTACCCTATACAGGGGAAACCCACTACGGTCAATCAATCGACTAAAACCTTCTCAACCGCAAGGGTAGGATGGAAATAACGGGTACCAAAGAGAAGCTGGTAAATGACAGGTGAAAGAGAGGAGGCGGTACAAGGCCAACGACACAAACAAAATCCTACAACGACGAGGCCTTGATCCCAGTCTTTGTGCAAAAGAAAAGACCAGAAAAGATTAGAAGCTGGCAACGGTTCTCCATTACATGAGGTCAGGATTAGGACCGGCGTTGAGAACGAGCACGATTGAGAGGATTGATCATCAGGCCACAATGAGGCCTTAGTCTTTTACTAATTCTCATTGACGGGGCCACGGCTTGACATCGTAGAAAAAAAAAATCCATGTACTTCCACTGTTTAGATATTCAAGGAATCATCAAATAAATCCAAAATGGCACATAATCCTCCGTGGCGATAAATAAAACTCACCTTTGTCACAAGAAAATATTCCAGGTTGTTTGTAAAAATGATAAATAATTTGCCGTGTCAGAAACGACTGTAATGACATTAATCTGGAAAAAGAATATCCGTTAAATAAGACATGCAATGTCTGAGGTGGGAAATGCACATCTAAGCGTGCAGCCGAGGGCCTGAGGGCTCTCCATTTTGGACTTTAATGCGAGGCTGAAAGGAGCCACATGGATGTTATGTCACATTAGGGCCACGTCACGTCAAAAACTCCCATCCACCAGGCCTCTCTTTTCCTGCTGGCTTCAGAAAGGTCAAACAATGTCAGGCCAACTGCGTGGCTACAAATCCATATCTCTACACTGAAATCAAAGAAACAGGAAGTCCTGAAGCTCCTCCAGTGATGAGAAAGAAAACCACGGCTCTGCAAGCAAACCGGCCTCCAAAACTAGGTCTTCTAGAACAATCTGAGGTCCTCGCAAACAGACCAAATAAAGAGAAAGGCGGCTGTGAATGTGGAGATAACTGGTCAGAGAGTGAGCCGAGGTCTTTTTTTCTCTCTTCGCAGGAAATGAGAGTGCCTCCCTTCCCCCACCGCTCTGCTCGAGCTCCCCTTCCCCCCTCCCTCTAGGCCAGAGACGCGGGCTCTGGCACGTCCATGGCACAGGAGCTTACAGTAAACAGGGAGAACGAGAGAAACCCGTGCATATAGGTCAGTCTCAAGAGCCACGGCTGAGAAAAACAAGTGAAGCGGTAATGCACTTGAGTATCAACATGCAAACAAACGTTTTGCCTTTCAGACAAGGCAAACCTTTTCCCCAGATTGTACTCTTGGGTTGTTAAAAAGAGCAGCTTTGTGGTTCATGGCCACTTCGCAAATCATTTCAAGGGCAAGCAGTGAGGCTTTTTTTAAGCACACGTTTGTTTCCTGTCACAGATCTCGACGTTGATACTGTTTGACTTTCTCCCTTGCTCTTAGCTGACAAAATAGCCTTGTCAGACCAGTACCGGTCATTTCCTCCGAATGGCACGAAGCCAATCACCGCAATCCTTTATAATGTTGTTTCCTTGACAAGAATCCCAATCGCAGTGGCATAATCTCCCTGGGAACACACAAAACTTGAGCTGTACCGTACTGACGTAAAACCCTCCAGTCATTTTCCCATATACAAAGATCTAGCCGCCTGTATTGTGAGTGCAATTAAATTAATCGCTCATAATTATTGTAATTTGTTGTTGATAAACAGGTGAAATACGATACGTATCGGATGGGATTTTTTGAAACGCAGCCATAAATATCATTAGAAAGGCCAAGGATCCGTTGGGAATGCGGCAGGAGGCTTTTGGTCCCGTGTGGTTTGCTCACACTTGTTTTGTCTTGGGGAGCAGCTGTGTGTGTATGTGTGCCTGCGCACAATTTTATTGTTAACTTCACCATAAATCTCTGAAAAAAACTTGGAGATGAATAATATGTAAATTTCATCCAATAGTCTTCTTAAAAGTGCTGTTTTACACCATCTATGACAAGAATCTGTTTTGTTTTTACATCATTTGAGGTTAAAAAGCAACTGAATTTAACATTTTACATTCAGATTTCAAAATATTTCAGCGCCGATATTACTGACTTCACAATAAAGCAATGGAAAATACATCTGCTTATAAAGAAAACGAAAGTCGACAATAATTCTGATGAACTCTGTGGCTTTTTGCATGTGGCTGTCTGCGGGCATGCATGCTAATTAAAGGCCTGAAGAAAAATAATTTCCCTTTTTCCTTATAAAGTTAATGCATGATTTGTATGAAGCTGATAAAATCCCTATGCAAGAATAATCCATGCTTGAGCTGCATATGCAGCTGAAAAAATGGCGTCTCAGACTATTATTAAACTCAGACCAATTATTTTCATATGGATAAGGTGTTCAAAATCAGCACAAAAATAGCTTTACCACCAACTAAATGAAGAATGACATCCATCCTGAAGCTAAAACTATAACCTGAAAATATCAAGCCTCTGAAAATTGTGCATGAAATGGAATATATATATATATAAATGCTTCGAATTCAACTCTCCGCCCCTCATTGGTAGTTCACGTCCTGAATTACCCATGCTGCCCCGGTGTAAAATGACCACAGCTGGGGCTCTGAGCTCTCTAATAAGGCCCTAACAGATGCCTCCATTTTCTGTGGCGTGGCTTGTGACACAAACAGACAATGGGACAGGCAATCAGCTTACAAAAGTACATCACCCGAGCACCCCACCCCCCTGATCCTCCACCCCCTACGTGGGGCAGATCATCAGAGGGCCCTAGATATCCAGAAATGACAGTCACTGAGCTGTTTGTCAGTACAGCAATGAGTGATAGCTGACTTGGTCTGCCATGTAACCATGTGACCGAGCAGCACACGGGCCAAAGCTCAGGAGAGCGAGAGGGAGAAAGCCTGACCCCCCCTTCTCTGGCCCTCTCCCCCACCTCCTTCCTCCTCTGCCCTGTTTTTCTGAGGCACAGGCCTTTGCTAGGCCTCCCCAGTCAGTGGAGAATCAAATCTGCAATTCACAGTGTTAGCAGTGGATGAAAACAGTACAATGACAAGAAAGGACAGACGTAAGAAAACATCAGGCTTACCTCTGTGGATGCATGGCTGAAACAGTGTAATGTCAATACTTATAAAACATGGAGGACAGCCTCAGCCTTTAGACAAGGGAGGGCTCTCCTCTCCACACTCAGAGCTCAGGCCTGTCTGATCAGAGCAGGGCCGTGACTGGCTGCCCTCCCACTAGCAGGATGTAAGGCCTCGTCTGATTGGCCGAAGCGCTTCCTGAGTAATTATCTTTGTTCGGCACTGGCAGGATCAGCAGTGAGTGCGGGAAAGAGCACAGAGGAGAGGGAGAGAGAGAACTAGGCCTCACTCGCACAAAATGCACGCTTGTTTGCGCAGAGCCGCTGCGAAACGGCAGCTAAATGTCTTTTAGCCGTGGATGCGGTGGAAATTCGATGGGATTTCGCATTGAAAGTCTTTTGTTTGTCTCGAGTCCGTGTGGAGCCGTAGGCCTTTGTTTAATCCCTCCCCCCACCGGAGCCGGTTGAGAAATAAGAGACACTCCTTTAGTGAAAATGAGCCTTGAGCAAAAATAGTGCAGTCACCATAGCTTCCTGTGCTTGCACTGCAACTGATTCATGAGCGATATGTAAAGCAGATATGATATTCAACCTAAAATGAGAAAAACACAATGTACTATACCACTATTGTGCCTGTAATCAGTGCAAATCCAAATGAAATACACTTGGATACTGTGTAATGAGTAAACAAAACAGATGGCATTAACTAAAACCTGAAGCACTAAAAAACCCCAAATCATTATATTCAACATAAACTGTTTTCTAGAAAAAGCACATATCGTGAAAAACACATTTGACTATATTCACAAAGTAGAAGAGCTAGACATATGCCACAAATTCATAACAATATTGGTGCTGCTAAAGTAAAAATCTCTGAATTGTTACTCCATGAAGACAATGTTACATTTTAAAGTTACTTTTTTTAGATATATATTAGTAGGAACGTGTTTAGGCCTTTCTAGCAAAAGCTTCCACTAGGCCGCAAACAGCGCCGTCTGCTCTGTGACACTTACATAACACTGACATCTACTGGACAGACAAGGAACAGACAAATCACCATAGGACTATGTTCAAAACTGCTAGGTGAAAGCTTATCAAGAGAAAATCTGTCTGCAACAGCAGTGTTACTGTTTAACTAATACTATTAAATATTTATTTTCCGGCAATTAAAGTTGAAATAAAATAAAACATACATATTGCAAAAAAGGTCAATTTTGCTTTGGAAATCAGTGAGTTTAAGTTACATTACTGAAATTACTAAAAGTAAATCTGAAGTAAAACTACATAACCAGTCAAAAGTTTTTGAACAGTAAGATTTTTAATGTTTTTTAAATAAGTCTTTTCAGCTCAACAAGCCTGAATTTATTTGATCCAAAGTACAGCAAAAACAGTTAAATTGTGAAATATTTACAATATTTTAATATCTATTTAAAATAACTGCTTTCTCTTTGAATATATTTTAAAATGTCTTTATCATCACTTTTCATCAATTTAAAGCATCCTTAAATAAATGCATTCATTTCTGTAATTTCTTTAAAAAATAAAACACACACACACATATATATACTGACTCCAAGCTTTTGAATGGTATAGAGTTTAATGTTACAAAAGCTTTTTATTTCAGATAAATGCTGATTTTTTGGATCTAATTTTTCTATTCATCAAATAATAATAAAAAAATACTAAATTTAAATATTGATAATAATAATAATAAATGTTTCTCGAACAGCAAATCAGCATATTAGAATGACTTCTGAAGGATCATGTGACACTGAAGACTGTAGTGATGATGCTGAAAATTTAGCTTTGCATCACAGAAGTAAATTACATTTTAAAATATATTCAAATAGAAAGCAGTTATTTTAAATAGAAAAAAATATTTCACAATATTACAGCTTTTGCTGTATTTTGGATAAAATAATTGGAGGCTTGGTGAGCAGAAGAAACTTCTTTAAAAACATCAAAAATGCTTACTGTTTAAAACCTTCTGACTGGCAATGTATATAGAAAATACATACAATAATAAAATGGAAAAATAAAATGAAATAAAAAAATATGAAAAACTTTGAAAATAATACATTTTGCATTGGCAGGTTATTTAAATAAAAACGGTTCTTGTTTACTAAAAACTAAAACTGAAATAAAAAGACATATATATATATGAAGAGTTCAAATGCAAAACCAGCTAAATCCATCTGACGTCTTTCTTTAAAAAATGCATTTTTATCAGGCTCAGATGTATAGGTTTCTATGTAAGTACCAGTACTCCTGATTGGGCTGAGGCTGGTATTTTAGCGAGTTGAAGAAAAGGTATTTGATGGACGTATAATATGTGTCGAAAGCATTCACCGTATCATTGTCTAATTTTTGTCCAAGATGGCTTTTAGCTGGTTTTGCACCTGAACTCTTCATATATATATATATATAAATATATAAAACTTACAGAATGAAAAACTAGGACATACTAATAGCTAAATATTAAAAATAAAAGCTTCTTCAAAATATGAACAAATAATATAAAAGTATATAAATAATGCTAAAACAGCAGGTCTGCAAGTCTATTACTATTTTTTAAATGATTATGTACTTTTTAAATTTTGATTAATTTCAGATCGTGTATGTGACTGTGTAAATGTGTATATAAGTTCTACTTATATAACCACACTTTCAGTCTCTCTCTCTTTAAAAAAAAGGGCAAGGCATTTCACGTGATATGGAGAACCACAAAAAAAAGAGACCTGATAAGGAAAAAAAAAAAAGATAGCTAGGCATGATGAACATGTAACCATCTGGACGCTTTGCCAGTTGTCTCTCAACTCATGTAGAGAGGTAAGCTCCCTAACATGTGTTTTATACTTTGCAGACGTTTATTTACTTTTCCTAGAAAGTTTTTAGTTAGTGGAAATGTAGATATCAATAAATAAATATGTGCAAAGATTTATCAATCAACCAGAAAGATTTCTGAGTGACTGTAATCAAATGTTCTGTTCTTTTAATGAAATTTTTTGCTGAAATCATCCTTTTTTTTATTGTAGAGAGGAACTAAACCAAACATGCCCCCGTCAGCTTCCACAAACCTGGGCTACACCCCTCCAGATGGAGGCTGGGGCTGGGCCGTGGTGTTTGGATCTTTCATCTCCATCGGCTTCTCTTACGCCTTCCCCAAGTCCCTTACCATCTACTTCAAGGAAATCCAGGAGTATTTCTCCATCTCCTACAGTGAGATAGCCTGGGTCTCCTCTATCATGCTGGCTACCATGTATGCAGGAGGTTAGAAAGCATATTACTCAACTTTGCATGATAATATACACATGTACGCCATTTCTGGAAAGCTGTGCTATCGCTTGGCATTCCAGGAACTCACACAATCAGGCACAGCAGTTCAATGTGTACTGGAAGTAACCAAATAACAGGGGAAGCCCAAATCAAAGATTACTTTGTCCCCATGGTTGCACAAAGAGCCAGAGCTGCGATCAAGGTTTTAGTATTATTTTTGGGTTCATGACAACTAATACGAGCATTGCATCATCTTGCTGTCTCACCTTACAGGACCCGTGAGCAGTGTTTTGGTCAACCGTTATGGGAGCCGCCCAGTCGTGATAGCTGGTGGGCTAATGGTTGGGGTTGCTATGGTAATGGCTTCTTTTGGCACCACCATTTTGCATTTGTATTTATGCGTGGGAGTCATTGGAGGTACGTATTTCAACGTTTATATAATTTGTATAAATGTCCCTGTTCTTCTGCTAATAAAAGTTGTGTTAGATTGTGATTGGTCAGTGTCAGTGCACTGGGGTTCCTCCCCTGCATGTGTGTTATCAAAGATTACAACCTCAAGGTCAAATCTGTCTGTTTGATCTCCATGTTTAATATAAAATTCTGGGTTTTAGTGAAACATGCTGTTCCTTGTTATTTTGAGGTGAGGAAACTAATCTACCATGTACCAAGAGACCTAATAGAGATTTTGAATGAATCATTCTTTAGAATCAATTTGTTCATGTTATTTTCACAGATCAGATTCTGTGCTTCATTTGTGAATTTG
Source organism: Labeo rohita (assembly GCF_022985175.1). Taxonomy (NCBI): domain Eukaryota; kingdom Metazoa; phylum Chordata; class Actinopteri; order Cypriniformes; family Cyprinidae; genus Labeo; species Labeo rohita. The sequence goes on from NC_066891.1 coordinate 22,633,863, forward strand.
ACTGTTTCAGAGGCAGCGCTCACTAATTCAGTAATCACTTGAAGCAAGTGTCAAGTTAACGAGTCAGTGAATCTGTCTTGTCAGACTCATGAGCCAAAAATTTGGGAGTAAAATGATTCTCAGCACTCCAGTGTGCTGACTAGTGCTGAATAATTCATAGTGCTAGATCAGACTCTAAACTATTTAACATCAGATCTACACTGCTAATCAAAAGTTGTTTTTTTTTTTTTAGGTTTTAGGTTTTTTAAATAAATCTTTTATGCTCACCAGGGCTGCAATGGATCAAACGTACAGTAATAACAGTAAAGACAGTAATGTTTTCAGCATCATTACCCGAGGCTTCAGTGTCATGTGATCCGTCAGAAATTATTATAATATGCTGTTTTGGTGCTCAAGAAATATTTGTTATTATTAGAAGACACTTAATAATTTTGTGGAAACCATCATCCACCTTATTTTTCCCATAAGAACAAATTTTATGGATCTGGCTTCTGGTCTCATCGGCTTCCAGCTGCTTGATATTGCAAATTGCTGCATCTTACTTATTGTAATGTATTTTCTTAATTATGAACATACAGGTTTGTAGTGCAAACAGTTTTACTGTTACTGCACATTGATATTCTTCTCGTAATTTCCCTATACGGATGGCGCGATACCATAATTTTGGCTTTTCATTCGATACCAGAATCTAATACCTTGGTATGGATACTAAATCAATACCATAGGTGACAAATAACAAGCCTGAATTGAAAACAATTTAGTAAGTAATGTTAATATACTATTAGTTCATTTGTCATTTATAAATAATTATTTTGCTAGATTAATAAGTGCTGAAATACTGTTAGGTCAGCTTACCAAATTAATTTTAAGAAAGGTTGCTTTACTGTAAAATATTATTCTAACAGTCAAACTATTCAAAATCATATTATTATCTCTCTCTCTCTCTCTCTCTGTCTCTCTCTCTCTCTCAAACAACCAGTGTTGGGGAAAGTTACTTTTAAAAGTAATGCATTACAATTTTGTGTTACACCCTGAAAAAGTAACTAATTACATTACTTAGTTACTTTTTATGGAAAGTAATGCGTTACGTTACTTTTGCGTTACTTTTTAAATCTGGGCAGCGCTTGCTTCTTTGTTTTTAATATAAAACAATTCTAATGTAAAAGCCCTTTTACACCAAAAGTGAAATGAATTCACCTCAGGCTGAAAGAAAAGTACATTTATGCAGGAGATCACTCTTCAGCTATAAAAAAAAAATGTTAGTTTATCTAAAGTAATTTTTGCTTATTAGTATGGTTGAATTGCATCATCGAAGGTCAGCAGCAAAAACACTGGTTAATAAAAAGGGATTAAATACATAAAGGATATTTGTTTTATTTAACATATTTCATTATTGCGTCATTTTGAGTTTGCATTTCACAGTTTTTATTCATTTTGAGGAATACTGAATCTGTTTTTGTGAGTGAGATGAATTAATGCATGGCGTTAGTTATTTGAAAAAGTAACTATATTATTTTCTTTAGAAATTATAGATATTTTCTTAGAAATTCAAAAGTAATGCGTTACTTTACTAGTTACTTGAAAAAAGTAATATTATTACGTAACTTGCGTTACTTGTAATGCGTTACCCCCAACACTGCAAACAACAGCTGAAATGTAGTGGAGTAAAAAGTATGATGTTATGTTTTGGAATGTAGTGAAGTAAAATTTTCCCAAAGAAAAACACTTTGATAAACTACAAATACTTTTTACATTTACGTGAGTAAAGTAAAAAAATATTTCACTACCGTCCGCCTCTGATCTGTTGTGAATAGGAAAATATTAGGATGAGCAAGTGACAAATGCTTGGCAAGATTTGATGTGTTGCCTCTTGCGATTTATACCAACGCTTGCATACAGGTGTAGTAAGGTCAGTTCGTTCACCTTCATCATCTGTTTTGTATGCAAAATAATGCCATGTTTCATTATACTGTTGTCTTTATTTACTAGTTTGGGGTGGGTCGATGGATTTCATCTGTTTGATGATCCATCGCGTTGTTCTGTTGTCACCTTTACCGGTTTTGCAGCAATTTGTGAAGCCGCCTACAGGTGAACTTAGGAACAGCAGCGTATGAAATACCGATCTGGGCAAAATAATGATATCGAACCGTTTGAAATACAATATATACCGGTATTTTTCCAGTACCGGTATACCGCGCATCCCTATTTCCCTATAGTGGCTAATGAACTGGAAGTCTCACCCACAGTGTTGGGGAGTAACTAGCTACATGTAACGGAATTACATAATTTAATTACAAAATAAATGTAATTGTAATTAGTTACAGTTACTGAGAAAAAATATGTAATTAAATTACAGTTACTTTTGAAAAATGTCAGTGATTACAAAGGGGATTACATCAGATTTTTTCACACACCCACCCCCACTTACAGATTTAATTGACTTCTTTTAAATTGCATTGACTGCTCTAAAATGAGACACCAATGTTTCAGGAGTTTAGGATACAGAATAGGACACATGCTTATTCATTGACTGTTTTATTTCCTATATGGGTTTATGCATAAACTTTATTTTTTAAGATAGTTTTTTCCAAGGCATTGTTAGATGCTAGTGTTTTCTGTCATAACTATGCAAACATTTGATTTCAATGTTATGATCTTGTTATGACATAGATCCGAGTTCGATTCCCGTCTCGAGGTTCTTTGCCAGTCCCGCTCCCCTCTCTCCTACCAGATCTTTCCTGTCATCTCTTTACTGTCCTATCACAATACAAAGCATAAAAAGCCCAAAAATATAAGTTAAAAAAAAAAAAAAAAAAAGTCTGAATTTGTGGTGGCTGTGCTTTAAATTAAATTATTACACAGCTCAGACTCTTTCGGCGCAATTTAAGTCAGTGCTATATGCTTTATAGTTTTTCTAGGCAGAATCTTTGCATTTGGTTAGCTAATAAAATATTAAAGCTTAATTCAATATTATGTGTACAATTTTCTTAATTCTGTCATCCTGGTATTATGGACTTGCTCTATTGTTTCATACAAACGCAGCTGCTGCCATTTTTTTTTTTTTGTACACTGTAATGGATTATAAGATAACTAACAAACTAGTACTACTACTAAATTATTTATGTGGTGAAATGTTGTGTAAGAAAACTGGTATGACTGCACCGTATCCCTAAAATGTCTAGTTTGAACTTGCCGTTTGCTAGCAATTGATTTCTTTGTGGAAGCTTTGTGTTCAAATATTTCAACTCAGATCAGTGTTTCGTGTCTAATAATTTTGACATGAAACATCTAAATAATCTATCAAGCAGCTGTGTAATAAGTGAGATAATGTACATTCAGCCAGTTGTTATCGCAAAATAAAGATGTACATTATCCCTTACTTATTATAATCTTAATTCAAGTGATGAAGGATTTTGAAAGTCTGACAGTAATCAGTGTTGAACGCTACTGTAAGGTTAACTCTGCCTGTTTTAAATGTTTCAAAATGATTAACAGTTGAAAATATTAGAAATTTAGAAAAGTAATCAAAAAGTAATTAAAAGTAATAAGTTACATTACTTTAATAAAGTAATTGAAAAGTTACAATGCTTATTACATTTTAAATCAAGTAACTTGTAATCTGTAACCTATTACATTTCCAAAGTAACCTTCCCAACACTGCTCACCCATAGGCTTACTTCCGTGTTGAAGAATAAGGTGGATACATTTTTGGATAAAATTTGATTTAAAATGTTTAAAAGAAGTTTTATTTGAAACAGAAATGTTTTGAAACATCATAAACATCTTTTCTGGACTTTTGACCAATTTAATGTGTCTTTGATGACTAAAAGTATTAATTACTTTTAAATAAAATAATAACTAAATAAAAAATAAAAATATTACTGACCCCAGACTTTTGAATGATAGTGTATGTCAGTGTGACTGGAACATTAGACCCTTCTCTCTTTAAATAGGTATTTAGAGCATTATGAAGTATGTCAAATCCTTATAGTACTTCTGATACTTGGTTAAAAACCAAAGTTGGGTTAAATATGGACAAACCCAGCAATTGGGTTGTTTTGTGTTGTTTGGGTTAAATGTTTGACCAACCTGCTGGGCAGTTATTTTAGTTTTCTTTGCGCAGAATAGCCTGATAAAATTACGGTTGAACTACTGATGTCACATGGACTATTTTAACAACATTTTACCACATTTTTGTGCCTTGACCATGGGACACTGTAAAAAAATACTGGGTTTTGACCCAGCAGTTGGGTTAAATGTTTAACCCAACCTTCTGGGTAGTTTTATTTAACTCAACTATTGCTTAAAAATTACTATATGGCTGGCTTAATGGGGTCATCGGATGCAAAGTTGACTTTTACATGTTGTTTGCACATTAATGTGTGTTGGCAGTGTATGTACAAATCTACCCTATAATGATAAAAATCCATGCAGTGGTTTTTAATTAATCTGTAAAAATAATATCACCTTTTTTTTAAATCGAGTGGCGTCACTCCGACAGAGGCCGCTCCCATGATGATTGATGATTGATTGACATGAGCGTTTTACCTCAGACCAGCTGTAACAGTCCGACCTCCATTGTTTCGATGCCAGAGCAGGGATGTAAGTTAGACAAGAATATCTCAGATTGAGCGATTGAGGCATTGTGTTGCTGGATGTAATAATGAACATAGTGGTCGTCATTTACTCCCGACATCTGAGCCGCTGAAGATGCAGTGGATTACATTTGTTTGTGAAGGGAATGCGTCTCCCGATCTACAAAAAAATGTTCACGCAAATCATTCGTATCCAGTTCACCTACAGCAAATCAGGTTTTTTTTTGAGCCTCTGCAATCATCTTTCCAGCTAGTTCAACCTAAACACGCTAAATGCGGCTAAAGTAAACAGGCTCGTCACTCCACAGAGAGAAGAGAGAGGCGGGGCGAGTAGAGCTCATTTGCATTTAAAGGAACTATTATTATTTATTCATTTACTGAACATATTAATAAATGTTAATTTCCAATCTACTTTGGGTTAATTTTAATCAAGAAATATATTATTTTTAGGTAACAGTTAAGCTGAATATATCTACCCAAAAGGTTGGGTTAAACATGTAACCCAGCCGCTGGGTCAAAATAACCCAGTCGCTGCATGGGTTTGTTTATTTCACCCAGCGCTGGGTTGTTTTTAACCCAGCATTTTTTAGGATCAGAGTGCTCTCGGATTACATGAGGGTGAGTAATTAATGACAGAATTTTTATTTTTGGGTGAATTATCCCTTTAACTCAACAGTCAGAGCGTGGGCTTTTTGCGTCTTCTACAGGAGAGAGCGAATCTCATCGCCACTGAAGTGGTGCACTTCTTCAGTGAAATAAAGGTTTGTATATACAAGTCTTGTCTTGTGCTGTAAATTATTTTATTTTACACAACGCAATGGCCACATGATGGAAATGCCTTTTGCCTTGCAAAACAAAATGATTTTATTCGTTCTAATACTGATTTAATTTATTTTGATGTTAAAATATGTTCCCTAATCTCATTACTGTTTGTTTATGGGCAGGTTATGGAGTCAGTCACAGCATCTTTCAGCTGTGAGTGGAACACAAGGCGGCGGTGTGAGGTTTGCAGTTCCATCACTGAACAGCAGCTTATCACCAACTCAAATTTCTTTGACACAAAAGCACGAGAATCAACACTATTTTGGCTAAAAGGGATTACAGAGAATGGTAGAATGCACTTGAATTAAAGGAGAAGTTCACTTCCAGAACAAATATTTCCTGATAATTTACTCACCCCCATGTCATCCAAGATGTTTATGTCTTTCTTTCTTCAGTCAAAAAGAAATTAATGTTTCTGAGGAAAACATTCCAGGATATTTCTCCATATAGTGGACTTCAGTGGGGATCATTGGGTTGAAGGTCCAAATTGCAGTTTTAATGCAGCTTCAAAGAGCTTTACACGATCCCAGCTAAGAAATAATCTAGCGAAACAATGTCTTTTCATAAAACAATAAAAATGTATATATTTTCTAACCTCAAATGCTCATCTTACACTAGCTCAACTTCACGCATTACGTAATCACATTGGAAAGGTCACGCGTGAAGTAGGTGGAAGTACCAACCCAGTGTTTACAAAGCGAATGTGCAAAGAAAGGTTGATTGTACAGTGTACAACAATGTTGGGTCTATTTTGAAATTGGAGGAGAAAATGAGATGCTGTTTATCGGCACGTGAAGTTGCACATGCGCATCGCAGAGCTAGTGCAAGATGAACATTTGTGGTTAAACAGTATATAAATGTAACATTTTTTTTTAGAAAATGACCAATCGTTTCACTAGATAAAATCCTTATTCCTCAGCTGGGATCATGTAGAGCTCTGTTGAAGCTGCATTAAAACTGCAGTTTGGACCTTCAACCTGTTGATCCCCATTGAAGTGCACTATATGGAGAAAGTTCTTGGAATGTTTTCCTCAAAAACCTTCATTTCTTTTTGACTGAAAAAAGAAAGACATGAACATCTTGGATAACATGGAGGTGAGTTATCAGGCACTTTTTCTTTAAGTGAACTTCATCTTTAAAATGTTACTTTCAAATGTTACATTTTTTATTTCTAAAATGCTTGTTTTGATTGTGTATATTGTGTGATGCTGTGTATTCATCCAAATAAATTCATGCTGTCTTATATTTTTTGCCTATTGGTGGTCTTGCTTATTAATAAATGTTCGCCTTTTGATTATTACTGTTGCCTCTAGTAATTCTGTATGTGATTTCTAGTTTCTAACCCATTTTAAGCTAGTCATACAGTAAATGTTAAACAATAGTTCAGTTAAACATTTAACCCAACCAGCTGGGTAAGCAGTGTGACCAACGTGTGATCTGTCCAATATTTAACCAGCGTTGGGTTGCCAAATAACCCATGGTCATTTATAACCCAGCTTTTTAAAATTTAGAGTGTACATAAATTCAGAGAGTACTTTTACTCAAGCAGAGTACTTTTACTACAGTAATATTCCATCAGGATATCTCTTCTTCTCAAGTACAGGTTTTATTTTTAATCAAATGTTAACTTTATGAAAATTCACATAAAAATGCTTTTGTTTTACAGGCTTTGGCTTAGCTTTTAACCTGCAACCATCTCTCACAATAATCGGTAAATACTTTCTTGTGAAAAGGCCAATAGCAAACGGACTGGCAATGGCAGGCAGCCCGGTCTTCCTGTCCACCCTGGCTCCCCTCAACCAGTTTCTCTTTGACCATTTTGGATGGCGAGGAAGCTTCCTCATCCTTGGAGGAGTGGTGCTGAACTGCTGCGTGGCAGGATCCCTTATGAGACCCATCAAGATAAAAACAAAACCACCAGTGAGCAAAACCACAGATGAGAACGATACAGCAAAACCGGACGTCACCTCTCAGACAGCTGGACAAGACAAGTCCAAGCAGTCAGGCTGTGCCGCAAAGGTCAGCCAGTTCATTGACATCTCACTCTTCAAGCACAGAGGCTACCTGATCTATCTGGTGGGGAACGTGCTCTTGTTTTTTGGATTTTTTGCACCAGTTGTTTTCCTGGCACCATATGCCAAGCATCAGGGGATAGATGAGTACTCCGCAGCATTCCTGCTCTCCATATTCGCTCTAGTAGATATGTTTGCACGTCCGGGAACGGGTTTGGTCGCCAACACCAAATGGATCAGACCCAAGATCCAGTATTTCTTCAGCTTCTCTGTGACGTATAACGGCCTGTGCCACCTGATTTGTCCACTCTTACCAGGTTACAGTGGCCTGGTGGTGTACGCAGTGATTTTTGGCCTGGCTTTCGGGATGGTGTGTGCTCTTCTGTTTGAGGTACTCATGGATTTGGTGGGAGCCCAGCGCTTCTCCAGTGCGGTTGGGCTCGCTACCATTATAGAGTGTGGGCCTGTCCTGCTGGGGCCACCAATCTCTGGTAAGTCCCAAAAATAAGATCTCGCTATGTTATAATGTTCAGGATGTTTATTCACAGATTTATTCCTCAGGTTTACTGGTCGACATCTTCATGGACTATAAATACATGTACTATGCTTGTGGCATGATGATGCTAGCTGGAGGTGTCTTCCTCTTCATCATGAACTTTTACAACTATAGATTGTTGGAAAAGGAAGAGAAAGAGAAACAGGTGGAAGATCGGCTAGAGATCGGCTCAGCCAAAGAGCTCGCTGCCAATGAGGAGGACAAAGACAACGAGGAAAAGATCAGACTCAACACAGAGGAGGAAGTAGGGAAATCCATCTGTGAAGAGCCTTAAATCTGTCATCTTTTGTTAGAATCTGTGTCTGTTTATGTGTTGTTTTGTCTGTCTACATATCTGCTGTTCTGTATCTATCTATTGACAGCGAGACAGGGTTTGAAATTGTTTTATAATCTTACCTGTGTATTATGTTAAAGCTGTGACGAGACATGAAGTAGTGCTGGTAGGATATCTGAAAGTATTAGACTGCTGAATGCTACTTTTGACCAATGAGAATCAAGTATTCCAGAAACCTGCATTTTTATTAACCAGCTTTTCTTAGCATTTTGTCTGTTTTTGCAATTTGTTATTAAGATCTATTGCTTATTTTAAGAGTTTTCTTTGTATATTAGTACTTTAATACGTTATAGGTTCAATCTAAAAATGTTATGCAGATGGGAAAACAGATTATTATTACACATATTAAAGGAGACTTTTTTACAAGATGTAATATAAGTTTCAGGTGTCCCCAGAATGTGTCTGTGAAGTTTCAGCTCACAATACCCCACAGATCATTTATTATATCAAATGCCAATTTTGAGTGGAAGCAGGAACACGCTGTTTTCGTGCATGTCTCTTTAAATGCAAATGAGCTTTTAACAGGTAAACCAGCACAGAACCTAATAGGGTGTTGCGCATGCGCGACTGAACGAATCACTCCCCGAGATGACTCGTTTGTCCCGAGTCACATTAAAGATTTGTTCAAAATGAACAAATCGTTCAGGAACGGCCCATCACTAGCTGCTCCCCGCCCCCTTTTTGCAGATCAGGGCTGCGCCATTACAGCTTATATCTCAGATCTCTGAGATCTGAACATCTGTTTGGTTTAGATTATCATGTCTATCGCGTTGAAATCATGTGTTTTAAACCATATCAGTTTAAACTTCTGATATAGGGTTTTCTAAACGCACACATCCGAAGCACACGCACAGAAAGCGGCTGTCGCACGTCATGAGTACCAAACTAAGTTCTCTTTCATGTCATATTGTGCTTAAACTGTAAAATGCACACACGTTTATGTTAAAAACACGAGTTAAAAAACAGTCAGTTGTGTCTGTGAAGGTAAACATCTGGGAGAAAAATCACGTTTAAATTAGATCTATGTATCCTCTTGTATCCTTTGAGGTTGGGACTCTAATAGTGTTTTGTTCTACTCTGTGCAGCAAACGACAGAACAGTTAGCATGCTTTGCTTGAACTTTCACCAATATTATAATAAGATCGCCTTTATAATAAGCGAAATCTAAACGGCTCATTTTTTCACATGCTTGCAGAAAAAGGCTTACCAAAGTCAAAGTTACTGGGTCGTCCTTTTTCACGTTTTCTGGGTTGGTAGCTTCACCAGGGCTCCGATTATAGCACTTAAACATAGAAAAAGTCAGATTTTCATGATATGTCACCTTTATGATTTCACCTTGACAAATGAATATAGTGACGTGTCTTAAGAAAAACAAAAATTTATTTATCTATATAGACAGATAGCACTCATGCAGGTTCATTTTTTTACACATTGATTAAAAAACAGTTGGTTTGTGTAGCATATTTAAACTCAAAACACACTACTTACATCTTAGAGCACCATATTACTCAAGTCAGGAGAGCTGATCGGTCAAATGATCATCAGAGCTTTTAGTCTCTGATCTATGCATAGAAACACTACAGGCCTTATTTAAGAGTGGAATGTATGTACCAGACGATTAAACACATTCCAAAGCTTTAAATGCATTTGCTGTGCAAGCTTTGCTATGTACACATCTATGTTACAGACCTAGCCATACTTGTTTAAAGGGATAGTTCACCCAAAAATGACTATTCTGTCATCACGTACTTGCCCTCATGTTATTGTATTCATTTCTTTTTTTACTAATAAAGAGACATTTATCAAAATAGCTTTTGGGTTTCCAACAGAGGAAAGAAAGTCATACAGATTTGGAACATGATGACATGAGAGTGAGTAAATGAAGATTTCACTTATTTAGACTTTCACAAAGTCCTATTTGAAAAAACACTGGAAGCATGGCCTTTTCGTTCGACACACATAGAACAGACATAAACAGAAACCTATTCAAGTAAAACAGCCAGAGGGGGTTACAGCTTTAACCAGGGATGTTTGAGACACTGAGCTGCTGTTGCCCTCCGCTCTGGCAGGAAGTCCAACATCTGTAACAGGAAATCAGAGAAAAGTGACGCCTCTCTGAGGAGAAAGTGATATTTCTCCACCAGCACTTCATAAATCCCCCATGGACGGAGGACGGCTATTCGCTGCAGGTCACCTGTGCAACAACAATCATAGGTAAAATAATGAAACCACTGCAACTCTTTTATCCTGAATTTGATCTCTTAAGATGAATTAGGCAAGATAATTATAGTGTTGTACTCACCCTTGCGGTTGAAATACTCGTAGGAATATTTTCCAGACAGAGCCACTGACACTGGGATCTTACCCAGGAGCTCAATAATATGAGCCAAGTGGTCTAAAAATAATAGAAATGGTCAATCCCACAAATCTACACTTCTAATAAAAAAATCAATGACAGCTATTAAATAGTTTACCTTCCTCTAAGGAGAAATTCGGCCCTGCTTTGGGTTCAAATAAGGAATCACCAGTAACAAGCTCAAATGCCTGATGAAAAATAATACAGATAAAAATAAGAAGTGCTGGACAGTAACTGATTACATGTAATCTGGATTACGTAATCAGATTTAAAAAAGTACAATTAGAGTATATTACATTTTAAAATGCTCATAATCAGATTACAGTTACTTTTTATGGATTACAAGATTACAAAGCATATTATTTTTACGTTTTTTACATATTTTAAAATCTCCCTAATTCTTATTTTTCTGTTTTAAATTGAACTTTCTAAAATTGTTATATCAATGAAAATGGCAGATAATTGCCAAATACAGATGTGTAAAACTTCAATCATACCCGAAAAGACTTGAGGCTGTAAAGGTGCTTCAACTAAGTAGAGTTAAGGGTATGAATACTTATGCAACATACTTATTTTGGTGTTTTATTTTGAATAAATTTGCAAAGTTGTCACAAATCTGTTTTGTGCTTTGTCATTATAGTGTATGGAGGGAGATTGTTGTGGAAAAAAAAGGCTGCAACATAACAAAACATGAAAAAAATGAATGCATTTATGGTATGGTATGAATACTTTTGCAAGACACTGTAAAACTACAAACAACAAGATCAATGCATAATCCAGTTAATCCAATCGTGTGCTAAACAGTTGTACACTTCTGAAACTCAAGAAAAGATGAAGAACACTCCGTTGACAGCTGTAGACTCACCAAGCAGGCCACACTCCAGATGTCAGCTGGAGGACCATATTCAGAGCCTAGAAGAACCTCCAGAGAGCGATACTGTCTGGTCTGGATCTCCTGACAAAAGTGTTTGTACTATAACAAAAAGAGGTAATCTAATCAGACATAAACATCAAGTGATTTCATTGATTCAAAATATGCTTTCACAAGACCAGGCTGCACATTGTTTGACTTTAAGGAAAGCATTATATGTGTCGCACCACCCAACATGAGCTGCCAAGGTCTGCAATCTTCACCGTGATGTTATCCAAGTTTCCAGGTTTTCCAGCTGCTTCTGCACGAAAGTAGTAGATTATGACTTTATGCTACATTTATGACAGTGATTCATTGTAATGATTTACTTCATTCACATTTAATGATTTTCTTACTATGCTCCTGGAGTAACTTAGTTTTAATGGCTGAAGAGTACGTTTGCATCGCACCCCCTGGAGGATGAGATGAGGACTGCGGTGTGAGACACAGCAGGATGTTCTCAGGCTTGATGTCTGTGTGAATGATCTTGCAGTGGCCGTGAAGATACTCCAGACCTTCAAGCACCTAAGACAAGATACAGTGCTGATTTATATGGTCTATCTTTTTTACACACCAGGTCTAAATTAAATGTTACACACATTGAAGTGTCTCACCTGAGTGATGACACGTTTGACAAAGGTGAGAGAAAGACCTGGATTACCAAAACACACTTGCCAGCAGCGTAAGTCTGGTCCCAGCAGCTCCAGCACCAGACAAATATCTACATAGGGGTCAAGGATCTAATAACACAAAGAATGTGTGCAGCTTGTGAACAGCTCTTTTTATTATATATTATATGACGATTTATGATTTATGTCATGTTTTACAATAACTCAAACGTACCACGTTCAATCTGCAACAAACATCACATTTGATAAAAGTCCTTGCCTAAAAACATGTACATGCCAATTTTCAATAATAGTCAGAGTGTCACCAGCTGGCAGCAGGAAATTTGGCACATATAAATGACTGACATATTCCTTTATTTACCACTTGCATGCATATTGCTCACCGTTCTGTGTTTTCCTAAAGCCACCAGGCGGCGGGTGAGTCTGGGTGCGAGTGCCCTTTCTGCGCTGCTTGCAGCTTTAATTACTGTTGTAGTGCCTTATTTCACATAACATTATGAAAGGATACGAATGCCGTTCACACCAGCTATCTTAAACTCATCCAGTAACTGCACTATACGTCCTTTAAGAGGGTTACGGGCAGTTGGACCGCTGGCCTGAAGAGGGAAAAGGTTTTAAGTAAAAACACACAATGGAAGAGAGACCAAAGAACTAGTGAGAGAGAGAGAGAGAAAGCGAGAGACACTCACACATTGCAGTAATGTCAGTTCATCTTGGCCAGCCTGAGTGAATCCAGCTCCGCTCTTCAACACCTTCACTGCCACATGCCTGCCTGACCTGCAAAACCACAAACACGAACATTTGAGAACTTTTAAACACACATGCACACATTTACACAAGGCAACACATAGAACACAAAGTTTCAGTACCTGAGGTCAATGCAGAGCCATACAGTAGAGAAATAACCCCATCCCAACTTTGACAGAACCTTGTATCTCTTATTAAACACATCTCCCACATGGACTGGGTGATACCCACCTATAAAGAGAGATAATGAACTGTGAGAAAATGTTCTTCACTGGAGATTCTTTGGAGAACCAGAAAAGTACTTTCTATGGAATAACTGCAAAAACCCTCTTCTGGAACCTTTACTTTTAAGAGTGTAACATATAATATTACATCACTTTTATTAATGACTAATGACAGATTTGAAGAGGCTCACCGTAGCAGTAATCTCTTGGATCTTCTTGTTCCTCTGTGTAAACTGGTTCAAGATGTTCATAATTCCTTAGTGTTTTCATCTTAGAGTCCATAACTACATCAGACCTGCATTAGAACATATACATGCATATATTATCATTTTAAAGTGACATCTGACTATTCATACATGCGTAATCACACATACATGATGCAAAAAGTAGTATGAGAGTCATACATTTTTGCAAATGTAAGCGTAAATAATTCAGTGGTTGCTGACGTAATGGAGCATATACAAAAGCCTAAATCTGTGCTGTGTATTCTTAGACGACCATAAACGTCCAGTAGAGGTGGAAACACAGCTCTTCTATCCTGACACATTTGGCACACCAAGGGTCAGATAAGCCAGTACCGCATTTAGTTCTCAACACCCGCTGCTGTGGGAGTTTACTGCAGGATCTGAACCGTGACCTGAAAATATATCACGCCACTGTCTGTCTGTCACTCATGTCACACAATACTTTGGAGGGCAACATGAGGGCATATTTTCGCAGTCAAACTCACTGTTAAATTTTAACTTGATTGCTAGTGAAAGAAATTTTACTGATTGAAAAACAATGCATTAAGAGCCAGGGGTGTAAACTTTTGAACAGAATGAAGATATGTACATTTTTCTTATTGTGACTAAATATCATACTTTTTTCAAATCGTACTGCCCTTCAGAAGAGAACAAAAGATACTTACATGTTCCCAGAAGACAAAATATGTTAAATTTACCCTGATTTTCAAATTTTAAAAGTTTACACCCCTGGCTCTTAGTGCATTTTGTTTCCTTCTGGAGCATCAGTGAGTGTTTGAACCTTCTGTAGTAGTTGCATATGAGTCCCTCAGTTGTCCTCGGTGTGAAAAGATCATAGAGTCATTGTTTTTCTGAAAAACAGTAGGCAGTTTAACTGTTTAGGAAAAACAAGTGACTCCTGAACAACTATCACTAAACAAAAAACAGCTGTGGATCATTCAGGTAACAACACAGTATTAAGAATCAAGTGTATGTAAACTTTTGAGTCATTTTTATAAATTCAAATATTATTTTGGACTATATGTAAACATATGTGAAATATCTTATTCAGGTCAGTACTAAATAAAAAATAACATGCATTTTGTATGATCCCTCTTATTTTGGTAAAATTAACATTTTGACTTCGACATTACTAATACATTAATTTATTCTAAAATTATAATTCTAAAATCACTGTGATATGTCTGTGTTAAACAAGGAACGAATGTGGGTGTAACAGCAGCATAATGTCTTTCTGTCAAGTACTTGAAATGTCAATTAGGTGGATGTTCTTAAATGATCTTACAAGTGGTACATGACTGCTATAGACCAATAAATCACATACTATATATAAAAGAACATAACTCATCTAAATATAAAGCAGACATTTTCATTATATAAGGACTGACTTCTGCCAACACCAGTTGGGCAGTACAGTATCCTTGTCCTGAAGACCAGCGTTTACTGTCATACAACTGCAGCCAAACTCTCTCATTTAAACTTTTTATAGAAAAACTGAAAGATGTTTACTACCAAAGGCCACAAACATAATGTCTCACCAAAAACAGCAATCCAGCAACAGCAGCAGATTTTAAATATTTTTGAAAGCCTTTACAATAAAACATACATAGAAGCATGGTGAGTAAGGAGGTGTGTTGTACTCACGATTTGGCGCAGATCATGTCCTTTGTGTTTGTTTGCATGATTTCATCAGAGGTCTGGAGCTGCTTATAGATGCTCATCCTGACTTTATGATGGGGGGATTTCCTCTAAACCCACCACAACCCTCTCACTTTCCACACCTCTCTCTCTCTCTCTCTCTCTCTCAGGGTTGAGAGATATTCTGAGGTGACAGGTGGCTGTGCTGCTCACTTTAACTTAAGCATATTCTGTATAGTAGCAATAATTAAAAATGAAAACACTGGAGAGGGGGTGAATGTTTATCTGTAACATATTTAGGCTAGTAAGTATTATGCAGTATTTGGAATGGAATGTAAAACAGATTATACTCACACATGACATCATCATCTATAAAAAGACAGTGGTATTCACAAAAACACGTGCCGTGCAATTTGGAGCATGAGTTGCTGTGGTTTCTGTGCATTGTCTTGCATGCAGAGCTGAAAATACCCATACGGTTAACTGGGGAAGAGAGAGAGATAAAGTATCTGTCTGTTGTTAATATGAACCTGTTAACACTTACTAGTTACAGTGATAAATACTGCAGAAATGGGGTAATTTGTGGGTGTGCATGAAAGTAGATGAACAAAGGATAGCAAAGCATCTAAATATTAGTTGTGAACGAAATAAAACTAAAACATTTTTTTTTTTTTACACTTTAAACAAATGTATGGGAATGAAGGATAGTAAATATCACAAAATGCAGTTGTGCAACTATAGGGAAATAATGAGAAGAATAACAACGTGCAGTAAACTGTAAAACTGTTTAAACTTTTTACATAACAGTGTATTTATTATTAAGATAATGCATTAAAATAATATGGTAAGACACACCAGTTTGCAATATCAAGCAGCAAAACGAGCTGTTTTATACAGCTAAAAATAGCTGGATGCGGATGAGACCGGAAGCCAGAACCATAACATTCACAAATGGCTGCGCCCGCTATTGTGGGTATTGAGGTACCCTATTGAGGTGGATACGCGACAAAATAAAACAATAAAAACCAAACCAAAACACGAAAATTGTACATTATTATATTTATTTTAATTAATATAGAGGAATATTTATGTATGTTTACATTAAAATATGAACTCAAAATACTTAGCAAACTTATATTTAGGTCTCAATTTAGTGCCATTTAAGTCCTACAATTTTCTCATGTGAATCCTTGCTTCATTTGGAAGTGCACTGCATTATAGAAGTAAGATGTGTTGCAAATACTGTTTCTGAATACTGTTTATATGAGCCTTATTAAATGTGTTTTATTAGAAGCATTTTATGGAGGTCACTGTGCTATTTCAGTCTGATCACCAGCTGATGATTAATAAGCACTGATAGCTAATAAAATCTCTATCTTAAGAAGCGTAATGGCAATTCTCTTCCTTCTTTTATCTAGCGTTCTCCCCTGGGTTTTGTACTCTAAATGGGGCATGTCTCAAAACTGCATCATGGGTCATAAATAGATCACAGCTACTCTCATACTGCCAACTGCCAAAGTGATTTTACAGTTTGACTGTAACACAAATCAGAAACAATTATCTGGAATAGAAGCAGCTGAGACATTAATCACAAAGCACATAATAACCAAATGAAGAGTTCATTAGAAGTGAGAAGGATTCAGTAGGCTGAGTGAATAAGCTTGAGTTGAGAGCGTTTATCTACCATTAAAAGTGTATTGAGCTTTCCATCGACCTTGATAACATCAGCTGTTGATGCTTTGCTACTGTTCTGTGCTAAAATAGCCACCAGCATGTCTAAAGAGGGTTTGCATTTACATCACAGCAGCCATATCGGCGATACTCGGATATAAACAACAGTATTGATTGCACGGTTAATGTACTACTGAATATGTTTTTCTACTAATTTATGCTGTCTAAACCACTGAAAATACATGTGGAAGCTGCTAAATCATATATAGAAGGACTTAAGTAAGCAGAAAAGGGCACAATATTTTGACAAACTGAAGTTAATAGGTGGTAAAGACAAGTTTGAGCAGTATTAATTAAGATATTAGCCTAATATTTCAAATATTAGGCTAATATCTTAATTAGTACTGCTCAATTTACCTCATATTACCTACCTGACTGGGAATAGTAAGAACAAAGATGAATGTTGTCAAGATTCTTGCCCTGGAAATCCTGGTTCAGTTTGGCCAACCACAAACACCTTTTGTTCCTCAGACAGTTGTTTTGCACTCTTCTCCTTGATTTGTTGTAACTTTTGGCAGTCTACCCTGGTGAAAAAAACAGCATATGCTGGTAGGTATGTTTTGATGCTGGTTTAAGCTGGTTTATGCTGGTCCTTTGCTGGTTTATGCTGGTCATGTTGCTGGTCAAGGACCAGCATAAACCAGCAAAGGACCAGCTTAAACCAGCACCAAAACATACCTAACCAGCATCCCAGCATCAAAACATACCTACCAGCTTATGCTGTTTTTTTCACCAGGGTATATAGCTCTCCAAATGTTTTTTCCCGGTTCAACCGATTAGTACAGCCCAAAACATGACAATAATGAACCATTTTCAGCAGCAATAATCAGCAAAATATGTGAGTTTCGTTTGGTTCAGTGGCATTGTTTACATTAAGTGCCGCCAATATGGTGGATTGATGAGTGATGACATGCCTGAAAACAATGTGAAATGTTTTAAAGTTTTAATTGATTACTAGTTACTTTTAACTGCATTTACAAAATGAATGCTTCTGTATCTAACACAGCTGTAAAATGCTATAGATAAACACAAAGAATCCTATAATTATTCTATATCAATGCGATAAGCTGCTACATTGTAGTTAAAGCCGTATGTTTTTTTTTTTTTTTTTTTAACCTTCAAATATCCATTGCAAAATCATACTGTCAGTACACTGACTTCTAATTAGGCGAATAGCTTCTGTTTCTTTTTCACGCTCCATATCCATCTTATTTTTCTGTAAGAGTGGTCCATTTTTAAATTTTATGGGTTTGGCTTCCAGTCTCATGGCGTCCAGCCATTTTTATCTGTAGGTTGAACAGTAGGTTTTGCTGCTTAATAATATTGCAGACTGGTGTGTCTTACCACGTTATTTTAATGTATTATCTTAATTATGAAGACACTGATTTGTAATGCAAACAGTTAGCGTTTACTGTATGTTGTTATTCTTCTCATTATTTTCCTATAGCGGCTAATGAATCGGAAGTCTCACTCATAGTTTAGTGAGCAGGTACGAAATTCCGCAAAAAAGGCTGACATCAAATGCACTTATTCTCTTTAATCACCACAGTATTATGTTCACAATAGTGAATTCCACTCACTTAACCGTAGGGGGCTCCAAAGTTGCAAGAATATACAAAACAACATACAGGCGTCTAACTTAAAACACTGCTTGTGGTACAATTACTATAATGCATTGCTTCTCGTTATTTTAGAGGATTAAATCAATATTAAATACATTTTACTCTACTGATGTCAATACATATACATTGATTACAAATAAGATACTCCTAATGGAGCTTCTATACGTTCAAAATGATCTGACCTTCAGTCTCTGGATGGTTTCCAAAGACACACACACACGAAAGCACTATTACTCGGCAACACTGACACACACACACACACACACCTCTCTGAGTGCCAGTGAGGAGTTTCGACCTGACCTCATTTGAAACATCATAACATGAGTGAATAACCTGGCACTCAGAGCAAAAGATCAATATTTATTGACAATATACCATTTGTTAGGATCGCAGCACGATTAAAGCAATTTGTCAGCACATTAATGCATTCTAGGTGGTTTTTAACGAGTAACTATTTAGATTAAAGCTATTCGTGTTCACAAAGGAAGCAGAAGTCTTGAGGTTTGTCACCTAGAGAAGACACTCTTTTTTTTCTGACAGGGATTGAAGATGAGGATAAATATATACAGTCTCTCTGCTGCTGTCCTGTAGAGGCTGGTTTTAGACCTGGCAGATGGGCAGTTGCACATATCCTGGCTGGAGTGAATCCAGTGAATCCTGAGTGACAGCAGCACACACAGAAAGTCCTTATAAGGTAAACCTGTGTATACAGAAGGATGTGATGGAGACATGTTTTCCAGAGATCCAAGATATTCATTAAAGCATTACTTATTTATAACTGACGTTGATCCTTTAATACTAAGATGCAATCATTGTCTAAAAAAAGCAATTTTGTGAACAGTTCACTTGAAAAAAGCTGAAAGACCAACACATTCTGAAACACTTTATGAGTTGTAGCAACATTTTATTTACAATAGAAATGCACAGGTAAAAGAACAACAGATGGTACAAACAATTTACAGTTGCTTCAAATAGGCCAGCGCATCCTGTGCAAGACTTACAAAATAATCTAGTGTATCACAGCCACACATACGTACAAAACACTGAGCACAACAGTGAACTACAGCAAAAATAAGACCAGTATATCTGCATGAACGCTTAAGAGATCTGAACAAACACTGACAACTGCAGTCAGCTCACTGTAGATTACAAGCTTGAAAAAAAAAGTTAATTTTAAATTTAGGGGGTGGATCATAATAACCAAATTTGGTCTGTACATTAACACAAAATAAATAAATAAATACATAAAAATCAATAAGAACGCAAAACGAGCGAGCAATGCACAGTGCGACAGTTATCGCAGCAGCTCACAATAAAATGTGCATTCAGTGTTTAGAAAATGTAAAAAATAAAGCAAATTAATATTAGCCATGATCTGATCACCAAAAGAAATCAAGAATTAAAAGTGTGACAGCTGGAAAATTTAATTTGCAAAAGAAACCTGTGAAAATATTTTTGAAAGGATGGTCATGATCGCACAAATAATAATAATAGCAATAAAAAAACAGCATAAATTAAATACTTCCGACAGAACTATTTCAGCCAAGTGTGCAGGGATGTACCGCAGATATACACACAGCCACAGAAACTTTATTTACTGAAAGCCAGCCGAAAAACATCGAAAAGCACACTTTAACACTGAAAAAACAAACCTCAGTGACTATGAACAAATGTACAACTGAGCATTGTGAATGTTACATGAAACCTATTCACCTAAATCAAGTGTGTTAATCGGGTTAACCTGCCATTTACATAATCATAATTGACAATAAACTGCACATGCGTGATGCATGTGCCAACCTAAAATCTCTGAAATCACGGTGAGTATCCATGCATGTGTTAATGTATATAATACTGTAGCCTGTGCCACATGAAAACATCTTAAATGGCCCTGTTAGGTTGAGGTCCCTTAAACCAATGTTTTTCATTTAAAACAAATCCAAAGTCTGGATAAAAACAGTTTTTAAGAAAGCACTTAACAAAACGTCTATGGGAGTGTTGAGCAAGAAAATTCATTTTAGTTGTCCTTAGAAGCCATCCTTTTTTTTTTTTTTCCTTTTAAGACACGGGCTGCAACATAAAGCACATCACACCAAATGCATGAATTAGCAGTTTCCCAAGAATCCGACAAACATAAAGTCGGTCTTTGTAAGACTTATTTTTTAAATACAGGAAAGGTGGTGCTCAAGCATGCTTGACACGCTGAAAACAACATTCTGAGCTTGGGGCCGCACGTCGCAATGCAAAAAACCCTGGTGGACTAGCACATGGGGTAAGGGACTGCCCCGCCAACACCAGTAGTTTCACAGGCACTGTAGCTTGTTGGCAAGTGACGGCTGTGCAGATGAAACAGAGAGAGCAGCTCTACAGACCAGCAATAATATCTATGAGAGATTCACACGTTTTGAATCTGTGAATGCTGTCTTTAATCGTAACCATCCGTCTCAAATGTCTTCTGTTCTCCTCTGTGCTCTGGAGTCTTCAGGAAGTAAGAGTTCATGCCTTCTGGCAAGGTCTCTGGTCTCTTTCTGTCACTGGCTTTGTCTCTTTTACAGTCTTTTCAAGCGTCTGTCTGAGGTTACAGGTCAAAGGTCAGTGACTTTATTCTCCACAGCTGCAGCGATCTGTTGGAGCCTGTAGCCCAGCTGCATCTTTTGAGCCGTGGAGTCTTCCTCTAAAGCTGTGATGATCTGAAGAGACAAAAAAATGTTACAGACAAGAAAAATATGGGGGATCTTTTTATTTCCTAATGTCTAAATCATTACACTAGCTTCAATTTGGCTGTTTAGTTTCAGACAATGTAAAATGGGATAATATTGTCATTATTATAATTTAATTTCTAATGTTTCTTAAATTTAATGTTGGGATCTGCAGAGCTGTAGTTTTTGAAGCCAGTTTTCCCACTGAATAAAAAAATTGTGACTTTTTATCCCACAATTCAGAGTTTTTTTCTCGCAATTGTGAGTTTGCAATCCTGACTTTTTCTTTTATATAACTGCAAGTTAGAAGTCACAATCGCAAGATATAAACTTACAGTTCTGAGAAATAAAGTCAGAATTGCAAGATATAAACTCACAATTTGAATTTTCTCAGAATTGCAAGTTTATATCTTGCAATTGCAATTTTTTTCCCTCAAAACTGCAAGTTTATATCTTGCAATTCTTACTTTATAACACACGATGAGTTAAGTCAGAATTGCGAGATATAAACTTGCAATTCTGAGAACATATTAGTCTATTTTTTCCCCCTCTAAATTGGATTTTATAACCCGCGATTGCAAGTTTATACCTTACAATTCTGAGGAAAAAAGTCAGAATTGCGTGATACAAACTCAGAATTACGAAAAAAAAGACAGAATCGTGAGATACAAACTCAGAATTGCGAGAAAAAACTTGGAATTGTGAGAAAAAGGTCAGAATTGCTAGAAAACAAGTTTGAATTGTAAGACCAAACTATGACCTGGAACGGTCATATCTAAATAAAAGGCATAAAAGCCAATAAAAAATAACAACAAAAAAAGAAGTCGTCAGAATTGCGAGATACAGACTTGGAATTGCAAAAAAGAAGTCTGGGCTGCGAGATATAAACTTCGGAATTGCGAGATAAAAGTTCGAATTGCGAGACACTAACTTGGAATTGCAAGAAAAAAAGTCTGAATTGTGTCGGTGCAGACAGCCTCATGGTAACTTTCCTGTCGTGTCTCTAATAAAAGGCATAAAGCCCATAAAAAATAACTAAAAAAAAAACAAAGTCAGAATTGCGAGATACAGACTCTGAATTGCAAAAAAGAAGTCTGGGTTACGATATATAAAGTCAGAATTGCAAGAAAAAAAGTCAAAATTGTGTCAGCGTCGATAGCCTCGAGGTTAGTGTGTCGACATACAGGACAACTGTGCTCGCAGTTTGTGAGGAAAAAGTCAGAACTGCAAAGAAAAAAAGTCCAGATTGCAAGATATAAACTCGGAATTGTGTGGAAAAAAAGTCAGAATTGCAAGGAAAAAAAGGCAGAATTGTGAGATATAAACTCGGAATTGCGAGAAAAACATCAGAACTGCTAGAAAAAAAGACTTGCAAACATAAACTTGTAATTTCGCAGAAAAGAAGATACAAACTGTGAGATACAAACTCGGAAAAGAGTTAATGCGAATAATGGGAGATGGAAACCCAAATAAATTCTGATGTAGCGAACATTAAACTTGTGTGACTAATGGGCTGTTTCCACTCACTGATTTATTAACCTTGGTCACTAGGTTACCAATACCACAGCCATCTGCATAAACAACTTGATGGAAACATACCTAATTTGCATTTTTTTTTTTTTGGTGAACTTTGAAAATATTCGCTTAACGTTTGGATGGAACCCCAGCTAGTGTTCATATCCATCTGGCTGACATCAAAAAGTTGAAAATGGACAGAACAAGATTTTACAAGAAAAGGTCATTGTGTTTAAGTGACTGAAAGTGATGTTTGTTCATAGTTCAACAAATACTTTATTCTCAAAACGTCAATAAAAACGTGACTCATGATAAAATCATGTCTACAGGCAAATATTGCTCTACTTTTAAATGTGGGGCAGTAGGGCAGGAGATGTTTACAACAAGAGTCTATTTTTGTCACTGTTAATACTGTTTATCACTGTTATTGTTACTAGGTTGCTATAAAACATGTGGCAAAGCATGAACATATGACAAGAATGTGCTTTATCACTATTCACACCAGACCACACACACATCAATAACTCATCTGAAGGGCAAAACATCCAACACAGACAGAAAATGACCTACCTTTAAAGTATAAAACTTTTTCTTTTTTTAAAAAATGCCATTAATGTCATTTTAAATGTACATACAAATACACACAGAGAGAGAAATATATAGAATATACTCAAGTTCTCACCTGATCATAGTATTTGTTGATATACTTGTACAACTCATGCAATGCCACTAGATGATTAACTTCATTAGAGTAGTTCTGCAACAGAAGCATGGTAGAGGATAAACATTAATATAATTAATTAAATAATTTAAATGTAAAAATGCATTTAATATTGGCATAACAAATTTGTTGTTTCACACTGTGGGGGATGATTTATATAAATAAAAAGTCCAGATTATATAATATCAGGGTAAAAATCTGTCCAAAAGCAGTATTTGACTTGAGTATTTGATTTATACATCAACTTCTTGATGTATCTTGAAACATTCTCCACCTTTACACAGGCAAATATGGTAACCTGAGTATCACAGAGTAGGTAAATGTCCCACAACTCACCCTAGAGAGTTCAGCTAGAGAAGAGTTCATCTCTTGATCACTGACAGGAATGGTCTGTCTTATATCTGAATAGTATCTGAAGAAATACAAATAATAAATTATGCTGAGTACATGCCATTACACATTAAGCATTAAACTGCATTAATATGCACTAACTGAACTCACCTCTCCACCATTTGTTTGTATCGTGGGATGTCCCGAGCGTACAGAAGCTTGTTTATTGGGGAATCCTGTATGTACAACACAGAGAACCAAAGTCATTAGCAGCTGGTCTTTCTATTTGGCTTCTTCCCACAATCCATCTCCATTTTGCTTACCCTGCCTAGCTTGTGGTCAGCAATAGTGCAGGAGTCCATAAAAGTCTGAGCAATGACTGACAGCACTGCGTCTACATTGTCAGAGGCCTGAACATCGAAGATGAACTGAGGGTTCTTCAAGATATTGATCCAGAATCTCAGCGGCAAGCTATAAAACAAAGTCAAAATATAAGCTGTGACCCAATTACCAATAATGTGGCTTATCATAAAAACAGAGTTGATACCAACCTGTTCGTTTTCCATATGTGGATTGTCTCTGGGTCTGTAATGCTGTGCTGTGCAGCCTGGTCGTCCAGCAGATCAAAGAAATATTTCACAGCCAGAGGAACCGGCCGACTGGTGCTCAGAATCACAGTGAACAGATCGTCTACGAACTTCTGCAGTGTACCCTAAAACACACAGAATACACAGTGATCCATCTGGCTCTACTTAAAGTGAACTGTGACAGCAGGGTTGCCAGGTTTTCAACAAAACCTGCTCAATTGCTACTCAAAACTCACATTCAAGAGGCTAAATATCATGTTATTGGGGTCGCAAACCACAGACTTGGCAACGCTGTGTGACAACGGAGTGTGTATGTTGTACCTTCACAGACAGCAGGCGTGTGAGGTAGATCTCTGGGATGGCCTTGGCTCTCTCACGCTCTTTGTCTCTCAGACTGCCCCGCCTGTGTTTGGGTAGCTCCGCTTCCTCACTGGCCTTCACCAGGTGCCACTGTTTTACTCCTCCCTCATCTCCATCCTCCAACATTGGGGTCTCTGAGAGAGGACAGAAAGAATATATGAGAATATGAGAAAGGCTGTAATAGCGGTATAACCAAATGGTTTTCTTTTAATTATTTTGGTTTAGACGCTCAAAATTATACATTCAAAATGTGATGGGTCTCCTGCTATCCTGCGACGGCCTTTGTGTTACTGCGGATGGTGTGCTCTCTGGTTCCCTTGGTTGTTTTGTTTGATTTCATTTTATTTCATTACGTGACCTTTAATTAATGAACTGTATCTTAAACCGCACTTCACCGTGTCCTCCTTTCATTTGTCACGCCTGTGACAAAAGGTTTGGAGACGGTAAGATTTTTAAAATATTTTTGGAAGAAGTCTCTTATGCTGACCAAGGCTGCATTTATTTTATCAATTAAAACAGTAATATTGTGAAATTTAATTACGATATTAAACAACTGCTTTTTGTTTGAATATATTTTAAAATGTAATTTATTCCTGTGATGTAAAGCTGAATTTTTAGCATCATTATTCCAGTCTTCAGTGCCACATGATCCTTCAGAAATCAATGGAAGCCCAATTCTGCCACTGATATTTTTTTTTTTTTTTAAATGTTATTGTGACTTTTTATCTCACAATTTTGACCTTTTCCCCTCAGAATTGTGAGATATAAACTCACAATTATGAGAAACTTACGTTTCAAGATAAATGTTCTTTTCTCACAATTGTGAGTTTATATCACAATTCAAGCAATTGCGAATTATAAAGTCTAATTTTGAGAGGGAAAAAAAGACTGATATGTTATCAGATTTGTGAGTTTATAACTCAATTCTAAGAAAAAGTAACAATTGTGAGATATAAACTCGCAATTCTGAATAAAAAAAATTTGCATTTATGTCTCGCAATTCTGACCTTATAACTCACAATTGTGAGTTTATATTTCACAATTCTGAGAAAAAAGAAATTATTGAAATTCACAATAACATTTTTTTTATCTTTTAATCATTGGTGGAAATGGGACTCCATAGGATTTTCATTTCTTATTATTATCAATGTTGAAAACAGTTGGGATGCTTAATATTTTTGCAGAAACCATAATATGACTTTTTTCTGGATTCTTTGATGAACAGAAAGTTACATTTTTGTAATATTGTAGATATCATTACTGTCGCTTTTCATCAGTTTAATGCATCTTTTCTAAATACAAGCATTAACTTTTGAACAGTACTTTATATTAAATAAAAATCTAAAATGCCTGCTTTTGGATAATACAGTGAATGATTTTAAAAATGAAATGCAATTAATTTTTTTTTTTAATATGTGGAACTTCATAGACATAAATTAAAAGATATTGCCATTCATAACAAATAAGTAATTACTTAACACTTCAATAAAAAAAACAAAAGAAACTTTTAAGTTAGTAAAAGTAATATTTTAAAACTACAAACTAAGATAGTTCAACTCTATACTCTGAATCTGATTTAAAAAAAAATGAAAGCTGTTGTAAAACTGTCAATATATGCAAAGCTGCATATCAGCTGAATTTTACACTGATTTGGTAAATTTTGTTGTTTTCAGCACTCCTGGAACAAATGAAACACCACGTCATGCTGAAACACAATGAAACCTACTTTCTCCTGGTATGTAGTCATGGCTGTCGTGGTGGATTTGCTTGGACTGTCGTGACACTAGCGTTACTGTTGCACCATCTGGGACCTGCAGAGATCCAGGAAACACTTACAAATCAACAATGACTCACAAAAACAAAAAAACCAAAACTAAACTAAACAACAACAACAACAAAAAAAACTGTAAAAAAAAAAAATGTTACTCTACAAAAGGAAGTCATTAGATTGAGGAACAACTTGAGAGACCTTGTAGTGTTGTAAGGTGTTGAGGCGTTTCCAGGACCCTTGAACCACTGACGTCAGGTCCTGATCCGACAAAATCAGATGACCAGCCATTCCCGCCCTCCACTCTATAAAACACAGGATTACAGCAACTTTAAATACATGCCTTTAATATATCTTATTATATTTTATAATCTTATTTTATTTAAATATTAAATGAACACTTAAATATTTTAATCTTAAGATTTCATTATCTTTATGTATTACAAGTAATAAATATACAGAAAATACACATACAAATATACATTTCTTTTAATGATCAGTCTGGTTTTTAAACATTGTATTAGCTTGTATCAGGCTCTTACCCAGATGCACAGAGTCGGCAGAGGGTCTCTGTGAGTATGACATGCCCTTGCATGTCTGCTCCAGAATCTTCTCCTTCACCTGTGTGATGGTGTCACAATCCAGCACTTTAGTGGGGACCGTCTGAGACTCACCAGCTCCTCCGCTGCTCACCAGAACATTCAGAGTCTATGGAACAACATGGAAAGAGGTTGAAAAGCAGTTGTTTGCATTAAAGTTTCCATATTTTTTTACGACTCTGTCATGTTATATGTCGTGTGAATGAAATATCAGATTAAAAACTATGCCACTGAGCAAAAACACAAAGTAACAGTGAAATCAACATTTTCTGTAAAAGTCTAAATAATGCATAAATTGATTTCTGCATCATAATCATAATGTATAGAGTGTGTCTCACCAGTGTGCGGTACTCCACGTCTTCCCGCAGCAGCCGGTTGTCATTGAGTGTATATTTGGCTTTGCCTGTAACAGCATCCACTGGGCCTTTATCCACCTGGTGCTTTATGGCTCTGAACAGCATGTAGAACGCCTCACCCGCTGTATCCTGCCATATCACAAACAAACATGGATACTTACTAAATACAGAAATACAAGCATGTGAAATATGAAATATTATTTTAAACCATGCTTATGCTTGCTTAACCCTGACATATGAACATCTATTTTGATCTATTTTTTAAAAAACAGTTTCCTGTACTGCAAATTCTTTAAAAAAATATATGTATAACATTTAATACAAGATATCAAGATTTTATAGCTTATCCACCTTATTTTTCAATGTGGAAGTAAGATGTTATCTGATAATGTGTGAGACTTCCAGTTCATAGGTCACCGTAGGGAAATACTGAGAAAAATAACGAACTGTAAAGCTGTTTGCACTACAAACCAGTGTGTTCATAATTAAGATATTACATTAAAATTATGGTAAGATACACCAGCTTGCAACATCAAGCAGAAAAATTAGCTGTTTTCTATAGCTAAAATTAGCTGGACGTGGATGAGACTGTAAGCCACACACATTATTCTTACGAATGGCCACGTCCACTCTTAAAGAAAATTAAAGTGGATATAGTATGATGTGGGACATTATGGAGATGTTTCTGAAAAACAAAAATGTGTATGTATAATCAAGTAAACTCCTTACTGTATAAAAATCAGTAAAGATTTTACAGCAAAAACATGCGTGTACCATAATCTGAAGGTGGACATTTTTACAATTATACACCACAGCATAAAAAATTAAAAAACAAGGTAATGGATTACTTGCACTGAGCCTCGTGACGCACTTCCGTTTTGAAATCGTACGGCTCAGTTATTTCCGGTTATGTACATTTTCAATGCGCTGTAATCATCTAGTTGACTTAAACGCCTAATAAAATGAGATTTCACGGGATGATTTCAAATTCTGAAATTTTCAGAGACAGGAGAAGACATTCTGATGAGTACAGAGTACAAACTCAATGGAACATTAAATTTTAAATCCAACATAAACTGAACTGAGAAAGCGGTGGCTGGTAATCAAACGTGATTGTTTCACCACAGGGTGTCAGTGCTCTGTAGTGGCCTAATCGCGATGCTGCAGTTTGTGAGATCTGATGAATAAGATTATAATGAAGCTTTATTTATCTGTATTAAATATGTTAGTCACTATTCTGTGTCATATTCTGTCATTTCACTGTATGTAGTCTAATGCCAAAATATGAATATTCAATAGTCGCACTGTCAGTGTTACTGTAAAAAAGTATTTAAATGTTTAACATTGTTAAATAAGGCAGTTACCACATATACATTCAGCCATTTTAAACAACGGAATAAGCAAAGACAAATTAGCCATGGTTTTATCACAAATAAAACCAAAAATTGCAATTGAAGTTACACCATATAACCACAAATTAACTCGGGTTTTACTACACTGCCCATAGTTTCCAAAGATGATAGGCTATTTGTAGTAAAAGAGCTGTTATACAAATGGTAAAAACATGGCACTTTTACTATAGTAAAACCATGGTTAATTTTTGTAAGGGTGTTTAAAACTGTACATTCATCAGGTATGAAATATGATCAGTTAAAAAAAATACTGTTTATGAGAATGCGACAGATTAGTGGGGAAATATATTTATTTATTATTCTGCACATACCGAAGGGAAATATATTTATAGTAACCTTTCAGCAGGTTGAACATGATTTATGTTAACACAGAGAATATGATTAATTGTTTTTTTTAAAGAAATGCCAGCCCTAAAATGTAATAATAATCTGCGTTCTCATAAGAAACTGTCTGTATGTTGGTGCGCTGATTCTAAGTTTTTATCCTGCAATTCTGATTTTTCTTGCAATTCTGATGTTTTTCTCAGAATTGTGATATAACCTCGCATCTGCGAGTTACATAGTAAGAATTGCAAGATAAAAACTTGCAACTGGGATTTTTTTTCTCACAATTCAGATTTTTTATTAATTTTTTTTCTTCACAATTCAGATTGTGATATAAACTCGTAATTGCAATAATTTTGTTCGTAATTTTTTCTCGCAATTCAGAGTTTATATCTTGCGATTTTGACTTTTTTTCTTGCAATTCTGAATTTTTCCTCAGAATTGTGATATAAACTCACAATTGTGAGTTATAAAGAAAGAACTGCAAGATAACCAAGACTTTTTCTTGCAAATGCCAGTTTGTATCTCGCAATTCTGACCTATTTTCTTGCAATTCAGTTTATATCTTGCAATTCTGACTTTTTTTTTTAGGATTGTGAGATATTTTAACTAGCAATTCTGAAGAGTAAAAAAGAGTGATATGTTCTCTGATATGTTGCGTGTTATAGACTCAGATGCAAACTCAAAAATATATTTTTTTATTAAGTGGCGGAAATGGGCTTCTATAAAAAAGCCTTTTACTCACTAAGAAGGCATAAAATTTCAACCAGATGATAGAATGCGTGGAGTTTGTGTACAAATGTTTTTTTTTTACCCGTTTTTTTCAAGCCTTAGAAATTTGTGCATCAAATATGATACAAGTAGGCATTGTAGGATTTATCTACAATCTAAGTTACTTTTCTATGGACTAGTTACATATTTAAGTACAATCACTGGCACGTTTTTAACTTCTATCTCATCCAGTTCTTTGTATTTCGTACTGGGTCTTTGTGAGCCAAACCCAAAGCAAAACAAGCGTGCCTCACCCTGAGGAAGGTGTAAAGACATATGGACATCCAGTTAGTCAACAGCTTCTCCACCACAGACTCAGTCCTACAACACATGAGAGATTTCCACTGAGAATCAATGATGACACAATCATAAAAGAATCTACATGCTGTTCATGTGATTTAACAGGATTCTGTGATTACAGTGTACACTAACATGGATTCAAAGATATTCTTTATAATCTGAGAGACCTGTCACTACTGACCTGCGCAGCATGAGTTTGGGGTTTTTAGTGGTGTATTGCTCCACCAGGTGACTAAGCAGAGTTTTCAGGATGTCGGTGAAATACTCCAGCTTGCCGTGCAATGCCACCGTGAGCAGAGAGGCCACATATGCCCTGTCCCTTGGAGAGAAAGTTCGCTGGGCTTCAAGAGTGTGGATAAACTGTAGAGAAATATGAGACGAGATGTATATGAGATGAAGACAAAACCAATCGTAAAACCATAATGGTTCATCTAATCCAGTTTGGTTGTTCAGTTCTTCCTAAAAGTTTTAAGGAAAGCCCACCTTGGTGAGGAACAGTTTGCTGTTCAGCAGGTTAGAGAGCTGAACCAGGCCTTGCTCCACAGTGGCCCGGCGACAGGCGGGTACGTCAAGGTCCCGTCTCAGAGGAGACTCGCGGTGACCAGGGAAGAAAATCCTCTCGGAGTATTTACGATAGTCCAGGAATGGAATCCCAGAGCCCATGAGATCACTGGATACATCCATCATCTCAGTCATCAGATCTGCACATCATACACAGAGTTTGTTATAAGGCATTTCAAGCATGTCGGCAGAGTCTGGCTGATGTTTACGTGGGAGTTTCTGACCTGTGAACTCCTTTTTACAGCGGTCTCGGACACTCGTCTCCAAATTCTCCAGTTGGATCTGGACTTTCTTATAGTCTCTTAGTGCTTGCTTGCTTTTCCTCCTGTTAAACACACACACAAACACATATTAAACACAAATATTAAAATCCGTCATCTGATTTGTTGTATGTTTTAGCAAAAAAGCATACCAAGCAAAAACATAAGCCCTGTATAGTGGGGTCCGAATGTCTGAGAAAATACTGTAAATCTAAAATATTTACAAATTTTAAGTTAGAAAACAAACAAAAAAAATTGTATTTGGACAAATTTAATACAAAGAAATGTTTGTGAGTTCTCAATTCTGTCATACTTCATACTATCATAATCAGATTTTAAACTTGTGGTTTTAAAGTTGGACTTGTGTCCAATATATTATATTATAGGTGTTTTGAATTCTAGAGTAATAGTATGTTTTATTGGAAAAATGCATTTTTTATTTCAGATAATTATATTTAATTTCATTTAATTAACCTTTGTTGCAATTAGGTATTATGTTTTCAATAAATAATATATACATATAGAAATATATCAATATATCAATATAATATAATATAATATAAATGTTTTAAGTTCTGAACACTGTTTTCATAACACACTAAAAAATTATTATTATTATTTTTTAATTGTATTTAAATTTACCTTAACTGTAATTGCAATGAAATCTAGGAAGGTATTGTGGTTTTAATGTGATATATTATTATATTATATTATATTATATTATACATTCATATTATATTTGTATTATATTTGTATATTTATATTATACTATAAAAAATATAATGAATTCTAAAGTTATAGGATGTTTTATTGGAACTATGCAATTTTATTATTTCAGATAATTATATTTAATTTTATTAATTAAGCTTTATTGCAATTGAAGACAGATGTACATAGGTATTATGATTTCAATAAATAATAAATGTATAAAAATATATATGAAAATTATAACACTGAACACTGATTTCATAACACATTGAAATAATCGCATTTCATTAATTTCATTACATTCACCTTACTGTAATTGTAAAGAAATCTAGGTAGGTATTATGGTTTAATGTAAGATATGATATGATATATGATATGATATTATTAATTTTGGGGCTTTGAATTCTAGAGTTATAGGATGTTTTATTGGAATAATGCAATTTTTTATTTCAGAATTAACTTTTATTTAATTAACCTTTATTGCAATACAAGACAGACATACATAGGTATTATTACTTTAATAAATAATAAATATATGAAAATATATATTAAATGAAAGATAATATAATATAAAATACAATACTTTTACTAGCTTCCTCAGGCTTTTTGATCCCAATGCATGTCTAAAATTAGTAATAAAGTGGATAATCTGTGTGTGAATACCTGTATATGAGTACGATAACCAGCACGATAAGAGCCACGATAGAGGCTCCCACCCCGACTCCCACCTGGGCCTCCAGAGGGAATGCAGCTGGGCCCTGAGAATCATACTGCACCCGTCCCAGAGAAAAATTCAGATTCCCCATCCTTACCTACAGAAACATACACAAAAAACAGCTTTCCATATCGTATCATTGGAAAACACAAAAGAGTTATAAGCTATATAAGCTGGCGTACAGTGAACTCTGGGAGCGTGTCGGCCGCCTCTCGTTTCTTGGTCGCTGCCACTGCTGGCTGCTGTGCTGGAGGCTCACAGTACAGGTGGTTTCTGGTAAGAGTCTTCACAGCACACTCTCCATCACCAATCAGAGCAACCACCTCCTCCTTAGACATGGCCAGGTCCAGATTCTCCCCCTAGAATCCACATTTACACAAGTTCATGGGCCATTCAAGTGCATAAAAAATGTGCGCTTCAATATACAGGTGAGAATAGAGTTACAGAATGTTTTCATTGCACACTGCAATCTTTTTAATCACATAATTACATTTTATGAAATCAAAGTCTAATCTAATTTAATCTAATCTAATCTAATATAATGCTATGAGGAAGCTTTCAGCTCTGAATGCTGTTTTCATGGTAATAATGTTAATAATTATCTATCATTTTTGCATTTTTTTCTTGATTGGAAAGTGGAGACCGGATAGGAAACAAGTGGGGGAGAGAGAGAGAGAGGTACTGGGATTGGGAAAGGTCCACGAGGCGCAACTGCACCATATCTATGAGTGCTATCGTGCTGCCCAAGGCTATCAGCGTTTTTTTTCTCTTTTTTTTGCCATTTTTGTTAATAATTATTTAATGTTAATTATTATGTTATGTTTTAAGTTCTGAATGCTTTTCATAACACACTGAAATAATCTTCTTTTTTTAAGAAATCTAGGTATTATGGTTTAATGTGATATTTAAAATATTATATTACACTATATTATATTACATTATATTATATTATTATAATTTATTATATTATATTATATTATATTATATAACCCTGGTTCTGAACACTGTTTCCATGGTAATCATGGTAATAATCATTTTTAATTTTATTAATTTAACTTTAACATAATTGTAAAGAAAAAAATCCTTACTATAATATACTATAATATACTATAATATAATATAATATAATATAATATAATATAATATAATATAATATAATGTTTTGAAGTTCTGAACGCTTTTCATAACACAATGAAATAATCTTTTTTTAAAACCTAAATTGCATTAAATTAATTTGTATTCAATTACCTTTATTTTAATTGTAAAGAAATCTAGGTTTTATGGTTTTAATGTGATGTTTAAACTATATTATATAATATTATATCACACTATATTATATTATATTATACTCAATACTTATGCTGGTGAGAGAATTTGATTTCTGAACAATATCATTTTAGTTTAACAGATATAATTATAGTTTATTTTGTATTATTTCAGTTTTATTTTTATGTTTTCCATTTTCATTTTAGCTAAAATGTTAGTACATTTGTGTGGTTTTGTCATTTTTATTAGTTATTGTTTTTAAATGTCTTTTTAAATTATTTCAGTTCAGAGTTTATTTCATATAATTTTAATCAAGTTTTTAACAAATATGTAATTTTATTTTAATATAGTTTGTGTTTATTTTAAGTAGCAATAATCCTATTTATGGTTTGAGTTTTAGTTAACTATAATAACCCTGGTTCTGAATTTTTTTCATGGTAATTATCAATTTACCCTTATAAAAACACATAATATTTAGGTCTTTCCAATTTAATTTTCTGGTAAAAATATCAAAACATCTATACACTTATGAAAATGCATAAAAATATATATACATAAAAAATCTGTACACTTTTAAAAACACTTAATATGTAGATCTTGCCAAATTTATTTTCCAAAAAAAATCTAATAATCTATACCCTTATAAAAATACATAATATTTCAGTCCTTCCAGTTTCATTTTCCAGTAAAACTATCTAAAAGTCTACACACTTACAAAAACACATAATATTTATGTTTTTCAAGTTCCGTTTTCCAGTAAAAATCTATACACCTATATCTATAGAATCTATACACAAAAAATACATAATATTTAGGTCTTTCTAGTTTAGTTTTCCAGTAAAAATATTTAAAATTCTGTACACTTAAAAAACACACACACACACACACACATAATATTTAGGTTTTTTCGAGTTCCATTTTCCAGTAAAAATCTAAAAATCTATACACCTAAAAAAAAAAAAAAAAGTATTTAGCTCTTTTCAGTTTTATTTTCCAGTAAAATAAAAATAATATTTAGGTCTTTGCAGTTTAATTTTTCAGTAAAATTTTTTAAAAATCTATACACTTATAAAAACACTTAATATCTAGGTCATTCAAAATAATAAATATATTGATAAAAAAATGTGGTCTTTACAGTTTCATTTTCATTATGCATTACGTTTTCTAAACTAAAAATAACAATCTTTTGTGCATGAATTCACAGGTGAGAAAAGCCTGACCTCCACAGAGATGATGCTGCCAGGTTTGTGTCTGAAGGGTTTGCTGGGGTCGTGTTGATTGAGGCTATGAAGAACAGGATTGGGCTCGTAACTGAAGGGGCTGTCGCTGACGTTCTTAAACTCAAAGTGGAGGTTATCCAGGAGGAAATGCACAGTGACGCCAGCACGCAGGGCCTCGGGCCCCACCTCCGGAGTGGGACACAGGATCAGAGTTGAGCTGTTCACTGTGCACCGTTCCTCCAACTGAACAGGAACAGGACACGAGGAAATCAAGCAAAGACTGTGTTATCATAACTGACATGCGAAGACTGGGCAGTTTATTTAATGCTGTAAGAAAGCACAAGCACAGACTCACTTGTGTGAACTCTACCTGTTTGACGACACAGAGACTATCTTCAGGACAGTTCGGCTCTGGGACGATCCTCCGCTCCCTTCTGAGGAGGCTGTAATCCACACTGCTCCTCCTCCTCCTCTTCCTCTTCTGTGAGTGTGACTCTAAAGGGGTCAGGGTCACACGGATACGCGGCTCCTGCACCACGTCCAGATGCTGCCCAGATACTCGAATGATACGACCCCCGCTTAAACAAACACACACGATGATGGTTATTACTTATGCTTGACTAAGTCATTTTTTATTTCCAAATCACAGATTACGGAATAAACATTGTAAAACATTCACTTGCTGTGAAGTGGTGAAGTGTTGGTGTTCATGTGTCTAATATATTATGTTGCTAAAACCATAATACCAATCTACAATCCTTTTGTAAATTACAAAAGAGTTTTTATTATGAGAAATAATTTTTTTCGTAACTTTCTAAATGAAAAATATTCCATAAAATTACACAAGTTTGCCTACTTTAATTTTGAGAACAAAAAGACAATTTATAGACAAATTGACAATCATGACAGCTCACATTTATGCTAATGACTCCACATAAAAAAAAAAAAAAAAAATCTTATTTCTTATTCTTACATCTCACTAACTTTCATTCTTTAATTCATGGATGAAAAATAAATATTAACATATTTCTCTATATATAACAAGTCTTGGTACCTTATGCAGGTTTGTAAAATAAAATAAAAAATAAATCCTTAAAACAAGATAACTTTATTGATTTGTATGAGACTTGACACACGACAAGCAGTTGCAAAAATACAATAAAATAAAATAAAATAAAATAAAATAAAATAAAATAAAATAAAATAAAATAAAATAAAATAAAATAAAATAAAATAAAATAAAATAAAATAAAATCATTTTAAAACATTTGTATTTAGAGAAAATATTTTTCTCACTGAACTGGCAAAATGTGTTTTTTTATTTATTCGAAGCTAAATTTAGTTTTGTTTTTTTTAATTTTCTAATAAAAAATAAGCATTAACAGATATTATAATCAAAATCAAGTCTTAACTTACTGCAATTTTGTATTTTGTAAAAAAAAAAAAAAACAAAACAAAAAAAACAATAATAATAAAATAAATAAATAAATATATAAATATTTTAAAACAAGAAAAATTATTTATTTGAATTCAGAGAAAATATTTTCTTTTTCTTATTTCTTAATTTTTTTTTCTTATTTGAAGCATAAATCTAACTAAATTTTCTTCTTTAATGTACTAATAAAAAATAAACATTAATATATATTTCCTCAAAAACAAGTCTTAATAAAAATATAAAAATACATATTTTTTTAAAACAAGAGAAAGTTTTTCATTTGTATTCAGAGAAAATATTTTTCCCTCAATTGGCAAAAAGTGTTTTTTCATATATTCTTTTTTTTATTTGCAGCATAAATCTAACTAAATTTACTTAATAAATATATATATTAATATATATTTTCACAAAATATATTTAGAAGATTTGTATTTAGAGAAAATATTTTTTTCACTCAACTGGCAATTTTTTTTTTTTATTTGAAGCATATACCTAACTAAATTTCCTTCTTTAATTACTAATAAAATAATAAAACATATATATTCTCTCAAAAACAAGTCTTAATACTTACTGCAGTTCTTTAGAGTTCTTCAGAGTAAATGTTATATTCTTTACCTGATGAAGCTTTTGGAGGGAGCTGCATGGGTAACATTGGGATCTGGGGTGTATTGATAGAAGACTTCCTGTAGATGTCGCTCTGCTCTCCCAAACCGAACTGTTACGCCGCTCTCTCCTGTTCTGTTACTCCCTCCAGTCACACATTCAACACGTTCATTGTTGTACTGCTCAGGAGAGCTGTTAAGACACAGACTCTATTAAAAACTGCTCAATCTAATGTGAACAGTCATAAATGATGATAAATCCCGTGTAATTTATAGAGTATATTAGCTTTATGAGTTGATATATTTAGGACACAGCTCATTGTTTTAGATCCAAAAAGACTGCCAGCGTTATCAGAAGGATGATGAATTATTTATAACATAATCAGCTGACATGATATGAGTTGTAGAGATGATATCATAATGAGATTTACTCATGACTTCTGTCTGACTGGCCGGCCGTAGAGGACGATGCTCCACACAGTCACTTACATGTAACAGGGGACTCCACCAATCAGGATGCTGATCTCATTGGAACGGCCCGTCAGAAGGTTCCGTCCCGTGATGGTGAGTGATGTACCGCCTGACATTGGGCCTTTCAGTGGAGACACTCCCAATAACACTGGGTCCTTGAGTTTAGGAAAACAGAACACGCGCACACACGTTACAAAACACTGCCTTATACATGTGTGCTGTTATACAAGTGACCTCATCCTGTTAGAGCCCTTAATAATGCATTTTTGTTTTCCAGTAAAACTATCTAAAAACATAACTGAGCTGAGAAAAATATTTTAAAAAAATCTATACACTTATAAAAATACATTATATTTGGGTCTTTCTAGTTTTATTTTTCAGTAAAAATATTTAAAAATCTACCCATTTAAAAAAAAAAAAAAAACACACACATAATATTTATGTTTTTCAAATTCCATTTTCCAGTAAAAATCTATACACAAAAAATAATAATTTAAATAATAATAATAATAATAATAATAATAATAATAATAATATTAAAAATAATATTTAAGTCTTTCCAGTTTCGTTTTCCAGTAAAAATATTTTAAAATCTATAGACTTAAAAAGAAAAAACACCTAATTTTTAGGTTTTTCGAGTTCCATTTTAATTTCCGTTCCAAAATCTATACACCTATATCTATAAAATCTATACACAAAATATACATAATATTTAGGTCTGTCCAGTTTTGTTTTCCAGTAAAAAAAAAAAAAAAAAAAAAAAAAAAAAAAAAAAAAAAACGCATAATATTTAGGTTTTGAGTTCCATTTTCCATTAAAAATCTAAAAATCTATACACCTATATCTATAACATCTATACCAAAAAAATAATTAAAAATAATAATTACATAATAATTAGGTCTTTCCAGTTTAGTTTTCGAGTAAAAATATATAAAAATCTATACACTTATAATATTTAAGACTCACGTTTTTTTCCAGTAAAAATCTCTAAAAATCAATAAACTTATGAAAATACATAATGTTTAAGTCTTATATTAAAAAATATTAAAATATTAAATATTTTAATAAAATATAAAAACATATTATATTAAATATAAAATATAAAAATATTAGTTCTTTCCGGTTTCATTTTCCAGTTAAAATATCTAAAAATCTATACGAGTATAAATACACATTATATGTAGGTTTTTTCAGTTTCATTTTCCAGTAAAAATATCTAAAAATCTACACAGTTATGAAAACACATAATATTTAGGCCTTTCCAGTTTCATTTTCCAGTAAAAAAATGTAAAAATCTACACACTATACACAGTACACTTATTTTATTGCATTTTATTGAAAACATTTTCACTCCACTGACAAAAGCTTTTTTCTTACTATATATTCTTAAGCTATTAAATATTTGTGATATTTTCCAGTAAAAAACTCTAATAATTCTTTTTAAAACTATATACATTTATATTATTGAATTGTATAGGACACATGCATTTAAAAATATTTAAAAATGTATTTTAAAATAAATACTTAAAAATATTTTAAAAAATGATTTACAATTTTCACAATACTGAAAATAGCTTTTTGAAGCAATAATCCCACTATATTTCCTTTTTTTGTAATGCCTATTAAAATTAAACTATATAAACACTTGAAACCTTTCACAATTTTGTCTCAAAAAATATATAATACTAATAAAGTTTTAAGTATGACAAGACACAAACACTGTTCAAGAGAATTCATTCTGCATTGTAAAAAGGTGTTTTAAAATGTTCAAATACCTCCCTGCCTTTAATAAATACAGAATGAATTCCTTGCATGTCATTCATTCTTGCTAAACCATTTTTATCCCTTTTGTGGCCTGATGGATTATTGGTTACCTGGTAACGGAAGCGCTGGGCAGACTGCCCGATTCCTCCGCCTTTAACCTGCACCGAGACATGGGCGCTCTGTTCCACTGCACTCGCTGTGGTCTCACAAACAATACTAACAGGCACACAGAGAGACCTCCCATTAATCAGTGCACTGGGTCAATACTCTTCATCACACTGTAGAGCTGAATTGCCTGAAGCCATTAATACAATGTCATTAACGAGCGCCAGAAACATCCAGCATGCCCTCACTCGCGTTCAGGATCACTCATACTCATACAGTATGACACAGTGTTGTCTGATTTACCTGGAGGACACCTCGTATCTGTCGGGGATGACCGTACAGGGGACTCCCGCTATAGTCACAGAGTGCTGAATGTCTTCAGCTCTCTGACCTAGATTAGAGCCAGACACTGTGAGCACTGTGCCGCCCTCCACTGGACCAGAAAGAGGCTCAATCTGCAATAAAACACAAATTGAGCAATGAAGTTAATGAATGATGACAATCCAATAGACTTGCATTTAATTAGAAACCTGAAACACTACACTACTGTTCAAAAGTTTGGAATCAGTAAGTTTTTAAAGTCGCTTATGATTACCAAGGCTACACTTATTTGATTAAAAATGCAGGAAAACAGTACTATTGTGAAATAGTATTACAATTTAAAACAACTGTAATAAGTGACCAACAGACGAGGCCCTCACCATGTGTATGTGAGGCGCGGGACAGGTTTGCTGGACGTGTTCGGTGCAGGAGCTCCTGTAGACGCAGCTGGAGCGAGAGCCTTCACACCACACACACCCGTACTGCTGATCGGCCGTGTGACAGCGACTGCAGTCGGACCGGCCCACGGAGCAGTTATACAGTCGTACTGCAAAGACAAAACAAACGTGAAACAAAAGAGTACAGCACTTTCAAAACCTCAGCAAACAACGGGAAACGTACCATGCAGGTCTTCTGGGTAATCCATCTGGAAAGAGTCCCTCCTTCTGACCGAGATCAGGCTCCTGTATTCCTCCACGGCAGCCGAGTAAGAGTACTTTGAAACCGAAATGCAATCACAATCATTTTAAATACCATAACAAAGCTTTACAGGCACATTCGGAGTGTAACAGTTATTTATTTGTAGGCCACAACCAATTTTAATGGATGTTATATGATACCGCCACATATGGGTTGCGCTAACAACACAATTATAGTTAAATTCTATTATAGTTAAAGGGGACATCGGATGCAAAATTCACTTTTACATGGTGTTTTCTTATAAATGTGTCTTAGGTGTGGACACAACCACTTTTTTTTTTAAATCACCAACAACCAAAACAGTCTTAATTATCAAGCCGTTTTGATTTAACTGAGTGGTAAAATGTCATATTGCTCAGGCCCCGCCCACGACCACTGAGGGACTGTCCCGTATTAACATATTTACGTCCTCAGCCAATTGTCCGCCATTTTCTCCTCGCTCAAGCAGCTGTAGCAACAACGTCTCGTAAACAATGCAGGCGTTTTGTAGTTGAATGTAAAAGTGAACATAAGTGTCTTCATTTTCTCCCAACATCAAAGCCAATGAGGATGCAGTGGATTAGTTTTGTTTTTGATAGTAACGCCCCAAAATGCACAAAAAACAGAAGAGAGGGGCGGGGTGAGCAGTAGCTCCTTATCATTTAAAGAGACACGCACTAAAACAGGTCGCTGTGAATAGAGCTGTTTTGGACGAGGTAAAAAGGTGCTGTTTTACACACCGATTAAGGAATTTTAACAAAAGTATGTAGCAGATGTTTCATGAAGAATTATACCAACTTGTCAAAAATGTGCATCCGATGTCCCCTTTAAATAAATTAAATAAAATAAAAACGTAAACGTTCTCATTGTCATTTAGCTTAAACTGATGTATTAAAATAAGTAAATAAAACAATATAAATATAAAATAAAATACAACATAATTACTAAAACTTTAACTAAAATTTGAATGAAAACAAAAAAATATAACAAATGAGTAATTTAAAACATAAAAACTACAATTACACCTCAACACTGCTAATATACACCTAAAAAAAAAAAAAAATTATGTAATTGTCCAGTAATTTTACGGACATTTCCATTAACTCTAAAACACAAAGCAATGAAGTGCTAAAATTCTAAATACAGATAAAACACCTGTAAATGAAAATAGAATGAATGCTGTGTGTCAAAGTTTTACAGATTCTTTTTTTTTTTTTTTTTTTTTTTTTACTAGCAGACCTGGTGTAGCTGGCAGGTAATGAAGAACAGAGATGGCTGAGTGTCATCCACTTCCACAAAAGCATCCACCACCACTGATCGTCCCTCAATCGCCAACACACACTGGTAATCGAGATCCTTGTCCTTAAAAACACACACAGATATACTGTTGAGGTCAAAAGTTCATATCCCCCTTTCAGAATCATCATAAATGTTAATTATTTTACCAAAATAAGAGGGATCATATAAAATGCATGTTATTTTTTATGTAGTACTGACCTGAATAAGATATTTCACATAAAAGATGTTTACATATAGTCCACAAGAGAAAAAAATAATTCAAAAGTTTACATCCCCTTGATTTTTAATATGTGTTGTTACCTGAATGATCCACAGC
This sequence comes from Labeo rohita, assembly GCF_022985175.1. NCBI lineage: Eukaryota > Metazoa > Chordata > Actinopteri > Cypriniformes > Cyprinidae > Labeo > Labeo rohita. The sequence goes on from NC_066891.1 coordinate 22,675,747, forward strand.
TGTGTTTTTTTGTTTATTGATAGTTGTTCATGAGTTGCTTGTTCGTCCTAAACAGTAAACTGCCCGCTGTTCTGTTTTTCAAAAAAATCTTTCAGGTCCCACAAATTCTTTGGTTTTCCAGCATTTTTGTGTATTTGAACCCTTTTCAATAATTACTGTATGACTTTGAGATCCTTCGTTTCACAATGAAGACAACTGAGGGACTCATAAGCAACTATTACAGAAGGTTCAAATGCTCACTGATGCCCCAGAAGGAAAAAACATGCATTAAGAGCATATTTTGTTCATTTAGTACTGGCCTTCAGAAGCTACAGTGCATTGTGTTTCCTTCTGAAGCATCAGTGAGTGTTTAAACCTTCTGTAAGTTGCATATGAGTCCCTCAGTTGTCCTCAGTGTGAAAAGATAGATCTAAAAATCATACAGTCATTGTTGGAAAGGGTTCAAACAAAAATGCTGAAAAACAAACAAGTTTGTGGGACCTAAAGGATATTTCTAAAGAGCAGCAGACAGTTTAACTGTTCAGGACAAACAAGGGGCTCATGAACAACTATCACTAAACAAAAAAACCCACAGTTGTGGATCACTCAGATAACAACACTGTTTTAAGAATGAAGAGTATGTAAACAAGAGTCAAGAGTATGTCTTTTGAACTTAGTAATACAGGTTTATATTAGCCTTTTTAAGTTTTAAGTTTATGTATTATTTATAACCCTCAAGCACATCTGACAACTGTGTTCCACTAATTTATAGTCTTGCCTTTATGATTTTTCACTGAGAATGCTTTGCAGTTTCCACATTGTTGCACATAAATCAATTAATGTGGGATGATCGGTTTCAAATGTACTTTCCCCTAAATGTCCCGTAAAGAAACCGCAATTGGTTGTTGTGCAGACAGCCCCTTTGTGTCTAAGTGAGCATTACCAGACATTATGCACATTATGCACAGTCTGATTGTGCCAGACTGTCAAGCCCCAACAAGTCCCAAGATGTTGCGTTACCTGATAGAGGTGTAAGTTGCGTCCCAGCAGAGTGATCTTCCTCTCCACATTGACAGGTAGGAGGGAGCTGCCCTGGATGCCCTCCACACACGGACAGGCGTGAGACCCTCTGCTTATGAGTAAACTCTCCTCCTCCTGATCACACACATAAATGGACAACTCACTTCATTATACACACCACACCTTTGAAATGAGCAGACATGGAAAATCTCAGCTTCTGCTATATTACAGCAACATTTATCATAAGCAGAATGACAGCACAACATAAGTGAGCATGTTAGACAAAGATTTAATTAAAAAAAGAAAGGGACAAAACAAGACACATGGGGAACAGCAACCAGAAGCAAATTAAATGATTAAAGAAATGTTCTGGGTTCAATACAGAGCAACAGTGTCCCTCTCACATTTTCAGCAGCGCTGGTTCTTTTTCCATTTATTGGAGTAATGAATCAAATCAACCAGCTATGAAGTGAATCACAACATTATCAACTTTGATTTGAAGCAAAAAAGTATTTGAAAATTAGAAGACTGTGTACTAACAGCTTTAATGAGGATAAGAATTACGCACTGTGAATGGCACTATGAAAAATGATGGATGAATGTACACTTATAGGCCTGTAAATTCACACATAAACAGATATAGTACATTTTACAATTATTACAAATATTTAAGTAGCTTGAAAGCTTAGGGAGACTGACCCCATTATGTGATTTGTGGTGCTGCATGGGAGTGGGCGGGCACTTAAGTGCTTTTTTGGTGTGATTTGCTTGCTTAATTCCCTAATTGGTGGAGGTTTTTTGAAGAATAATGGGTAATGTAGTTCTTTTTTATGGGGAATTCTGAAGCTAAACAAGATTTAAAAGATAACGGGCTGATTGCTTCAGCAAAAGCATAGACCCTCGGTTACAATTGTGCAGCTAACACTAAATTTGTTTTCAAAGGTTTATAAGTATACATTAAAAACAGAAGAAAAATAAATGGGATTTTTTACTGCTGGAACCGGAAGTTAAATTCACTGAAAAAATTACCCTCGTGTCATTGCAAACCTGTATGGAAGCCTATTTTCGCCACTGAATAAAAAATAAAAAAGATAACTACGACTCAAGCTTTTTTTTTTTTGCAAAATCTCTTGCAAATGCAAGTTTGTATCTCGCAATTCTGACTTTTTAATTGCAAATGTGAATTTGTATCTCGCAAATCAAAACTGTTTTTGCAAATGCAAATTTTTATCTCCCAATACTGACTTTTTTCTTGCAAATGCGAGTTTGTATCTCGCAATTCTGACTTTTATTCCAAATGCGAATTTGTATCTTGCAATTCTCACTTTTTTCTGGTTAATGCGAATTTGTGTCTCGTAAATCAAATTTTGTTTGCAAATGCAAATTTTTATCTCCCGATTCTGACATTTTTTTCTTGCAAATGCGAGTTTGTGCCTCACAATTCTGACTTTTTTCTTGCAAATGCGAGTTTGTATCTTGCAATTCTGACTTTTTTTTTTTGCAAATGCGAATTTGTATCTTGCAGTTTAGACTTTTTTTTTTGCAAATGCGAATTTGTATCTCGCAATTTAGACTTTTTCCGCAAATGCAAATTTGCATCTCGCAATTCTGACTTTTTTCTGGTAAATGTGAATTTGTATCTCGCAAATCACAATTCACAATTCAAAACACAATGACTTTTTTTTTCTTGCAAATGTGAGTTTGGGCTCCGGATATCACTGGTATATTATTTAGACAGTCACGAGTTGGTGTGGACGTGACTGACATCTGGAGACATTGTACCCAGTGGGTCATGCATCAGAACATTACCCTTTTTTTTTTAGTTTTAGCTCTCCAGTATATAAAACCTGTCTTTGATGAGCTTTCACTTCTGCTTTTATCTCTTTGCTGTCACTTTGTCTTTTTCTCTCTTGCTCCTCTTCTCTGACTAGGTGCGCCTAGGTCTTTTTCTCTAGACTTATTCTCCCCAGACTTGTAGGACTTATATGATTGATACAATTCATAGATTTCTTAGATTTATACTAAGTTAATTTGATTTGGACTGATTGAGAATGATTTTGATCAAGTTATGCAATTTATTTGTGAAATGGTTGGATTGAACATTTTTATTGACACTTTATTTTAATTTTTCAGTTTCAAGTTATGATTAATTCTGTTACTTATTTACATTTATGAAACCTTTTGAATAGATTTGTACATTCTGCAATTCACCTGTCTGATGTGGATTTGATTTTGCATCAGTATCTCGCAAATCTAATTTTTTTTACATTTTTATCTCCCAATTCTGACTTTTTTCTGGCAAATGCAAATTTGTATTTTGCAAATAATTTTTTTTTTTTGCAAATGCAAATTTTTATCTCCCAATTCTGCCTTTTTTTCCTTGCAAATGCACGTTTATACACTGCAATTCTTTTGTTTTTTCTAAACTCAGTTTGTATCTCACAATTCTGATGTTTTTTCTTGCAAATGCGAATTTGTATCTTGCAAATGGTAATTTTTATCTCCCAGTTCTGCCTTTTTTTCCTTGCAAATGCAAGTTTATACCTTGCAATTCTGATGTTTTTTTCTAAACTCAGTTTGTCTCACGAGTCTGATGTTTTTTCTCACAAATGCAAATTTGTATCTCGCAAACTATCCATTTAAACTGCAAGGGCATTAATGCAACCCAGATTTTTCTGCTTGTTTTTAGAAACTGATGATGAATGAGTAAAAATAAATTTCTGTGAAAATCAGCATCATCATGAACCCAGAACATTGCTTTGATGTTGCAACATTAAATGTCATTAATATATAATTATGGTTGAATTAGTAATAGAGCAGAACTGCTTTCATCTGTCTAATTATATATCCCATCATTCACGCATGTAATTTACGCTTTAGGTACGTTCAACCTCCAGCATCTGCAGCGCTACAAGCGAGCAGAGTTGGCCCGAGGAACCACACTCACCAGGAGGAAAAGGTCAGCCGAGTCGGACTGGTAGTCCGTGTCTGGAGCGAGGGGGAAATCGGATGAATCAGGCCCTGCCTCACCGTCGCCAGAGGGGGCGCTGGCTGACGACACGGGGACGCCCGTGTCTATAAGAGCATCTATATCCATCTCTGACTGCGAGAGGGTGACCACTTCAGGAGAAGACGAGGGCAGCGCTTCAATCAACGGTCCCATTGTCACCACTTCCCCAGCTCTCAAAGCAGGCAGCGTCACTTCAGCGGCCTCTTCACGTGATGAACGTCCCACAAGCTCTTCATATGATTGCGAGGTCGGTGTCGACAGCAAACCTACCTGGATGCTCTCCTCCACCCAAGAGGCATTTTGCGAGAGGGTCGTGGCCTCTGTGGTGGTATCTGTCGACTCTGTAGTGGCACTGGATGGGTGCGTAGAGGAAGTTGTAGCGTGGTTGGGGGTGGTGGGTGGAGAGTGGAGTGGGGTTGTGGTTTCCAGAGGTGTGGTGGGGGCGGCCGTGGGCTCTGGAGTAGTGGGAGGGGTCATTGACGTGGTAGTCATGACAACGACTTCAGTTGTCATGGCAACCTCAGTGGTCGAGAGGGTTGTTGTCGTGGGTGTGGAGGTGGTGTACGTGTGCACGTCTTTTTTTGTTTGAGGAGCAGACGTGGCGAGCGAAAACTTTAGACGAACAAAGGACACAACAGAAAGAATGAGGGGAAAAATGAAATAAAAGGCAACTGAAATAAATTAAGATCAACTCAAATCAATAAACAATGATGCTGAATTAAACATACTAAAAATTATAAAACACACAAGCAAGCGTTACATGTACTACCATTTAAAAGTCTGGGGTTGGTAAGATTTTTCTTAATGCTTTTGAAGACTTTTGATCACTAAGCTGCATTTATTTAAATAGCATTTGGAAATATTATTACAATTTAAAATAACTGTTTTCTACTTTAATACACTGTAGAACCTTTTTTTACTAGTTTCAACTTAAAAACTTAAGTTCAACAGCTGCCTTAAAATTTTAAGTTAAATCAACTTAAAACTACAAGTCATTTCAACTCACTACAGTAAAGTGAGTTAAAATGACTTGTACTTTTAAGTTAATTTAACTTATTAGTTGAAATGACTTGTACTTTTAAGTTTATTTAACTTAAAATTATCATTCAACAATCATTCTAATATCCTGATTTGGAAGCATTTCTTACAATAATTAATGTTGAAAACAACAACTGCTTAATATTTTTTGCCTAAAATTTTTGTGGAAACAGACTTTTCTCCAAGATTCTTCAATGAATACAAAGCTCAAACATTTGCGACTGAAAACTACTGCGTGCAACTGACCCGATCAGCATATTTGTGTTTGCGCTGAGGGGAGCTTCAAAGGTTAGAGAGCTTAATTGATTATAATGAAACTCTGGGAGATCGCAATGAACTAAGATGAGACAGCTTTTAATGCTTTTTAAGGGAGTTTGTAAATGAGATATTAATTTAATACAACAGTCATATAACCAAGAAGTAAATATTAAGTGACTTACATTGTCTTACTATAACACTACTGCCTGATTTTGCTTTTTTTATCATCAAAAATAGTTTGAAACAGTTACAAACAAACACAGTCACAAACAGTTACAAAAACAGTGTCGCTGTGCATCTTCATTCAAACACAGCGGTGTTTTGTTTATGAATGAATGTGCGTTTTTTAACAAATATAGTGAGACAATCATTTAATTTCCCATTCATAAAGACAGTCACTTGCTTTATTCCTAAGTGAATCAGCCGTTCGAACGAATCAAATGAATGAATGATTCAGTAATTAAATCGGTGACTTGCCGCCACCTACTGGCAGTTTTAGTTTTTTTAGTTAGTTAAATCATTTAATATTTCTATATTCATAAAACATTAATCTCAACATGAATTTATGAATTTAACTGCACTCATGCCACCTCTGAGCCTCATTAAACATATGAAAATACACCTACAAGACACTTTTGTGTTCTTCTATAACACCTCTGAAATACAAATTAATTTTGTTAATACTGATTTCATTTGACTGGTAACTTATTCTTATTCTGTTGTTTTAATTAAAGCTTATAAAATATAATTTTTAACAACATTTGACAAAAGATAGCATACTTTTAATAAAGTTAGAAAAGTGCCATTACCAATGTAAAAACAAAAATTCCCTGTAAATCACTTTAAGGTGTCGAATATCACTTTGTAATGGGAAGGCTAATTTTTGATCAGATTTTTCTGATTATTGATTAGAAGATGCTCCTAAAATTTTGACTGTTAAGAAGTAAAAAAAAAAAACCAGCATTTATTTAATAAAAATCTTTTTAACATTATAAATGCCTTTTCTGTGACGTTAATAATTATTTTTAATTGCATTCGACTCTATTGATGGATACAAAGTTAAAAAGAATAAAATTTCTTTAATAAAAATCCTTTGTAGCATCATAAAGGCCTTTACTTAAAACATCAATTTAATGCATTCTTGCTGAAAAAAGCATTTAATTTTTTTTTTTTTTTTAAATCATACTGATTCCAAACTTTCAAATGGTAGTTTATACGAACCAAAAAAGGTTATTCAAAGCAAAAGGAGCTGAAAACACATACAGTGGGGTCTAAAAGTCTGAGACCACACTGAAAACCACCTGTGATTTAAACCTTTAATAATAAAAATAAATGTTTTGAAAAAAAATTAATAAACAAAAGAAAACTATAAACAAATTGCAAATTGAATAAAAAAATATTTCACATTTTCATATTCTACTATTTCTAGTTCAATGATCAAACAAATACATTTGTAACAAAATGGCGACAAAATCAAATACTTTTTTGTAGGGCTGGGAAAATAATTCGATGCACTGCAAATTGAGAGATGATTCTCAGATTATCCGAAACGCGATTCTCCCTCAAATCAATTATGAGCTTAGTTTTTAACAGCAGATGGCACTGCATGCTTTAGAGACAGTCGTACTTGCTTCTAATTCCTTACGTACACTTAAAACTACAATAATTATTCATAAAGTCGAAAAGGTTGAAGCGAATTACAAGGGTGTTTTACAGAACATTAATCGCGCATCTAAAAGCATTCTCATCCGAGGTGCAATTGCATGACTAAGCTGAACACGCAAGTGATCTTCAGCGCTCTTCTTCGTGAGCATTTGCGATTAAAAACTAGATTAGAGCACCATCTGCTGTTAAAAACTAAGCTCAGAATCGATTTCAGAGAGAATCACAATGATTTCGGAAAATCTCAGAATCGATCCATGAATCGTGATGCATCAATTTATTGTCACAGCCCTACAACTTTCCACTTAAACCCTCCACAAAAAAATATATATATATTGTTTTAAAATATAAATGTGCTTTCACTGTGGTCTCAGACATTTGGGGCTCCACTATAACTGCACAGCATATCAAACTTACACATATGACCTCACATATTTACAAAAACTTACATGCTGGTTGTAGATGATCGCACCGCGATCACATGTGGATCGGTGAGTGCACACATGCTGGTGGATGCACCAGTTACATTTCCAGCGGCTGTTCACACAGCCCTTACACCTAAAAACAGAAAACAACACAAAACATAAAGAACCAAAATTTTAGAAGTGACTGCATAAATTAAACCCATCTACACCCCTTTGAGCATTTAGACGAAGACAGCTAAGCAGCCCAGCATCCAAAATAGCTGAGCTCTAGAATTACACATGACTCCCCTAAACTCATCAAACCACACAGAGCTGAGTTCACAGCTTTCCCACATCGCAAATCAAAACAGCATCAGGGAGAGCCGCCCCATCAGCGGCTGTCTGCAGGGGTGTATGGGTAAGGGAGGATGGTCAGGGCTGTGGAATGGTGGAATGTGGGAAACAGCTGTTAAATCATCAGTGATGTGTTAGTGAGGTCCGGAGAGAGAGACAGCTGCCCTGCCCCTCTCACGCCTCTGGGACATTCTCAGCACATGACAGCCGCTCACCAATGGGTGTTTTAATATTGCTCTTGGATGATGATGGCATGACAGGTTTCATTTGCTAACATTAGTTAACTACATTAGTTAACGTGAATTAGCATTTATTAATATTAGTCATTTGTCAATTTCTAAAGGTTTGAAACATGATGGGGAGTGAATGATGACAGAATTTTTGTTTTTTGTGTAAACCATCACTTTAAGAAATCATTTATCACTTACGGCATGGTGCCAGAGAGGTGCTGCACCACAGAGCAGTCGTAGAAGGTGAAGTCTGCGAGCGCTACGGTGACCGTCCGGAAGCGTAGGGACAACGTGACGGACACAGAATCTGTCATAGAGAACAACGAGGAATCTGGGTCAAATGGTTAAACGGATATTATGGCACTGGAACATCATGTCACATTAAACCTTAAAAAAATAATGAGAAGTTAAACGCACCATCCATAGCTTATTTCACCATTCATGTAATATCATTAACTTTTCAGTGGAATGCTTCCATGGAAAAGTAATGGTGCGGAAAACCAACAGAGGAAGTGAAACTGGAACATGAGCATTACAGAATTCCAGAGAGATCCCAGGGTGATGTACTACTGTTCAAATGTTTGGGGTTGGTAAGATTTTTCTGATGCTTTTCATGGAAGTCTCTTATGCTCACTAAGGCTGCATTTATTTAATCAAAAATACAGTACAAAAATTTAATATTGTGACATATTATTAAGGACTGTTTTCAGTTTGAGTGTGTTTTAAAATGTAATTTATTCCTGTGATGCAAAGCTGAATTTTCAGCATCATTACTGTCTTCAGTGTCCTTCAGACATCATTCTAATATGCTGATTTGCTGCTGCTCAAGAAACTTGTCACCACTTCTTGGTAATTATCAATAACTTCTTGTTATTATTAACATTAAAAACCGTTGTGCTGCAGAAACTATGATGCATGTTTTTAAAAATTATATAATAAATAGATACTTCAAAAGAAAATTTCTGTAAAATTATAAATGTCTTTGCAGTCAATTTTGATTAGCTAAATGCATCCTTGCTGAATTAAACCACTATCATTATTATTATTACTCTTTTAATATTACTCACCCCAAACTTTCTGAATGGTAATCACTTTTAATTTTAAGAAAATGACAATCATGGAAAAACAAAGATTTCCTCATTCAAAAATGGGTCCGCTTGCAAACAGGCTCTTACACATGTAAACCAGTTCCTTAAAGGGACAGTTCACCCAAAAATCTAAATTCTGTCATTAATTAAAACCCGTAAGACCTTCGTTCATCTTCAGAACACACATTAAGATATTTTTGATGAAATCCGAGAGCTTTCTGACCCTCCATAAAAAGCAACGCAATTGACACGTTCAAGCCCAGAAAGGTAGTAAGAACATTGTTAAAATAGTCCATGTGACAATCAGAAATTGTTAATTTTTTAATATATTTGTTTTCTTTATGCACCAAAAGTATTCTTGTAGCTTCTTAAAATTAAGGTTGAACCGCTGATGTCGCATGGACTATTTCAATGATGTCCTTACCACCTTTCAGGGCCTTTGAACGTGTCAGTTGCGTTGCTGTCTACGCAGGGTCAGAAAGCTCTCGGATTTCATCAAAATATCTTGTGTTCTAAAGATGAACGAAGGTCTTACAGGTTTAGAATGACATGAGGGTGAGTAATTAATGACAGAATTAAAATTTTGGGGTGAACTATTGCTTTAAGGCCAGTTTTCAAGTTGACTCAAACATGTCAAACTTCATTAGTGTGTGGGTTGTCTTACCCTCTCCATGTGGTACCGGTGGAAGTCTGTGGGCCTCCGGAGTGGCACAGGTGACTGTGGTGCCCTGGACCAAAGCAGCTGTTTCAGTGTCTTCAAAGAAACACGAGTACATGTCACCCTCTGACAGATTGGGCAAACCCAGGACATCCACAGCGATCTAAACACAAACACACAATTAGCCAAGGTAATAATCCCACAATCATTGCCCAGTAATACAAAACATAATTTTTGTTTCAATAAGCTTTACAGCTTTGATAATTAAATAGAAAAGCATCCCCTAAGGAAGAGTTAAAATAACAATGATTGGGGAAAAAGCTTTTAAGCATCGAAAATGAGACAAGATAATGTGTGAATTAATCCATTAGGGAGTGCAGTGGCAGAGTCTGCTAGCTTAGAGACTAATTACTGTAACTCACTAACCATATGCTAACTGAAAACAAATGAAACACAAAGAAACAAATATTTAATCTGACCAATTTGCAGCTTTGGATATATTGTATGTCATTTGCACTACTGTTTAAGAATTTGGGGTCAGTAATATTTAATTAAAGGGACAGTTTAGTCAAAAATGAAAATTCTGCCATCATTTACAATGACAAAACAAGTTATTATGAAGAATGTTGATAACCAAACATTTTCCGTTCCCAGTGACTTCCATTTATATGGACAAAAAACTACAGTGGAAGTCAATGGGAACCAAAAAGGTTTAATCACAAACAATCTTCAAAATAACTTCTTTTGAGTTCATAAGAATAAAGAAGGGTGAGTTATTTAACAACAATGCTGTGATTTGATCAAAAGTGACAGTACAGACATATATAATTTTACAAAAGATTACTACTTAATAAATGCTTCTTGAGCAGTGAATCAGCATATTAGTATGATTTCTGAAGGATCATGTGACACTGAAGACTGTAATGATTCAGCTTTGCATTACAGGTATAAATTACATTTAAACATGCATTAGAATAGAAAGCAGTTTTTTAAATTGCAATATTATTACACAATATTACTGTTTTCACTGTATTTTTTAACCTTGGTGAGTATAAGAAACTTCCCTAAAAAACATAAAACCAACCCCAAACTTTTGAAGGCTTTTATATGAAAGATATTAACTCAAATATTGCAGGGTTTACGTCATACTTTTAGGCTTTATGGTTGGAGGAGGACTGAATTTTGATGGTGCTCTGAATTCCCCACATCATCGCAATTTCTGACTGAACGATTTTATACCTGTTTCTGTTCTCCAAGGCTGGCGTTATATTGGCTTAGTGACTCCACTCTCAAGCACTGCTGCTGCTCATCAAAACTCCACAGCCAGTGACCTTCAACCGAGCCCAGCCTACAGTCTGAACGCATCCCACACCTGGAGGAGTGAGGAGGAAAAGACCCGACAGGAGGATGAGTAAGATAACTGACAGACAGAGTGAAATACTCCTAAAATAAACTGAAAACTGCAGTCCAAAGCAGGAATTACAAGATAAAACTCACCGCCCGTCAAGAACACACCAACCGCAGTACGGGTCCCTCACTGCCAGACAGGAAGCGCAATCAGCGTGCTTGTCGCACTCTGCCACAGGCCTCTTCTCCACCTGACCACACGGCACACCAGGAGAAATCACTTATTCACACATCACACACGGACACAGCTATGACCCAGAGCTTCCACTTCAGGCATATGGGTGAATGTGATGGTAAAGCACTTCAAATCTGCACTTTTCCACATTTTTGTGGTGACTGTTAGTGAAATTTTGCCGGGTGTATTTGAAAATACACTCGGGTGACTATATATCCTCTTTTTATAAGCTGCCTAAAATGTCAGGGTTTTGGCTGGTTTTCCTATTGAAGTGTTTTCTACAGTCCTTATATATAGTATCTCACAAAAGTGAGTACACCCCTCACATTTAGCAATCATTTTAGTATATCTTCTCAAGGGACAATACTATAGAAATGAAACTTGGATATATTTTAGAGTAGTCAATGTGCAGCTTGTTTAGCAGTGTATATTTACTGTCCTCTAAAAATAACTTAACATACAGCCATTATTGTCAAAACAGCTGGCAACAAAAGTGAGTACACCCTAAGTGAACTTGTCAAAACTGTGTCCAAAGAGTCAATATTTTGCGTTAGCACCATTGTTATCTAGCACTGCCTTAATCTTCCTGCGCATGGAATTCACCAGAGCTGCAGATGTTGTTGCTGGGATCCTCTTTAAATCCTCTATAATGACATCATGGAGCTGCTGGATGTTAGACACGTGGTGCTTCTCCACCTTCTGCTTGAGGATGACCCACAGGTGCTCAATAGGGTTCAGGTCAGATCACCTTCACCTGCACCTTCCACAGCAAGGCAATTGTCATCTTGGTGGTGTGTTTGGGGTCATTATCATGTTGGAAAACTGCCGTTCGGCCCAGTTTCTGAAGGGAAGGCATCATGTTCTGCTTCAGAAATGTACAGTACATAATGGAATCCATGTTTCCCTCAATGAACCGCAGCTCCCCAGTACCAGCAGCACTCATGCAGCCCCAGACCATGATGCTACCACCACCATGCTTGACTGTAGGAGAGACACACTTTTCTTGGTACTCCTCACCAGGGCATCACCACACATGCTGGACACCATCTGATTCAAACAAGTTTATCTTAGTCTCATCAGACCATAGGAAAGCCAGCTTGTAAGCCAGCTTCAGAAGAGGCTTCCTTCTCGGATGATCTTCTACTTCTGCAACCTCTAAAGCAATGCTGGCAGCACTCATGCTTCTGTTTTTTTTAAAGCCCGGTTCTGCACCTGACGCAGAGAACGAGCACTCAACTTTGTTGATCAACGCTTGTGAGGCCTATTCTGAATGGAACCCATCTTGGAAAACCTCTGTATGACCCTGCCCACAGTACTGTAACTCATTTTCAGGTTGTTACTGAACCTCTTATAGCCTAGACCATCTTTGTGGAGAGCAACAATTCTGATTCTCAAATCTTCAGAGTTCTTTGCCATGAAGTGCCTTGTTGAACATCCAGTGGTCAGTATGAGAGAATTGTACTCAAAGCACCACATTTTAACTGCTCTAATACAAGATACACAACTTTGTATGGTCCTGTCAAGCAGACAATAACATGAACATGATGAATAGGACATGTGGCTTTGCATGGTTAAATGACATAGTGCTGTTATCACTTAGGGTGTACTCACTTATGTTGCCAGCTGTTTTCACAATAATGGCTGTATGTTGAGTTATTTTGAGGGGACAGTAAATATACACTGCTATACAAACTGCACATTGACTACTCCAAAATATATCCAAGTTTCATTTCTATAGTATTGTTCCTTAAGAAGATATACTAAAAACGTTGCTGAAATGTGAGTGGTGTACTCACTTTTGTGAGATACTGTATTATATGTAGCATTACATTGCTTTGTACTGCTTTTCGGTCATTACCTTCAAGTATGAAAGACATCAGAAAGACAAAGCTAAAACCCAGACATTTTAAGCAATTTAGAAATCTTGACCAAGACATGTCCAGAAAAAGAGAGGATGTATGGTCACTTAGCACACTCACACCCAAAAGAGAGCAGCCCTGAAAATGGAGCGCAGCTGGAAGAAAACAAAACTAGAGGTATTTCGTACTGCATGGAGGTAAAGTACTTTATCCTACAGAAAAAACCTAAAAACTGCTAGATCTGATAACTTTTCATCTCTTTTGGAAGAAAACAAACACAACCCCAAGTATTTATTCAATACAGTGGCTAAGTTAGCAAAAAATAAAGCATTAACAGGCAATGACATTTCCCAACAATTTCCTAGAACCTGTACAATCTAAGTCACCTTTGTTTATATATAAATAAACATGTCTTGACTTGACTTAGTGAAACTAATGTTAGACTACAGTCAAATTGGTTTGAAATGTATATTTTTTGCTTTTATTTAAACACGATTTTCAAAAATCAGGCAACACTCTATAAAATGACTTTAAACATAATTATCCTATAATTATTACAAAAATAGTTTCACAGTAAGTACATTAATACATGTGCTACTGCAAAACAAATGCAAATAAATAAATAAATAAATAAATAAAATGTAATTTGGAATTATGAAAAAAAAAAAAAAAACAGTTACAGCAGATAAAATATATAACAATCTATTGTTGTTAAAAAAAAAAAATGTTATTGGCCAACTATAAAACTATCAGTCAAAAAAGGTTTTGAATAATTCCAACTGAATTTTTAAAAAAAATGTTTTCTGAAAGAAGCCTGTCATCCTCACTAGGGCTGCATTTATTTACTCAAAATATAATACTGTTAAATAGTATTGCAATTTTATTTAAATAAATAAAAAAACAAATGCTTTATATATATATATATATATATATATATATATATATATATACACACATATTGCTGTGATGTTAAAGCTTTTTTCAGCATCATTTTCAGCAACATTACTCTACAGTGTTCAGTGCCAAATGTGAGAAGTCATTCGATTATGCACTAATAATAAAGGTTCTACTTATTATCAACGTTTCAACAATTTAAATTGTAATAACAGTTTAATATCAAATTTACAATATCTACTAAATGCAGCCTTGGTGAGCATGACACTTTCAAAACAAACAAAAAAAAACCCTTTATCATTTTTTACTGGTACTGTACTAATGACAAGATTTTTGAACTCACAGAATGGCTGGTCATGATGTAGATGTGTCTATGGGTGGAATCCAATAGCAAGTCACTATTAATGGCCAAACCAGGTTGGATGAGAAGGGTAGAGTACTTCTTTACCTCTCCTGAGTTACCCCGGAAAACCTAGCATGAGATAAAAAAGCACCTTGAAAAACTCACCATGAAAAAAAAATTACTTTCAATAAGTAACCTGACAACGGCTCCTAAGAACTTCCTCAAGGTTTAATTGAATATTTAGGCTCATGAAACTACATCAATTGCAACAGGACACCTTCGAGACACGAGGAAAGCTGGCTGTGGACAGGTCTAACTAAAAGTGCTAAAAGTGTCGGCTGAAATGGTTTAGCGCTAGAGCACTTCTAAGTCTCATTAAAGGAAAACGACGTACAAGGATCTGAGAGAGGTGCCTAATGCCTCTTGAATTCTATCATGACTTGGGGTCGATTTCAGCAAACCAGATTAGAACAGTGAGAATCCCATCAGAAGGGCAGGTATCCTGCTTGAGAGTCTCAGACACCTTATACCGCGAGCTGCTCACGCACTCCACCCATTCAGGTTTGCGTTTTAACTGGATTTGGATTGACAAACTGTCCGCCATGGTCTACTGCAGGAGGAATCACGCATTGCAACATTACCGTATAATGCAAGACTGAATAGCTGTGTAGATGTATGATTAGACGAGGTGTACCGGAATGCCTGTTTGTGAGGGAAAATTCAAATATATATGCAATTCTTTCACCCCAAATTAACCTGTCGTCATAATTTAATTACACACATTTAGTTATGCTGTTGCTCACCTATATCTAGCAGAATGTATACACTGCTGTTGTCCATACAAAAACAGATGACAAATGTGGTATTTTTACACATATGCCTACAGTTGAGGTCAAAAGTTTACATCCCCCTTTCAGAATCTGCAAAATGTTAATTATTTCACCAAAATAAGAGGGCTCTTACAAAATGCATGCTGCTACTACTGACCTAAATAACATATTTCCCATAAAAGATGTTTACATGTAGTCCACAAGAGAAAATAGCAGTTGAATTTATAAAAATAACCCATTCAAAAGTTTACATCCCCTTGATTTTTAATACTGTGTTATTACCTGAATGATCCACAGCTGTGTTTTTTTCGTTTAGTGATAGTTGTTTGTAAGTCCCTTGTTTGTCCTGAACAGTTAAACTGTCTGCTGTTCTTCAGGAAAAATCCTTCAGGTCCCACAAATTCTTTGATTTTCCAGCATTTTTGTGTATTTGAACCCTTTCCAAAAATGACTGTATGGTTTTGAGATCCATCTTTTCACACTTAGGACAACTAAGGAACTCACATGCAACTATTACAGAAGGTTCAAACGCTCACTGATGCTCCAGAACAAAAAACATGCATTAAGAACCAGGGTGTAAACTTTTGAATAGAATGAAAATATGCCTAAATGTCATATTTTTTCATTTAGTACTGCTCTTCAAAGGCTACAGAACATAATTACATGTTTCCCAGAAGACAAAATAGGTTCAATTTACCCAGTTTAATCAATTTTTAGTTTTCACCGAATATTAATCCATCGTGTTTCCTTTTGAATAATCAGTGAGCGTTTGAACCTTCTGTAAGAGTCCCTTAGTTGACCTCAATGTGAAAAGATGGATCTCAAAATCAGTCATTGTTGGAAAGGGTTCAGATACACAAAAATGCTGAAAAACCAAAGGATTTTTGGGACCTGAAGGATTTTTCTGAAGAACAGCAGACAGCTGAACTGTTCAGGACAAACAAGGGACTCATGAACAACTATCACACAAAAAACACAGCTGTGGATCATTCAGGTAACAACACAGTATTAAGAATCACGGGGGTGTAAACTTTGGAACAGGGTCTTTTTTTTTTTTTATAAATTCAACTATTATTTTCTCTTGTGGACTATATGTAAACATCTTTTATGTGAAATACCTTATTCAGGTCAGTACTAAATAAACAACAAAAAATGTTTGGTAAAATAATTAACATTTTGCAGATTCTGAAAGGAGGATCTAAGCTGTTGACCTCAACTGTACATCAGGGGCGTTTCCTCCGAGGAGGCAAGGCAGGCAGTGTCTCCTCAAAATATTGGATAAGAATAAACCTAAAATGCTTAGAAAAACTAACTTGATGAGATTTATACTTTGCTTTAATAAACAGTTTATTGACTGCATTGTTAATGTAAATCAAGAAAATGTGACTGGGCCATGAATTTGCATTTGATTTAAAACATGTGCTGTTCTGAAATAATTAAATTTAATAAAATATAAAATAGCCAAATTTTAAAATCTGATACATATTGTGATGACAACTACTCAAAAATGTTCTCTAAATGCGTCACTTGTCTTTCTCTGTAAAAATGTCACACACGCTTGTGAACAATGACACTGACTTGCCAAAATGTGTCAAAACAGCAGAGAACAGTGACTGGCTGTCAGAGGGAGGCTTGGGTCATGCAATGTTGCTCAGATTTAACCAAACACTATGGTTTGACCTTTGCCCGCTGTGGCATGCAAATCCAGTCAGCCCAAGGCCTAAATGTAACTTGTTTAAATTTCAGCTCACGAGACCTTTGAATTTACAAGCATTGTCAAACAGAGTCTCCGGTGGTCTCTGAGCAATCACAATCCCTGCAAATACAGCGTTTCATATAGGGTGGTTTGTGGCGAAGGCTGCTTTGCGGTCCAACTGAGGAAACACAAAAAAGCCTTAAGTATGCTGTTTCAGCACTATCCTGGGCTATGACACATTCACCCTGCAGGCGAAATCTCTTTCCTGCTCAAGTAGACAGATAATATTACCATATTAAGTGGACTAATATTTCCCTAGTGGTTTAAAAGGCATACTATAAATCATAAATTGTTTTAGAAATGACCAGTCAAACGACAAATTTTAATGTCACAAACCTTAAGCAAATTGCCTTTGGAGTCGCCCAAGAAGACAATAGTGTGCCCCTCCTTTACACTAACGGCGACAGCAGTGAGACGGGCGGATGGGCTGCCCAATACGGCTTCGGCTTCAATCGGCACCCGGCTTCGCCATTGGACTCGGGGTGTGGTCCGAGCCACAGGGATAAGCGTTCAGGGTGTTCTGCGGGATACAAAAACAAGTTTTCGTGACTATGGTTTTGGCAAAAGCACTGTGACATAATCCAGTTTCATGTTGTGTAATAATAAACTACGTTTTTTGTACCGTAAGGGTTTAGTTCTCAGTCTGTTGCCTCAAGGCTGTCAAATCCTCTTAGTTCAGAAAGCCAGATTAGATGAAGATTATCTTGGTCTCACACTAGGATGGCAAGGCTGCTCCTTTCTTTGAGACTAACACTATCAAATCTGCTCCAGCAGTCTTTGATAAAATCTAGCTTGCATGTCATGCCATGTTCCTTCATTATCAAAAGTGATCTGTAATTCTGTTTGTGTACCAGACTGGAGAACATGTGGGGATCAGGAAAATGTGTTTTAGTGTTTGAGGATTTGTAAGAAACACAAAGAGTCCTGTATTTGGGTGGTGGTGTTTGTCTGTGGATCAGTAATATCCTACTTAAATGGATTGTTCACACAAAACTTCTGTCATCACTTATTGTTGTTAAAAATCATATGATTGTCTTTCTATGGTGGAACACAGAAGGAGATGTTTTGAAGAATGTTCAAGCTGCTCTTTTCCATTAAATGAAAGTAGATTGAGATGAGGGTCATTATAAATCATTATAAAAGACCTGTGCCATATATTTAATGTCCTAAGTCATATTATAGCTTTGTACGAGGAACAATAACAACATTTAAAGGATTAGTTCACTTCCAGAATAAAAATATCCTGATAATTTACTCACCTCCATGTCATCCAAGATGTTCATGTCTTTCTTTTTTCAGTCGAATAAAAATTAAGGTTTTAGAGGAAAACATTTTTGGATTTTTCTCCATATAGTGGACTTTAGCGGGGATCAGTGCATTGAAATGTCCAAATTGCAGTTTCAATGCAGCTTCAAAGGGCTCTACACGATCCCAGCCAAAGAATAAGGGTCTTATCTAGTGAAACGATTGGTTGTTTTCTAAAAAAAAAAAAAAAAAAAAAAAAAAAAAAAATTTGCCACAAATGCTTGTCTTGCACTAGCTGGACTTTTCAACAAGTAATCATGTTGAAAAGGTCACGTGTGATGTAGGTTCAAGTACCGACCCAGTGTTTACAAAGCGAACAAGCAAAGTCAAATAGCCTTTACAAAAAAAAGGGTAAAACAACAAAAAGTTTCCATCACCCTGTTTCTATACACATTTTAAAGTATCGCATTAGAAACGAGTGATGAAAACGCTACATTTCAAATAACAATCACTTAATTTGCAAAGCTTTTACGCTTACTTGAGGTGATTTTTGACTTGTGTGAAAAAGGGTTAATGCAAATAATGGGAGATAGAAGCGCATTTGATGAATAAATTCCTCTTTACGCATTAAAAAAAAGTCATGTGACTTTTGTGTGCTATGGGACTGCAAACCCTGTCTAACCAGTGGACTGATCTCGTTCCACATCTAAAATGTCTGAGCAATGTCTGTCGTCAAAGTATTTCTGTATAATTGCCTCTCAGAACCTCCAAAAGAAATTGTCACATTTATTGTGTTTCATCTGCTCGCTCTGAGGTGAAAGTAATTTATTATATATAAAAATTACTATATTCAGTGGCTTCTCCTACTTTTCTTAGTAAGATATAGCATCAGTTTATCAGGAAGTGATGATTTTGTTCTCGCTGACTTGTTGGATGGAAACGGTCCAATTTTTGCGTATAAGTTAAATTCGCAACTTGGATGGAAACCCGACTAATTTTGGACAATTTTGAAGACTGAGTTTTTCACCTTACCCTACCTTTTTTAACTGGAGTACCCAGACAAAGAACTAACGCGTGACTTTTCCAACATGATTAAGTAACGCATGAAGATGTGCATCGCAGAACTAGTGCAAGACAAGCATTTGTTGTTAAAAAATATATAAATGTTTATTTTTTTAGAAAATGACCCATCATTTTGCTAGATAAGACCCTTATTCCTTGGCTGGGATTGTGTACAGCTCTTTGAAGCTGCACTGAAACTACAATTTGGATCTTCAACCCACTGATCCCCATTGAAGTCCACTATATGGAGAAAAATCCTGGAATGTTTCTCTCAAAAACCTTCATTTCTTTTCGACTAAAGAAAGAAAGACATGAACACCTTGGATATTTTTACTTTGGAAGTGAACTAATCCTTTAACAGGCAATACTCTCCTTTCTACAGGTCTTCTAGACATCTAACCCTCCCTACGTCTTTTTCTAGACATTTCTCCTCCCTACGTCTTTTTCCAGCAGACATCATTAGGAGTTTAAGCTTGGGGGTTTATTGATCCGAACAACCCTGTTTAAGACTCAGCAGGCCTGGTTCTGGATGCTGAATAGACAAATACATGGAGGTCATGAGGAGGTTGTTTGCCTGTGAGCCCACATCCTTAAAATCTTTGATTTGTCTTTAGATCTTGTTAGGACTAATGCTAGGTAGGCCTGTCTTATGCTCATCAAAGAGTCAAAACATAATTCACTCAGATCATGGCAGACAGAATCGTATGAGCTAAAGCAATTTGCCTGAGAATTAATGAGAAGCAATACATCTAAATTAGGATAAATGTTAGTTTGAATACACCGTCAGAGGAAAATGATGCGGTCCAGTTCCCTAGAGTTACATTGTGGGCATCCTTTCCCCATTTTCCCATGCTTTTCAATCAAATTTAAACTACTATGATGATTATGTGGGAATGGTTGACCTCAAAACCTATTTATATGGATAATTTATATGTATAGTGTTTCAATGTGAAGACAGTGTACAAGTAAACTGCATCTATCAAATATTCCTGTAAAATGAACACTTTGTCATTATCAAGTGTGATGAATCAAACATAATTCTAGCATCAATAACATTTAACACTGGGTTATCATAAAATTAAGGTTGAACCACTGATGTCACATGGACTATTTTATCAATGTTACTGCCTATGCAGGGTCAGAAAGCTCTTGGATTTCATCCAAAATATCTTAATTTGTGTTCTGAAGATGAACAAAGGTCCTATGGGTTTGGAACAACATGAAAGTGATTAATTATCCTGACAGCACACACACATCATGGAGACATCTATTTGACATAGACGTATTTTTTTAATTGTTTGCTAATCTGGAATATGTCTATAGGATGTTTCCTATCAGATGTCAAATAGACGTCTATTAGATGTCTTTAAGATGTTTATGATTTAGAATATATGCAGGGCTCTACAGTGCGACAATTTCTGTCAACTAAAACTACTGCGTGTGTCTTCGAAAAAATATTTAGGAGCACCTGTGCCTTATTTGTGTTTCCAATGTGGGGAGCTTCAAAGGTTTCTACCTGTTTTTGCAACGCTGAGTAATGTATCACAAACATATCTCATGAATATTTTCATAAACAACGTGCAAATAAGAGATTCACTGTGCAGTGTAAAGAGCTTCGCTGATTATAATGAAACTTTATAAGATCGCAATGAACTAAGATGAGACAGCTTTTAATGATTTTTAAGGGAGTTGTAAATTAGATATTAAGTTAATACAACATTTAAATAAACAAGAAGTTAATTTAATGTGACTTATATTGTCTGACTACAACACTATTGCCTGATTTTGCTTTATTTCGTTGTCAAAAATAGTTTGAAACAAGTCACAGCTGTGCTGCTGAACATCTCCATTCAAACACAGCAGTGTTTCGTTTATGAATGAACGTGTTTTTAAATAAATCTAGTGAGTGGATTCAATTTCCCGTTCATAAAGAGTCACTTGCTTTATTCCTGAATGAATCTGTTGTTGGAAAGAATCAAATGAATGAATGATTCAGTAATTAAATCAGTGACTTGCCGCCACCTACTAGCAGTTTTAGTTTTTATTTTTAAAGTACCTTTTCAGTTATTTAAATCATTTAAGATTTCTATATTAAAAATTTTACATAAATTTATGAATTTGATTGCAATCATGCCACCTCTGAGCCTCATCAAACATATAAAAATACACCTACAAGCCACTTTTGAGTTCCTCTGTGCACCTCTGTGGTACAAATTAATTCTGTTAATACTGATTTCATTTGATTGGTAACTTATTCTACTTGTTCTTATTCTGTTGTTTTAATTAGAAATTTTAAAAAGTGTATAAAATATATTTTTGTAAAAATTTGACATAAGATGACATACTTTTAATAACGTTAGAAAAATGCCATTACAAAGGTAAAAACAAAATTCCCATGTAAATCACTCGAGTCAAATATAACCTCGTAATGGGAAGAATCAATTTTAATCAGATTTTTTCATTATTGATTAGAAGGTGCTCCTAAAATTTTGACTGTGCTCCTAAAAAAAAAATGCGTAGAGCCCTGATTGTATGTAAAACTGACATCTTACAGGTGTCTGTTAGATGTTTGTACGCAGCAGATGCTGTCCAGATCAAGTGATCTTTAACAGACATCTTGCAGACTTGCGTGTGTTATCTGGGTAATGACAGAATTTTTATTTTTGGGTGAACTATCCCTCTAAGCGTTTAAATGAGCCTGTTGTCTCCAAGTACACCAACTTCCGAAACAAACAGAAGATTATTTACTCACCGTGGGCAGGTTGGCACAGTTGGATTTAACATCATACTCAATGTATGCCACCTTAGAGCCATCTTTCCCTCCATCTTGCGTGTAGCACAGATCTCGTGTGGCATCAATACCACGATCCACTTCATCCAGAGTGTACACACACAATGCCGATTCCTCACTGGGACCATTAGCAGCACTAACCGCCGTAGAAAAAACTCCCATCAAAACCTGCGAGCCTCCAGATTCCTCACCGCCCACCTGCGCCCCCTGGAGAAAATTGTAGTTCTTTCCTGTTGAGTTTGAGCGACACAATAGCGGTACCTCAACGTAGGAATAATACGCCTGATCGTCCAAACACACCCGTGCCACGTATGTACGATATTCCCTTGATGCAGCTTTCAGATCGCGCCTATAAAACAGAAAGTAGACGTGGTTGCGCCGCGCAAAGGTTGCGACAAAATTGTGATCGTACTCCGAGAGGCGCCCGGCTACAGCGAGCTTAGCAGTTTCCTCATAGGAAAACACTGGCTCTGTCAAAAGCTGGCGGGTGGAGACCGGCGGGTGACTGCTGGTGTAGCCTCGTCCCACATAAAGGACGGGATCCTTGTCTTGCGGTCGCACCACGAGCCCAACCGTTGACGCCGTAGGGTCATTAGCCGCCACATATTGCGTATCAACAGGTCTCTCGGCAGAAAATAGGACTTCGTTCACATTGGCCAGGCTACGTTTCTGGCAGGTGCCCTGGTGTACGCTGCCACAGGTGATGAGCTGGAGCGAATACGGATCCACTAATAGTAGCTTGTTGTGATTGTTAACGAACCCAGCCTGAGGGCAGTTTTCAAGGGTTACAGGAGGCAGGCAGTCCTTGCTGTCTCTCACGGGGCCGGTTTTCTCATCCACTTCGAGACGGAGGCCATCAAGGCCAGCGAGCTGGAACAGATGGTCCCGAGCACCCACGTAGACTGTTCCTATGCTGGGGTCAGGGTGCAATGCCAGGTGCTGGAAGACTGTGTCGTTGAAGGAGAAGCGAGGGTAACTGCTGTGGACCCCCAGAACACCCAGGATGAGGGACTGAAGCAGGGTCAAGATGAGGGCCATCCCACACGGCACTGCAAAAACACTGATCATATGTGACATGAGTCAGTATTAGCTCACAGGACAGGGACAAACATAGTACAGTTAGTCAACAACATGTTAGGAATAATTAAATTTAATATGTCCTGTAGAGAGGAATATATTAAACAAATTAACAAAAGTACCTAATAAGTACAGTAGTTATATCATGGTACAGTAATGATATCACTATGGCATTTTCATATAAACCACAAAACTAGAAGTTGACTAGTAGATTTTACAGATAACTAGGTTAGACCACACTGACCAATAACCAATTAATCAACCAATAGTTTTTTAAACGGATACTGAATTAAAGCAAACACAACAATCCAAGAAAATACTGCTGAACTTTACTACAAAATAAAAAAGGTACTGAACCATAAAAAAAAGTACTGTACTTTTTAAGCAAAATATATAAATACAAATATTAATATTGAACAATGAACAATACTATGGTTGTAGTTTAATTGGCAAAACTGTTCAGTGGGTCGACCTCTACACAGACCTGATATTCTGTATTATACCATATTTATTCAAAATATTTATGTAAAACATTCATATTCATTTAAATGGTACTCTGAACTATTGTCAAATAATATTAATGATTTAAATATAAAGAATATTTAAGTGTAAGTGTAAATGTAAGTTGTTACAACAAGAACAAGAACAAGAACAAAAAAAAAAAAAAAAATAAGTATTATAGATTATAGTATTTTTTGGGACATGGTACCATGATAACATAACCTTAAATATGTACCTAAATATGTATAAAAAAAAAAAAAAAAAAAAAAAAAAAAAAAAAAAAAAAAAAGTAATGTAATGAAGAAGTAATGAAAAAGAAAATAAATAAAAAAAACACTGTACCCAATTTACAATTTACAAGAAAATATTTACAAAATATTACTGTTTTTATACCAATAAATAAATAAACAAACAAACAAACAAAGACATTACCTTGTTAAAATGCTTCTTAAATATCATTAAAAAGGTATTTAAAAGAATACCACCATGGTAAATTACCAAAAACATGGTATTATCAAAAAACGTAATAAATAAATAAAACCACTGTCTTACCATGGTACGTTTACAAAATATTACTGTTTTTGTACATGTACCAAATAAACAAACGGTAAATTTCCAAAAACATGGTATTACCGTGGTACAAGAACATTTTTTAAAACAAAAAACAAACAAACAAACAAACAAACAAACAAACGTCTTACCATGGTACATTTACAAAATATTACAGTTTCTGTACCAAATAAATAACTAACTAAAATGAATATATAAATAAACATTTATGGGAAATAAACAAAATATTTATGTGAAACAAAAACAAACAAACAAACAAACAAAAGAAGATATGGTATAATGCATTATAAGTAACATTAGGTATTTAAAAGAATACCACAATGGTAAATTTCCAAAAATTACCATGGTACACCAAATAAATAAATAAATAAAGGGTATTACCATGGTAAAAGGTATTAAAAGAACACCACAGCATTACCATTTTATATGTACAAAACATGATAACATGATGTATTTTATATATATGTCGAACTAAAATTTATGCAGGCACCTTCAACATTTCTCACATTATCACAGTTTCTTTGCAATAGTTTACGAAAATGGAGGTAAAATATGACAAGAATTCAGAGATAAACTGTCAGAACAAATTCATCTTGATAATGTCAGATAACCTTGGTAGAAAAGTATGTAATGGATTACAATCAACCAAAAATTCAGACAACTCTTAGTATGACAATATTTACAAAACTATCAATACTTTGTTGACCAATGCTTAATTTTGTTCAGTCTGTGGTGTAAAAAGGTTGCATTAGCAATTAAAGAAAAAAACACTGGTCAGGTCAAAGTGCATAATTTTTGGTCACAACTTTTGACCAATTTTACTGGTAGTCCACTGTATGAAGAATTTTGGGTATAATATGTCAGTTTATTATGCTATCCTCACTTACATGAACTATAGTGTCCTGCACCCATTAGTAAAAAAATATCAAAAATTGTATTTATTGTCTGAATAATTTTTGGTTTGACTGTATATATAAAGTGCTCTATTACATAAATGAATTGTCACTTTGACACAAGACAAGAATCTTTAGACAAGGCCTGTAAAAACAGCCATACGTAAGAAATATGATGGGAAAATAGCACACATACCATTTGTCAGACATATAATGTTCGGGAGGCTGCTGTCCTCTTGGTTATCCAGTGGCATAGCACATGCCTGTGGAGACAGTCTGTGAGGGTAGAAAAACATGCCGATTAGCTCTTACACAGAGCGGCATTGAGCAATCTGAAGAGAAGAGCCTTAATGCCATTGTGGCTCATGGGAGACACAGCTGTTGAGCTGAGCAATCCTTCCCTGACAGGAAATTGGATGATATAGGCCCTAAGTCACCATCGAAGCCCTAATGCATTGCTCTGCAGTAGCAGATTGGCAGAGATCCTGTACTCTGAGGAGGCAAGCTGTCGATGATGTTTTATATGAATTAGATGTGATTAATAAGAAGCCATTATAGGGTAGTAGTCTCCGCTTTCTTGAGGCAATTCAAGCTGACCTAAACAATCAATAAGATAAAATGTGAAATAATGTGATTTGATTACTCGTGCTATGGCTCAGCATCACCCCTGATTCTCCATTTCCGTAAGTGGAGCACCTTTTCGCTCATTTCCCACATTCATTCGTCCACTGCTGATATCTTTCTCCAAATCAGCATGGAACAAATGGGCACAGTTTTAGTGCACTATAGAGAGACACTTACAAAAACGGACTGCAGGTCAGTGAATAAGATGACTTTAGGGTCGTATTAATTATGAAATGTTGGCCTTACCCTTTTCTTTAGCTATTTCCTGCTGACAAATGATTTGTCTGAAAAATTATTAACCAACAATGACTATGCAGCACATCTGGTGTATAATTTACCAACTTTAAAACTGCATTTTCTATCCACCTTATTTTTCAATGCGGAAGTAAGCTGTTTTCTGGTAATGTGCTGGACGTCCGCTTCATAATCCACCACAGGGAAATAACGAGAAGAATATCAGAAAAGTGCAGTAAACGGTAAAACAGTTTGCACTACAAACCAGTGTGTTCATAATTAAGAGAATACATTAAAATAATATGGTAAGACACACCAGTTTGCAATATTAAACAGCAAAACAAGCTTTTTGTGCAGCTAAAAATAGCTGCAAGTGGATGAGACCGGAAGCCAGACACAAAAAATTTTTACAAATAGCTGCACCCACTCTTATGGGAAAAATAAGGTGGATACTGAAAGATTTAAGGACAAAAGTGGGGGGGTGTGAATTGTAAGGAATTAAACAATTCTAGTTCTGATGCCTTTTAAAGATTCTTCTAAAAAAAAAAAAAAAAAAAAGAAAATAATTGAAAATAATTGTAAGAAATAATAATAAGAAAATAATTGAAAATATAATACATTTTAATGATCAGAAATTTTGATGTTTAATAAGTATGTTGTTTAATTTTTACATAAATATTGCTGTCACGTGGAATGACCATGGTTTGTTACACCGAATGAATCATTAAAAATAATCGGCTCATACGAGTCAATTGTTTGGCACGTCTGATTTTAGAGCCAAAGAATATAATAATCTTTTTATTCAGGGTTTCTGCAGGTTTTATTAGGGCAAATTTAAGACTATTTTAGGACCTTTTTTAGACCAACTAAAGAAAATTTAAGGAAAAAAAAAATCGTAGGGAAAACAATACAGCAATATGTTCTCCAAGTATAGTTTATTTTAGTAATTTAGCGTCTAACAATTGTTGGTTTTTAGTTTATTTCAGTTTTCCCTCTTTTCGTCACTTTCCTTCGGTAAAAGCGTTGTGCACATTTTACTTTCACTTTCAAATTAGCAGCAATTCGGCGTCAAGAAGTTTGTTTTTAGTTTGTTTGAGTTTTCCCTCTTTTCTTCACTTTCCTTCGTTTTAAATAGCTTGTTCAAGCATTGTGCGCATTTTACTTTCACTTTTAAATTAGCGGCATTAATGTAACGGAAACTTTTATTAACAAAACGAATAAAAATACACCATGTTATATGCCTATTATAAAATAATAACTTACACAAAGTTTGAATAGGTATCAAATCATATTAATCTGACTAAGTTTTTGACTCAGTAAAATGAACTGACTCAGAGTAATTCTCCTGACAAGTCTGTTTCCTGAACAAAAGACAATTTATGAGCAGATTCTTGATAGTGATCACAGTGTATGTTTTGATTCACTATAAAGAAAAGGGTTGTTTGTTTAGCATGTCTGATTCCCAATCAAAAGACTCTTAGAAGCCAGTTATTTTATGGCTGTGTTGTATGCTTATGAGTCACTAAAAACAAACAGCTCATTAAAGTAATTTATTTGGCAAGTCTGATTCCTGATCAAGATACAAGAGGCAATGTTTATGATTCACTAAAAAGAATTGGATCACAAGAGTCACTAGCTAAGAAATCAGATGCTGTAAGTTTTGAATCACTAAAAAGAAAGAGTCATGAGAAGTGAACAGTACTCGGCTGGTCATGTGATCTCAACACTGTTTGATTTTGATTGACTAAAATGAATCGGCTCATAAGAGTATAATTCTCTTGGCAAGTCTGATTCCTGAACAAAATTCTATTTTGAACAGGTTATTTATTTATAGCATTCACACTGTATGTTTTTGATTTACTAAAAAGAAATGGCTCATAAGAGTCATTTGTTTGACATGTCTGATTCCCGATCAAAAGACTATTATTTTAGTGGCCGTGCTGAATCACTAAAAACAACCAGCTCATAAAAGTCACTCTTATGAGCCAGTTACTTAAGAGGCAATGCAGTATGTTTATGATTCACTAAAAAGAATCAGATCATAAGAGTCACTTGCTAAGGAATCAGATGCTATATCATGTGATTTTAACATGGTGGCCACCCAGAGAGAAGACCACCCTTATGTAGAAAGAAAGAAAAAAGAAAAAGAATTCTAGGCCACTGGTATGACCAGAGTAGGGCCCTATGAAATCCGTTTTATTTTTTCCAAATTCTGTTCATTCCATTTAAATTTTTCTGTTTTTTTTTTTCTGTTTTAAGTTTCCTAGACTAATCAAAAACATGTTTAATTAATTGAAATCATGAAATGTACATAATTGAACAGATTTTTTTTAAATTAAAAGGTTAACAAAAATGACATTTCTAAGGTCACATGAAATTTATTTTTTTATTTTTTTACTCAAATTCAGTTTTAATTTGACCAAATTCTGTTTTCAGTTAATTTTCTGGATTCTATTTTAATGGTTTCATTAAATTATAATAATCAAAAGCATGTCTAATTAATTGATTATTTATAAAGAATTAATTATTAAAAAGACAAAAACATTATTAAATTATTGTTTTATTTTTTCCCCAGAAATACTTTGTTGTGTATTTATATTTTTTGGTAAATAAACTCTGGTAAATAATATTTCTTTTAAATATTTCTTAAAAATAATGTTTTAATAATAATTTTATCATTAGTATTAGTACTATCATTACATTAAGTAATAGATTTCTGTCACAGTTTCGTCAGGTTAAACCAAATGTTTATTTCGATGGGTTGCTGCAAAGACCTGTAAGTTTCTGTTTGAATAAGATATGACGATAGTTCTTCTCAAAAGAAACGGTAAAGTGCTCATGAAGTGACTCATAGAGCATGTTCATGTGTTGATGTACTCGTATATTGTGCTGGCTGAGACTGAAAACGCCGGGAGCGTCACGCGCACTTCAGTATGTGTGTAGTAAACAAAAGCGCATGTCTGTGCCATTGATTCACGCTGATACATAGAACATGCAGGTTTGTATTTAAATAGAATTTCTGTGGCTTAATATTCACAAACACTAGTCTATATCACGTTTTGATTAAAGTGTACTGACCTACTCTTGATTTACTCATACAAAATTTGGCAAATTCCATGACATTCCGCATTATTCAGTAAATTCCATTTTTATGCTGGATTCTGTGATTCCTTCCGCATTTTCCACATCAAGGAAATCAGAGGGCCCTACCTAAGTCAGCTCATATGAACGTACCTAACTTTAAACACATAGTATAGCATTTAAAACATAATTTGCCATTGTAATTGAAAGTGCCCTCGCTGAATATGGTCATGAGCATGTGTTCGGGACAGGAGTTTTATCAAACTTTGGTGATTTTGGTGCAGATCAGACTGTTTCAATGCGAAACAAAATTAGTCAAGCCACCACGAACATGCCCTTGCATGAAAACTCAAGATCTTCGCAATTTAACATCATTCAGTGTTTTAGAGTACACTTTTCAAATTTGGTGTTGATCTGTTTAAATCTCTAGGAGGAGTTTGTTTAAATACAATGCCTTAAAAATCGCAAAAACTGCACAAAAGTTGCCAAGAAAATTCAAAATAACAAAATAACTTCCTGTTGAGCTTCGAATTTCATATTGGAGGACTTGTTTGTAGGTACTGGTGTGTTACATGATATCTACCGTACATGTATGTGAAATGTAGCTCGAGAGGCACTTTTGTTGAAATTTTATAGGTGGCGCTATTGAGCCATTTTGCCACACTCAATTCTAAAACCCATATCAGATGTAAATTTCTGTATGCAAAGTTTTTGAGCATGTTTAGGCCCTCAAAAATGCAATGCGAAGACGACGATAAATCTGAGCAATTCCATCGGTGCTCGGCCCCTAAAAAGTATTTCTGTAAGGTTTCAAGCACAAAACAGTCTAAAACTAAGGTGACCACTACAACTGAATGTATGTATGTTAAGTTGACAGACTTAAGCGACAACATGCTAAAGCTAACCCAGTATGTTCCTCTGCCGAGCCGTATATATAAAGACATACCAAGATCCAATTAATTCACTAAATTTCACCCAAGTTAACAGAGAATGACTTAACCCCCAATAGAACTGCTATTAACCAAACCAAACAAATAAGAGTGCCCCAAGCTGACCTATTACCAGATTTCGGAGGTGTGTTCCAAGAGGTCCTGTTGAGCGTTTGGAAAACCCCCCTCAACATTAGGTTGTACCCTGAAAAGCAGCACAGACAAAAGGTCTCAAAAAGAGCTCAACCTCCACAGTTAGCAAACAGCACACCGCATAATAGAGGCTCGTTAGGCCGACTGCTTTTAAATCTTCACTAGAATAGATGTGCAGGTGGTGTTGATTTAACACCAATGACAGTTAAGGCCAACACAATGCAGAGTCTCCTCTTCACAGACCAGTCACAGAGAAAGAGGGGGAAGGAGAAAGCGAAAGAGCGAGAGCGCACAAGGATTCCACACAAGAATGACAAGCACTTCACTCTGTATTAAAGGATAAAACTCTGAGCCGGCCCCTTCGAATCGTCCCCGGGGCTGAAGGGGGTGTATTGTTTGGAAGCGTTCCCAGGGGCACAGATAGATGCCGGGACCGGCGGGGCAACGTCAGGCCCGTGAGGCATGGCTCACACAGCGGTGCAGAGAGGAGACTGACCCCTCTGTCTCTCTGGGACGGGCTGGCAGTGACCCCACATTTTTATGGCCTCTAACAGAATGTTACGCTGTCACGCCTCATTGGGCACGACAATGAACATGAAAAGTTGCCACTCTGGATGATTAAGAAAGCTATTTATCCATCTCTGGGGACAATGCGGCCATTCAGACGACTCAAACATAATTCACAGCGGATGAGTCGTCTTTTCAGATATCAAACCCATGTCGTTAGCCTCTCCCCTAAAGGAGATTTGTCTGTAAAATATGGTGAATGGGTGTCGCGAACAATCCTCGGCTGTATTTCAGATTTTTCCAAGAAGGCGTGAGAATTGAAAGAGAGTAAGAGGGTGAAACAGTAGCATGTTCATGTTATTAATAGAGCTCTTGAACGTGGAGGGGCATCGCAGCATACCCTGCATTCCAGACGCTATTGTTGACCTTTCCAGAGTCTCGAGTACCCGGACTTTATCACTAATGTCGGCCCAAATTTGCAGCTTTTACTAGCTAAGGACTGCCCAACTAGACAGGAAAAAAACATTTGATTTAAAAAGACCAACCACAGTGTGTTTTGTTTTGGGTGGCGTTTAGAAGGCGGAGTTATCTGATTTGATTGACAGATCAGCGTGGGAAAATAAATAATTAGATTAAGTGCACAACAGTGTCCAGCTATAGCTGGCTGTATAGAAAATTATACTGAATGTTACTTGTGCAGAAAAATTACCCTATAATAAAATAAATAACAATAAAATATCACTGTACTATACTTTAATTTCACTGTAAAATAAAACAACAACAACAACAACAACAACAACAACAACAACAACAACAACAACAATAATAATAATAATAATACTAATAATCATTATTATTATTTTACTAGTACTACTGCTAAAAAGAATAACAAAAAATAAATATAAATACTATAGTTTTACTGTAAAATAAAAAATCAATTCAATAATAATAATAATAATAATAGTTATTTTACTATTACTACTGCTAAATAATAAAACAAATAAAAAATAAGAATATTATAATTTCATTGTAAAATAAAACAAATTCAATAAAAATATTCTTTTACTACTACTAGTACTGCTGCTGCTAAATAAGAATAATAATAAAAAATGAATATAATAAAAAAAAAAAATCAACAACAATAGTTATTATTTTACTACTGCTAAATAAGAATGATAAAATAAAAAAATCAAATAAATATGTATACTAGTTTTACTGTAAAATTAAAAAACTATTCAATAATAATAATAATAATAATAATAATAAGTTGTTATTATTTCACTATTACTACTGCTAAATAATTAAAAATAAAAATATAAAAAATAAGAATATTATAATTTCATTGTAAAATGTACAAAATATCAATTCAATAATAATAATGATAATTTTTTTTTACTACTACTACTACTGCTGCTGAATAAGAATAAAATAAATAAAAAAAACATAAATATCATAATTTCACTGTAACTACTGCTAAATAACAATAAAATAAAAAATAAAAAATAATGTTATTACAACTTCATTGTTAAATAAAAAAAAATCAGTAATAATAATAATAATAATAATAATAGTAATAATATTAATAATATATATATATATATATATATATATATATATATATATATATATATATATGTATGTATATATATGTATATATATATATATATATATATATATATATATATA
Source organism: Labeo rohita (assembly GCF_022985175.1). Taxonomy (NCBI): domain Eukaryota; kingdom Metazoa; phylum Chordata; class Actinopteri; order Cypriniformes; family Cyprinidae; genus Labeo; species Labeo rohita. Next base: position 22,708,065 of record NC_066891.1, read on the forward strand.
TGTGTGTGTGTGTGTTATATATTATGTATAAATAATAATAATAATGAACATATTATATACTAAAAATATATATATATATATATATATATATATATATATGTGTGTGTGTGTGTGTTATATATTATGTATAAATAATAATAATAATGAACATATTATATACTAAATAAGAATAGGAAAATAAAAAATAAAACAAAATGAAATAAATTCAATAATAATAATTATTTTACTACAACTGCTGCTAAATAAGAATAACTACTAATAAAATAAAATAAAATAAGATTACTATCATTTCACTGTATAATGAAAAATCAATTCAATAACAATAATTATTAATTAAATAAAATATTACTATGTTTACCTATATATTTATAATATTTATTTTTAAAAACAAAATACAAATATAATAATAATAATAATAATAATAATAATAATAATTATTATTATTATTATTATTATTATAATAGCAACAAAAAAAGTACGGAATTTCACAGTAGAACTGTAAAATTACAATACTAATATTTATGCCTATTTCTGAGACACTGAAAACACTAGACCACACTTCACTCTGAAACAGTTTCCGCATCTGTATTTAATGAAAATGCATCCCATATGATTTGATAATTGCACAAACCCATAACACAATTTTTATTTTATTACAATTATTACAGTGTTTCACAAACGCCTTAAACTCAACCCACTGGTTATGCCAATATAGTATATACTGTGACGTGACAGTTATATCCTATTAGCTATTAAAAAAAAGTGGAAACTTCTTAAGGCTTCTTGAGTTTAAAGTTGTGGATGATTTGTCAAAACATCAGGATTTCCCAGCAACCTGTCTGTTAGGATCAGTCATAAAAACAAACAAACAATCCCTCAAATCCCAGAGTTCAGACGGAGTGTCCAACTTCCTTCAAGCAGACAAACTTCCCATGACAGCTGGACCCTCTGCACTATAAATATCCTCATCCTAAAACCACTTATGTCACAGTTGCAGATGGGGTGGAGACGCTAGCAAACGGACACAGCCAAGTCTAGTGTTTCTCAGCACTCTCGCTGTATCTGTCTGCGCCATCGCTGTCATGCTGTGGTTTCTCTAAGTCTCTTTCACAAGCTCGCCCGTGCCCACAATTACACTTGGCACACAAACCAATGCAAGTGGTTCAAATGTGCCAGCGTACCGACAGTAACCAGCACTCAAACTCTATGATACCCGAAAAAAGACACATCACATTACAGAAAGCAACTGCAGCGTAAGAACGGAACCACATGTGAGATAAATGCTAACATATAATTCATATCATGAGTTGGATAGCATGATAAATGCATGCTAAATTAGGAGTAGTGTAGCTTAAATCATAGTATGCAGTTTCATAGTAAGCAACCACGCGTGCTTTTTGGCCTTGTATTACCCACAACCTCTTGCTCAAGATAAAATCTGTGACGCAGTAGTGTGTCCCAATGCTGGATTACTTAGGCCAGAAATAATCTCCACATGAGTATGCAAATGAAGACACAAATGTCTAGCCAAAACACTGCAAGTGTGTGTGGTACTGTATCTAAAGGGGGCGATAGAGTTCAGCTGTCATTAAACCAGCTATTATTCAGGTAGCTACTTTTTCATAGTGTTTCATAAGCAACTGTTATTTTGTGTTATTTTACAAACCAGTGTAAAATTTTATACAATTATTATTTTGAATTCTATCATTTAATTTATATGAATACTATTTAATTCGAATTTTATATTTTTAGTTTTAGTAATAATATTGTTACAGTACGTTTTGTCATTTTTTATTAGTTTTTGTTTTTTTAATATTTATATTTAGCTTTAGTTGTTTTATTTCAGTGTTAGTTTTAGTACTTAAACATAAAATAGTTATTAAAATAGTTATTATTTCAGTGAGTTTCTAGATTCAAAGCAGTGTTATTTAAAGTGAATTTGATATTATTATTTTCATTTAAATTTTAGATTTAGTTTTAGTAATATTGGTTTCTGTTTTTATATTTTTTATTAGTTTTTGTTTTTTTATATTTTTTATTTCAGTGTTAGATTTAGTACCTGAACGTAAACTAGTATTATTTATTTTTTATATTTTCTATTAATATTTTTAATTATATTTGAATTGTATTTGAATTGAATTTTATATTTTTAGTTTTTATTTACATTTTAGATTTAGTTTTATTAACATTGTTTTGTCATTTTTTAATTATAATTTCTATTTAGCTTTCATTTTTTATTTCAGTGTTCTATACTTGAATTTAAACTAGTTTTATTTCAGTTCATTTCTAGTTTTAAAGCAGTGTTATTTTAGTATTATTTGTATACTGATGTAGTTCTTATTAATATTTTGAATTATATGATGATTTGAATTATATGAATTTTTTTTAAATCAAATTTCATTTAAATTTTAGATTCAGTTCTAGTAATGTTGTGTGCTTTGTCACTTTATTTCAGTGTTAGTTTTAGTACTTCAACGTAAACTAGTTTAATTTCAGTTAATTTGTAGTTTTGAAAGCAGTGTTGTTGTAGTATTTATATACTGGCATAGTTTATTTTGAATAATACTGTTTTAGTATCATTTATATGATGTTATAGTTTATTAACATATTGAATTACATTATTTGAATGATTTGAATTATATTTAAATGGAATTTATTATTTCAGATTTAGATTTAGTAATATTATGTGCTTTTGTCATTTTTATTAGGTTTTCTTTTTTTAATATTTCTATTTAGCTTGAGCTAGTGTTAGTTTTAGTATTTGAACGTAAACTAGTTTTAAGTTAATTTCTAGTTTTAAAGCAGTGTTATTTTAATATCATTTATATACCGTTATCGTTTATGAATTATATTTGAATTTAAGTTTAGATTTTTAGTTTTCATTTAAGTTTTAGATTTAGTTTTACTAATTTTGTTATGTGCTTTTGTCATTTTTTATTAGTTTTTGTTTTTTAATATTTCTACATAGCTTTATTTCAGTGTTATATAGTTTCTATTAATATTTGAAAGTAACTTTCCTTTTTATATTTTCACTTTTCATTTTAAATGAATTTTTAGTAGTTTTGTTATTTATTTTTTTTAAATATTACCATTTATGTTTGCTTTTATTTTACATTTTGGTTTTAGTTTTAATATATCAACTTAAATGTATTGTAGTGTACATAACGATTATTGTTATTTTTCAGTTTCATTGTAATTTTAGTTTAATTTGATTCATTTTTTTTATAATAAAAAACATTACTATTTAGGTTTATTTTCATTTTGGGTTTTTTTTCAGTTATTAATTTGACCACTTTTATTTAAACTTTAGTTTAGTTATTTTAGTTAGCATTTATGTATTACAGTAGTAGTATGTATTACATACTCATTTTTATTTCACTTTTTTTAATAGCTTTGTTTAGTTTCTGTTAACCATAATAACCCTCTTTAAAGTTTGTTTTCAAGTTCATCTAATATTCATTTTTATATTTTATTTCAATTCACAAACATGACTTTTAATTGTTTTACTTGCCCCAACCCTAATATTGGCAAGGCATTACATACAGTATGTTTTGTGCTATCAGACGTATGCAAATTGGGATTCAGTCTTTTTGATCAGGTCCTTCTCAACTGATCAATAATGCAGAAGCACAACTGGTGCTCTGATTCCTGGTTTATGTGGCAAAGCACTGACTGCTGGGCAGCGCCACAATAGTAACTGACGCCAGCTGCCAAACAGACCACCAAAAAACAACTGGATGCTGATCAAGAAAGGAAGGAAGCAGAATCAATGATTGAGAAGGAGGAAAAAGACGACATCTGCCAAGATTAATTACCAAAATTATACGCAATTACAATTAAACCCACTGCATTTCAGGATTTGGCAAGACATTACGGAGCAGCGTCTCAGATGTCAGTCAGAGTTCAGATCTGAAAAATCAGATTTAACAAGGCACATGTTAAACATCACTCCAACACAATGCAAGTCACTTTGTTTGAGGAGCATTTAAAGGCCCCCCAGCAGCTTCCGAATATGCCTGCGTGTCATGAATTTTTCATGGGTTTTCCCATCATAGTATTTTTCAGAGGGGTGATGTCCGTCCCCCTCTGAGAAACTAGCTTTTGTCCTGTCTGACTGACCAGAAAATAAATCTCACAGCTTCAGCTGAGCGGTAAGAAACAAATCCGGGGTGGGGGACGAGCCGCACGCCCGCAGGTGAGGGTGAACAGCCACTTTTGGAGCCCTATCCCACATTTAGATGAAAAGAGGGCTCACGTGGCTGTAGGACGCGTGTTTATCGGGGGAAGTCCTGAGGCGGGCTTGAGGTTTGGGGCGTTTTCAATTATTCAAGACACTCTGAGCCTTCAGCAAACTCCAGATGCTTTCTGTGTGCTGCTTTGAATCGTACAGTAATGGGACAAAGAAAATTGTGTCTGAGTGACCCTGATGTGACAGGGACTCAATTGGGCATTGTAGGCTGATGCCAAGCTGAGGTCAATGAAGGGTCATGAGAATCAAGTCACCGTTTCATAACATGCCTTCAAGTACATTTGAATGTGAAGGGAAAACGGCATTTATTCATCATTTACTCATATATTAATTACTATAATAGCCAAAAGATTTGTGTATGATTGTATGATTATATAATGATACATAAAAGAAATAATATTTATTACAAATAAAATGTAATAATTAATAAATAATCTTTTAATAATTAATTGAAAATGTAATAACTATATATAACTATAACTATATATATATATATATATATATACACACACACACACACACACACACACACACATACATAATTATTACATCAGTAGTCACTGATGATCTTGCAACTTTATATATATATATATATATATATATATATAATACATCCATTTATATACACTTAATTAAATAAAAATAATATTAAAAATACACATTTAATAATTAATAAAGTTTTTTAGTGCTGTTGAACAATTAATTGCGATTAATCACATCCAAAATAAACGTTTTTGTTTACATAACGCGTGTATATTGTGTATATTTATTATGTATATATAAACACACACATATAGTATATATTTTGAAAATACTTACATTTATTTACAAGCATATATTTTTATTCATATAATTAATATCGCTTATAAATATATTTAATATATGAACCTTTTATTTTGGATTAATCGTTTGACAGCACTTTTTTTTTAACATAATACTTGTGTAATATTATAAATATAAATAACCAATATTGATTATAAATATTCACACATTAAAATAAACATTTACTAATTAATAAATCATATGTGAATAATTACATAGAAAATATTTCATGTAATATTACATAATTATTACGGCTACACACTGATAATTATTATGATTCTCGGATAATCTTACAAATAATTATTGATATAATAAATTGTATTTGTATAATATTTAATAATTAAAAAATTATTTTTTAATAATAAAATAAAAATAATGTATTAACCACATAATTACTACATCAGTACGCACTGAAGATCTTACAAATGCCTATTTATGATACATACTTACATAATACATCTATTTATATATATTTAAAAAAATACATATTACAAATAATAATTTAGTCATTAATATAAAATATTTAATTATTAAGATTGTTTATAATACTTGCATAATATAGTTAATTATAAACATTTTACACATTAAAATAAACTTTAGTAATTATTAAATCATATTTGAATAATTACATTAAAAAAATATTTTTTTTGTATAACATGATAATTATTACATCATTACTCACTGATAATCTAACTATTTATATAATAAATCGTATTTGTATAATATTTAATTAATAAATGATCTTTTAATAAGTATATTAAAATATATCATGTAATAACTACAATAACTTAAAAAATATTAAAAATAAACATTTAATCATTAATAAACAATATTTTAATAATTAAATAGCATTTTATGTAATACTTGCATAATATAATTAGATTATAAATTTATGACACATTAAAATAAACATTTCCTAATTAATAAATAATTTGAATAATTAAGTTTAAAACAAAAAATATCTTCTGTAATCTTTAGTATCTATGATAATTATGACATCATTACTCATTGATCTTACAAATAACGAATGTATTTGCATAATGTTTAATACTTAGATGATCTTTCAATACTTAATCACATTACTAATAATCTTACAAATAATTATGTATATACACTAAATAAATAATATTATTAAAATAAACATTTAATAATTAATAAATAATATTTTAAGAATTACATTTAAAAAATAAAACAAATTTTACAAACAACTATTTATACAATAAATTGCATTTGTAAGTTAAATGTTTCTTATTATTCTGTTTAATACGGCAATGGCCATTATGAACAGTGATTGCATTCAAAAGTTATATGAGGATTCTTTAAAATGTACACTGGAAAAAAAAACATGGGTTTGAAATACTTGCACTGAATATGACTATATTTTAAGCATTGAGTTTGGTTGCGTTTTGACTTGTCTCCTGTGTCTAGACAAGGCAGCGCTGTACTGTATGAGTCAGGGGACAAGTGCTGCGTCAGTGACTGTACACATCAGCCTGTAGTAACTGTATCTAACAGCAGTATGATGAAAGAGCCAGCTGATATCACCCCGCCCTCACATTCACACTTCCCTGAGTTATGTCGGCTGCTCGTACCAAATCACATTCCTGCAGGACAGCATCACAAATGACTCACTTATTATGGCAGCTGAACCGGAGCCAAAGGCCTCAGCATAATACTGGCCATCCATATACAGTTAAAGCCATTAACATCAACACAGATAAACATTTACGAGGTAACCAACAATCACTGTAAAAACTATTAACCTCATGCTTTACCCTCAGCTGAGTCGTCTTTGTTTTTGTGTTCCTACAAACCAGCGCAACTTCTAATTAGTAATTTAGAAACTATACAGTTATTCCCCATTCTAATCTTTTTTGTTCATCTTAAATCCAAGTTTATCCAGGCTTGTCGGTTTCATTGTGACATGAGTTCATACACGGGTTTGTGACTGTGTGTCTGTCTCAATATGTAATCTGTATGACCATCTCCACAACTAATTCATCTCGCTGACAAATGAAAGCATGTTCAACGTCGACTTCTGTTTGCGGCTCACTGATATGAAACAAGATAGAGAACAGAGCCGGGTTAGCATGCCTGTTCGTCTGTTTGCACACTAAATGAATATATTACTTCCCACCCACAACTCCAGCACAAAAGCCCCTCTCTCTCGTGCCTCTGAATGGGTCTGTGAAGGCTCTTTGTAGCGTGAGGTTGTCTTGACGACACCCATGGTCCAGTGATGAGAGGAGACTACGTGTGTGTGTGCTCCAGTCAGGGAGTCTATTAGCTAAAACAGGGCCTAAAACAGACCTAATTTTAGTACCCAAGTTTACACCCACTGAGAATGACTAATACATTTAAAGGAGACATATCATGAAAATCTGACTTTTTCTATGCTTAAGTAGGGTATGTGACGAGACACTTATCCCACGAGACGAGACGAGATGAGATATTTAAAATTTTTAAAGAAATCCTCAGTGATCAAATACATAGGGAAAATAGTCTTTTATTCACCTGAAAAAAAAATGTAGGTGCATTTTGAACTTTATGAAATGAAACTTCCATTTTAATGAATTATATGCAGTAATAACATTTAAACAAGAGCTTCACAATTCTGGATAAACTGAGAATCACAGTTGTTTCTCTCATGATTCTGAAGAAAAAAAGACTAGAAAACTAAACAAAATAATGTAATTTACCAGTGGTTCTGACAAAATGTTCATTGCTTAAGTCTTTTAAACATATATTCATTTAAACAGAAAAAAAAAAATTCAATGAAGAAGTCAGTGTCTCAATTCATTAAAGGGGTCATCAGATGCCCATTTTCCACAAGTTGATATGATTCTTTAGGGTCTTAATGAAAAATCTCTAATATACTTTGATTACAAATTCTCAATGGTTTTGTAAAACAACACCCTTTTTTACCTTGTCAAAATCAGCTCTGCAAAAATCATCTCATTCTAAGGGGTTGTTCCTTTAAATGTAAATGAGCTCTGTTCGCCCCGCCCCTCTCTTCTCTCTGTGGAGTGACGATCTTGTTTACTTGTTTATCTTTACTTTTTACTTTTCGATCTTGTGCACTAAGACTGACGGAAAATGAAAAGTTGCGATTTTCTAGATCGATATGGCTAGGAACTATACTCTCATTCCGGCGTAATAATCAAGCAACTTTGCTACCGTACCATATAGTTCCTAGTCATATCAGCCTAGAAAATCGCAACTTTTTATTTTCTGTCAGTCTTAGTACACTTAGTACACAAATGAGCCTATTTTCAAAAAAAGTTCCTACTATAGACAACACGTGTTTATACCCAAACTATAAACTTTTATCCCAGTACTTCTGTTATTTAAATGTCTGTAACACAGAAATAATGATTATAATGTGGCTGAAAAGACTGTTTGTGTTGCTCTTTCTGGATCAGCAGCAGCATGAATGCCGATTTGAGTGTCTTTAACACCTGTTTCACATCGGAAGCGTCAGTGGAGTGTGAGCAGTGCGTTTTGTCGCCACCCATATCAATGAATGACAGCGTTCACATTGGAAGCGTAATGATGGCCGACCCTCTGATTCATTAACATGGGCGGCGACAAAACGTGCTTCTCACGCTCCACTGACACTCGCAATGTGAAACAGTCATAATAGATATAGCTAAATCATTGTCATTCAGGAATAAGATCGCGTAGGTGTTTGAATCGAGATCTCGATCTACAGCTCTAATGAAAACACTGCTAAATGTTTTGCGAGGATATCATCACAAGATCTTGTCACAGCCCTACTTAAGTGCTATAAACAGGTCCCCGGTATATCTACCAACCTAGAAAATGTGAAAAATGACAACCCAGTAACTTTGTTTTGGTAAGCCTTTTTCTAAAAGCCTGTGAAAAAACGAGCACTCAGATTTCGCTTCTTCCATGATGCAGAAAGGGATCTTATTATAATATCACCACCCCTTAATCTGCACGTTTCCACCCACAGCACCATCATTTTATTTCAGTGTACCAGTTCGACTGCCATGGTGAAAGTTCGAACAAAGCTTGCCAACTGTTCTGTCGTTTGCTGCACAGACGAGCACAGAACACTATTTAGAGTCCCAGCCTCTAATATAAACATGCAATTTCTTTCCTAGCTGTTTACCTTCACAGACATAACCGTCTGTTTTTGTAACTCCTGTGTTTTTAACATAAACTTTTTTGTATTTGACAGTTTAAGCGCAATAAGACATGAAAGAGAACGAGGACTCACATGCGGTGTGGCAGCCGCTTTCTGTGCACATGCTTCGAATATGTACGCTCAGAAAACCAGATATCAGAAGTTTAAACTAACATGGCTTTAAAACACATGATTTCAGCACAATAGACATGATAATCAAAACCAAACAGATGTTTTTTGGCAGAGTATCTGAGGTATGAGCTGTTAAGGCACAGCCCTATTCTGGAAAAGGGGGCGGGGAGCAGCAGCTCATTTGCATTTAAAGAGGCATGCATAAAAACAGTTTGTTTCTGCTTCCACTCAAAATAGGCATTTTTTTAAATGATAAACAATAATAAATAATAAATGATCTGTGGGGAATTTTGAGCTGAAACTTCACAGACACACTCTGAGACTTAAATTACATATTGCAAAAAGGGGCATACTAGGTCTCCTTTAAACTAAATGTGTAGTTTACTACAAAACCACATCCTGTATCTATAAGCATGTGAATTAAAATTAATTGATTACAAATTTAATAAAATTTAATTACATCAATAATTTCCAAAAACAGTTTATTCTGATTTAAAATATTTAACCATTTTAAAATTATAACAAATAAAACAAAATAAATACTGATGACCAAATAACAGGATACTGCATCATATGCAGTTTAGAGTAAAGATTTGTTTTGTTTTGTTTTGTTTTGTTTTGTTTTGTTTTGTTTTGTTTTGTTTTGTTTGAAAAATGTCTCTCGGACTCACCAAGGCTGCATTTATTTGCATTTCATTTTACATACAGTAAAAACAGTAATATTGTAAAATATTATTACAATTTCAAATAAATACTGTCTATTTGAATTTTTTTTAAAATGTCATTTATTCCTGTGGTCAAATCACATGATCCTTCAGAAATCATTCTAATTTGCGGCTCAAAAAACATTTCTTCTTATTATTATTAATCCTGAAAACAGTTGTCCTGCTTCATTTTTTTTTTTTCAAGATTCTTTGATGAATAGAAAGGTCAAAAGAACAGCACTTATTTGAAATAGAAATCTTTTGCAATAATGTAATTTTACAGATCCTTGTTGAAAATAAGTATTAATTTCTGTTAAATACAAATAAAAAAAACTTAAAACATTTAGAAATATACAGCTAAATAAACTAAAAAAAATGAAAAGCACGTCAAATGACAGGACACTCGTGTCACTTAAGTTTAATGTCAAAAACCCAATTATTCGCATTGCTTCATGCCAAAATAAAGCACAGGCTATACTGTACTTTCTTTATGTAATGTTCCCGTACTGTACTTACAGTTGTACACAACTGCATAAATTCACTAGGATCTGCATTTGTTTGGGCCTTAATGTCACCTTTGGCAGTCTAATAGTGAGATCCTTGTGCAAATCACTCACACACACACAGTGGCTTTTCTCATAGGCTCTGGGGGAAAATATAGAATAGACGTCAGAGCTAAATATTAGTGCGCTAGCCTGAAACTCATTTAGTATGTTTGCTCAAGTCTGTGTATTTTCATAGGACATTTCTCCACAGTTTCAATTTAAATTCACAGTAAATAACAAAGAAATTTCTATTTATGTTTAGGGAACACTGCATTAAAATGACATAAAGCATACTTTGTACTAACTAACAACTATCTCACAGCATTAGCTGAGGATACAAATGAATTGCTAATGCCTACAACACGTCATTAAGAATGTTAAAACAAACTCTACTGCTGATGTGGTGAAAGGAATCGTTCACCCAAAAACAAAAACTACTGACTTTCTTTGCACAGTCAGAGTTGTTTTGGCACTTTTAAAAAGTGATATATCTTTTGTGCTTCACTAAAGAAAAGTCAAACTAGTTTGGAATGACTTGAAGGTGACGACAGAACTTTTCATTTTGAATGGACTATTCCTTTAATATGTCAGGCAGAAGTCAAACACTGGGATAAGTAATGTCAAGGATAAGCACTGAGAACACTCCGTGATAAGCGAGTGTGATTTATACTGCTATGCGATTGAATGCAGGTGATGACTGCAGTACAGTCAACAGGCACTGTGAGCAGCTGATGTAATGGATGTTAATTCGTTCACAGGTGCCTGAGGCGGTGTTATTTCCAGTGAGGATTGCTGATAACACAGACTTATGAAATACCCGAGAGTCTTGCACCCCAACTGTGGCAGTAATGAAGAGAGCTTAGCTTTTTAACACTGTAGCTATCCTATGTGAACTCTGTGGGACAAATGTGCAAGCCTCCGATTAGAGATTGAGAAATTGATCTGTTCTGTCGAATAACCTGCACCTTTTTCCAGCTTTTGGAAATAAGAGCTGTTTTATTTAACAGATCTAAGAAATCTATTAAAGAATTTATTTCTCAGTTTAAATTGCCAATAATGAAATATTAGTAACAGTTTTCATTTCAAGCCGTGATATATTTGCAAGTAGAGGAATGCACATGCATACGTCGTGGAGCTCTCGTGAACATGCGTCGACTGATGCGGAAGAGAAGAAATTGTTGAATAAAGTTGTTTTTTTTCTTTGCACGCAAAAAGTATTCTCGTAGCTTCATAACATTAAGATTGAACCACTGATGTCACATGGACTATTTTAACAATGTCCTTACTACCTTTCTGGGCCTTGAACTTCAGTTGCAATGCTGTCTATGCAGGGTCGGAAAGCTCTTGGATTTCATCAAAAATATCTTAATTTGTGTTCTGAAGATGAACGAAGGTCTTATGGTTTGGAACGACATGAAGGTGAGTAATTAACAACACAATTTTCATTTTTGGGTGAACAAACCCAAAAATAAAAAGTTTTCATTATTTTCACACCCTCATGTTTCCTAACCTGTATGACTCTTTCTATTTTTTGGAGAACACAAAAGAGGAGATTTTGAAAAATGTTTCAACTGTTAAAGTCAATAGTGGTCCAATAAGATTGGAACGATATGAAGGTGAGTAAATTATTTTTATTTTTGGGTGAACTATCTCTTTACGGATTAAGTCGAAACATTACAATATATGGGATATAGTTACTAACAGTTTGGTGGACTTATTTAATTTATTCAGTACGAATGAATTTGTAATAATAAAAAACACCAGACCAATTAATCAAATGTTCCAAAGATACCGTATAATCAAGCAGATTTTACTGTCAAGATTTTATAGACCAAAAATGTAATACACACCGCAGTTCCGGATACAATGTTCCTTTTGGTTATAATAGGTCTGTGCACCACAACAAGTTCAATCGCATGTGGAAAGAAAAAAAAAACCATTATGACATGCATAAAACCAAACATACAATTTAGTTCAGATTTAGCCTTGTGTTTATATTCTGTTTGATTGGCTTGTTTTGAAAATACACTTAAACCTGGGAAAACAAAATAAAAATGCTAACACTTTGCAGTAGATTTTCATTTGGTAAACTGTATTGTTTAACATGAACTATTAAATTTTTTTTAATACCTTACATATTTTAATTGAATAACTGACAGTTCAATTATTCAATTAAAATGCGTAAAGATTATTTAATTCAATTTAACAGAATTTTACTGTTAACTAAACTACTTAAATCTTAAAGGATCAGTTCACTTCCAGAATAAACATTTCCTGAAAATTTACTCACCCCTATGTCATCCAAGATATTGATGTCTTTCTTTCTTCAGTCAAAAAGAACTGAAGGTTTTTGAGGATAATATTGCAGGATTTTTCTCCATATAGTGGACTTTGATGGGGATCAGCAGGTTGAAGGTCCAAATTGCAGTTTCAATGCAGCTTCAAAGGGCTCAGCCGAAGAATAAGGGTCTTATCTGTCATTTTCTAAGAAAAATAAAAATTTATATACTTTTTAACCACAAATGCTTGTCTTGCACTAGCTTGACCTCTTTGAATGAAAGCAACGTGTGAACTCGCGCATGTACATCTCAGAGCTAGTGCAAGACGAGCATTTGTGGTTAAAAAGTGTATATACATTTTTATTTTTATTTTTAAACGACCCTTATTCCTCAGCTGGGATCATGTAGAGACCTTTCAAGCTGCACTGAAATTGCAATTTGGACTTTCAACCTGCTCTTCCTGGAATGTTTTCCTCAGTAACCTTAATTTCTTTGCAAAAAGACATCAACATCTTAGATGACATGGGAGTGAGTAAATTACAAGGAAATTTTCATGTCTTTCTTTCTTCAGTTATAAAGAAATTATGTTTTTTGAGGAAAACATTTCTGCATTTTTCTCCATATAATGGACTGATATGGTGCCCCGATTTTGAACTTCCAAAATGCAGTTTAAATGCAGCTTCAAACGATCCCAAATGCGGTTGTAAACGATCCCAGCCAAGGAAGAAGGGTCTTATCTAGCGAAACGATTGGTTATTTTCATTAAAATAATACAATTGAAATACTTTTTAATCTCAAATGCTCGTCTTGTCTTACTCTCCCTGAACTCTGTATATTCTGGCTCAAGACAGTTAGGGTATGTCGAAAAACTCCAATCGTATTTTGTCCCTCAACTTCAAAAATCATTTCTAAATCATCCTACATCGATGCAGAAGTACCGACCCAGTCTTTGCAAAGTGAACATGCAAAGAAGATCAAACACCCTTAAACAAAAAAGGTAAAACAGCGATATAGGGCGATTTTGAAGTTGAAGGAGAACATGAGATGGGAGTTTTTTTGACATACCCTAACTGTCATGAACCGGAAAAAACTGTTCAGGCAGAGTAAGACAAGACGAGGGTTTGACATTAAAAAGTATATAAACTGTATTATTTTTGAAAATTATGAAAATAACCGATCGTTTCACTAGATAAGACAGAATGACATGAACATCTTGGATGAAAAGGGAGTGAGTACATCATGTGAATCTTTGTTTTGGAAGTGGACTTTTCCTTTAACAAAGATTAAGAAATACTGTAATAAAACTGGTTAGTTAATGCATTTATTATCATCAGCTAATGGGACCATATTCTGAAGGGTTACCATAAAAAATACTGAATTGGAAATAACCCCCCCAAATCTTAATCATCATGAGCATAATACATTTTCAGTCAACCTTAAACCCTCATTTTTATTCACGCAGCAGAATAAAGATCTTTTTGGCTGAATTACAGCAGCAGGTCTGGTGTGACTGCCCTGTTCTCACCAGCATGGACAATAGTTTCTCACCCATTTGTCCTGTGTGCTGTTTGATCCAGTGCCAGACAACCCATGCTGAAGTAATCATAAAGGAGCTTCAGTCTTCCATGCAGCTCACCACAACCAGCCTTTTGTTTTAATACACTCAATCCTATTTTTGCCAACCCAGTCTGGTGATAAATTCACACTGAACACCATAACAATAAAACATCTAAAAAGTTGTAGCAATAAAAATCAATACTAACCCCCCAAAACAGCCTAGGGGCTGCAACAGCACACATCCTGAATGAATTAAGATCAAATCAACTCAAATTGACTCTGGAGTAATGGTTGGGAAGTCAATTTGAAGCCAGTTGTTAAGCAAGGTGCCAAACAAACAGTCAGACACCGCCACTGACTGTGAAAATAACAATCTATTTTTTTCCTGATTGATTTTTGAGTGGGCAAAACCTGGGGGAAAATAAGCATACATTGCCAACACAGCTGTTATCGCATATGGATCGGTTTAAACAAGGGAATTACGTAGAGCATACGACATATGAATCAAAATCAATACTAGTTATCGGTTCAGATAGGACTCTCGTGTACTGCACGAGTTCATCATTTTTAATATTAATGAGCGAAGCGAGTAGGCGTCGTTGATGAATTGCTCTAAATACAGGACGGCGGCGGTCTAGGACAAGGTCAACGTAGAGGGACTGTGAATTTTGGACCTGCATCACAATCAGCAGAATCTGCGTCAACAAAGAGGTCCACCCACAAATGAGCTTTTCAAGCATAGGACGTAGGGAGCTTTCATGACCTTCTGTTCCAGTTTTGGAAGGGGGACAGCTTCATTTGAAAGACAATGGACTACCCCCGGACACACACATTGTCCTTGCTGGCAGATTGCAAATGAGAAGAATCTAAGCCATAGCGTTTGGAGTGGGAGGTCTACAGTTGTCAAGCACTTTATAAAATCCCTTCCCTTTGGTTTCATTCACTCACTCGGATGGAAACACACAAATAAGCATGCGCGCAATCCCACGCCACACAATTAGACAATTGCGAGTGATCAATCTCCAGCCCGCTCAGTCATCGCTGACAGGAAATCGTTGCAGATCGATGTTCGTTTGCCAAGTTGAAAAGCCCCAGTGTCACTGACTGTGGGCATGAACGTGGGGCGGCAGGAAAGATCGACCCCGGTGGGTGGGTGGAGCTCTGCAGGTGGTAGAAAATAAGACATCTGTCTGTTTGTGAGGGATGGCACGGCGAGAAAGGGGAAGAAAGCGGGGACGTGAAGAGGTGACGAGTTCCGCCTGGGTTGAAAGGAGAGGGAGACTGGAGCTGAGGAACAAGAGGTGGTCTCTGAAAAGCGCAGCAGATGCCTCCTCTCTCAGCGAGGGCTCTCCACAGTGCTGTCCACCAGGATGCTCGCATCTGCCCTCGACGTCAGGACAAAGGACACCCGTTTGGGCATCTGCATCTGGCTGTCATTCCAGAAAATCGAAAATTTATCAGCCCACGCGTGCTAGTTAGCCTTTAACCTCGCTCTTAGACCCGTTTCACATCACAGACATATCCAGATTGAAAGAGGTCAGAGTGTCAGTGGCTCCTCACAGAAAATAAAGCCATTTCTGGGTTATTTACATCGAGTATTTACTTCCATAAAGGTTACTTCACCCCTCCAAAAAATAAAAATAAATTCTGCCACTAATTACTGTCATTCATGTTGTTCCAAACCTGAAAGACCTTCGTTCATCTTCAGAACACAAATTAAGATATTTCAGATTAAATCCGAGCGCTTTCTGACCCTGCATCTTTTAATAAAGTTAATTTATTTACACAAATCATAACTTGTCTAGATTCTGGTGGATTTACTGAATAGAAAGTTTTGGCACCTGTCACTGTGTGTTTAACTTGCATCAAGACTGAAAGCAAGGCTCTAAAATAAAATAAAATTATTATATTTTTAGATTTTCTGAAGGAAAGTTTGCCATTGCAATCACTGTCAATTGCAAACAGTTGCTATGTTGCTGCTAAGATGCTCTGATGGGTTCTACAATGTTTGTAGGTGGTTACTTAGTGCTGAAATAATCTATAGCTACATTTATACTCCAAGTCTTAATGCACAGATCTGATCTTTTGACCATACACTCTTAAAAATAATGGTGCTACACGATGCCATAGAAGAACATTTTCTATCTAAATGGTTCCATAAAGAACCTTTACCATCTGAAGAACCTTTATGTTTCACAAAAGGTTCTTTGTGGTGAAAGAAGAGATGGTTCTTTAAAGAACCTTTGACTGAATGGTTCTTTGTGGAACCAAAAATAGTTCTTCTATGGCGTCGCTGTGAAGAACCTTTTAAAGCACCTTCATTTGTAAGAGTGTATTCAATTTTTGGCCAGCCTGTTTACATTCGCTTTTAAAAAATGTTTACATTAATAATTGTCAGTGATCATTTTGCTATGCACATGGTAGCCCTCAGGTTTTGAATGGTCGTGCATTTAAAATAAATTATATAATTCACATTGAGTAGCCATTTTTTTATTTGCCAGCATGGACAACAGTTGTCATGGATCTTTTACAGCACAAAATCTGACTGAATGGGTAAATACTGGAAAATAACACTAATTTTAATATGTTATTTTATCTACAGCTCATTAGATGAAAAATTCTGAAATAAAATAAAGTAGCATTGCAAAATAAAGCAATAAGCCCCAAGAAGCCATGGTTTACAGTGAATTTATAACAGCTAAGGGGCGTTGTGCTGACCCCCTGAGCTGTTATAAATTCACTGTTAAACAGGCCTTCATGGGGCTTATTGCTTTTATAAAATAGTTATTCCATATACATAGTAAGGTTTCACAAAATAAAACAGAGCAAATAAAATGTAATGATATAAATAAAACGGTATTCTTCCAATAAATAATGAAACAGAAACAGTTGTGGTTGCAACAAAGTGGTTGCCAAGCAACACACAAAGTAAACAAAGGTGTATGTTTGTAGAGAAATTTACAACAGCTTCGAATGTGGCTCAACCAATCAGAATCAAGGACGAGAAAACGAATAACTGTGAAGCTTGTTGGTTTAATTACAAAAAGCAACCTGATCCTATGATGAAAACGTACCTGTGGGAACCTGCGAAATACGTAACGGCATGTACACTTCATGACATATTTGATGTGAAATGTCCACTGACTGGTGCTAAAAGAGTGTTTGTTTGTTTTTTTTCCTGGAACAGATGAACGTACATATGGTACATTTATTGTAACATTGGTTTTATACGTGTCACAGCAGTTTTTCGACCGCATCTTGTTTTTCGATCTTTCATCTTTTAGCTCTTTTACTGAGAGTCATGTTTTTCACAGGATTTGTACCCAAGGATTCTGAATCCTAAATCCAATTCTGTGACAGCTGAGCTACCGCGCAAGCTTGTTACGTCTAGAAAATGAAACATATGGAGCTGTAATCATAACTGTGTACACAAACGATTACAAGTGCTTGCTGTTTTACTGCCTCTAGTGTTCATTTCTGTTGGAAACTGCAGTAATATGAACTTACTGGCATTACAAGTAAAGTAAAAAGTAAAGTAAAGTAGTGCATTTCTTTTTAATTTACTAGAAAATATCTTTTTCAAACAAGTAACACCATGTACTTTGTTACCCTATGTATTGACTGACAGCTCTCCTGTTGTCATGTTGAGAGAAACTGGGAATAAGTGCAGACGTGTTGTGTGTGATGTGTAAACATGATGCTTACTGTAGTTCTAGACTAACCTGCAATAATTAAATGTTAAATAATACAAACATCCTTTATGTATTTAATCCAATTTTATTAAGCAATGTGTTTGCTGCTGACCTTCAATGATCCGATTCAACCATACTGATAAGCAAAGATTTCTTTAGGTTAACTAATATTTGTGCTTCATTTTTGTTTATTGCTGAAGAGTGTTGAAGTCTTATTCATTTCACTTCTCGGTGTGAAAGGGCTTTTACATTTGCCAAAATAGAACATTTTATATTAAAAACAAACAAGCATACCCTGCCCAGATTTAAAAGGTTAAGCAAAAGTAATGCAAAAGTAACATAACACATTACTTTCCATAAAAGTAATGTAATTAGGTACTTTTTTAGAGAGTAACGCAACATTGTTATGCATTACTTTTAAACGTAATTTTCGTTGGCGCATATAGCTTTGTGGTTAGTGTGCCGACATATAGCACAACTGTGCTCGTGGCGACCAGAGTTCGAATCCCCTCTAGAGGTTCTTTGCCAATCCCGCTCCCCTCTTTCCGCCCAATACTTTCCTGTCAGCTCTCTACTATCCTGTCCATTAAAGGCACAAAAAAGCCCAAAAATATTATCTAAAAAAAAAAAAAAAAAAAAAGTATCTTTCCCCAACACTGCTTATTGGTACATATTTCGAGTCTTGCGAAAAACTGCCCACAAGTACATTTTCGTCATGAGATCAGGTAGACAAAAACAGCTCATGCTGAGAAATATAATGCAGCCTTTAGTAGCTAAGCTGTTGTATTTATAAAATTTATGGGGTTGAAAAAACAGCTCCTGAATTTCTGAAGTTCTCACATCAATAAAATGCAAGGGCATATACAGCATGCCAGCATTAAAACGCTATCTTTTTGGCTTTATCGCTATCATTGTGTTGGCTTGGAGTTCTGAAGTTCTGAGGGAAATCGGATATGTGTGTTAAGACGTAGGTTGAATGTCCAGATATTGGATATGAATCCATTTTAAAACCACATTTAGAAGTGGCTCAGATTGGATGCGAAAAAAAAAAAACATATCGGATCTCTTGTGGATTTTTGTGTTTACAGGTGTGCAAATTCCAATCTGTGTTAGATGTGAGCAAAAAACCTGATTTTTTATGCCAGTGTAACTGCAGCCTAAGTTACTTGTTTGCAGTCCAACTTGCAGTCTGGACCAGTCGAAGCGAGTTGCCAAAAGTTAAAAATCAGTAAACAGATTTTGGGCAGTCAGAGTTGGCCAGTTTCATAGGAAATTGTATAATATATGTTGGTTGCATCATGGACTTTTTTTTTTTCTGCTTAAGACTATGATTCCATCCAGTAGGAGGATTGAGCCAATTTTAAAACACTGAAAGTGTTCAGTGTATGATTCCCAGATTTTCTCTGTAACCATTTACAAAGTATAACTTTTCAGATTTTAAAAGTTGTGTGGTGCATTTCAGCCATTTGCTGTCTCATGTCAGAAGAACCCAATTTCTTTATTACATTTCTGTCTCCAGAAATTTGTCAGTTTTATTGTCCACTAGGTGAAAAATATGATTTGCTTTGAAAAGTAATCTCAAACCCCAAGTATGATCAATAATAGTTATGAGAGTAAGCACATATTCCAATGCATTCTCTACATGGTACCCAATAAACGGTTCAGTATGCATTATTAGCATCTGACACCATCACTGTACCATGTTACCGCCACCACGTTATTGTTTTTCTAAGGAAGAACTATGCAAAGATGGTCAGCGCTAAACAAATACACCCATACTCATGCACAGACACTCATCCAGCCTAATTAAAAAAAAAAAAAAACAATAACAACAACATTGGCGTTTCCATGTGATTTAGCAAGAGAGCTTGTGACATGAATAACCAGACAGTATACAGACAGCAGCATGTGGCTTCCTCAATCTACAGGGAGCAGAGCGGAGATAGACAGCACACGGTTTCCAGCAACACGGCTAATGGCTTAAGGAACCCCGCCGTTAGCTTAATTGAAGCAATCTTTCCAAAATCAGGGATGGAAAGAGATAGAGCGTGACAGAGGGTGGGAGTACGAGGCCGTAAACCCTCAGCTGGCATGAGTGGGCCCTTGAGATTAGGTGAGAAGAGAAGCAGAGAGGTTTTGAAGGATGGAAGCGTGCAGAGGAGGGAAGCAGTGGGGTTCTCCCCTGTGGTCACTGCAAGTCAGTTAACAGGCCAGACACCTGGGAACCACATAAATGATTAATATGAGCGGAGTCACTCGCAGGACAAGCTCCGCTGGGCCACAGACACAGAGATGCTCTGTTCTCCCCGGAATCAATCGCGAGAGGCCGATCCAGACAGCCTGATAAAGAACACCATCGCGGTGCAGATTCTCCGCTTATCTATCGGAGCTTTGATTGGGGCCGACACTGAATTAACAGACCATTATTCTGTTCTGCTCCATTAAAAGACTTCCTTGGCATTGACCTTGAACAACATCTTCGAGCCAAGGCCAATAAAAATCTGACAACTCCATCTGTCAGTATGGAAAAACAGGACTCAAATGAAACGCATAGCACAAATAAAAATAACTGAAATTGGCATTTCCCTGACAGTAGTCTAAACAGCCATCGGTACAATGCAGGGAGAAGTTTAATATTCAGTGCACAGCTCTCTGTGAGGTCGGAGACAGAGAGCGGACGCTCCCACACTCGCTTCAGCCGCCGGTCGTCCCACGATCCCCCTCCTTTCCTCCCGTCCCCGACCGCAGTGAAAGACAGAGAGGAAGTGAATTCTGGGATGTGCTCGGCATGGAAACGACCGGATGCCTTAACGAGGGAGGCGGCCTGTCAGGTTTCTAATTCCTCACTCCTCCTCAGTCAAACGGACGTGAGCCATTTGGTTTAGCCTTTAAGTTGAACGCTCTGAGGAACATTAACCTGAATGTCGGCCGAAAAAGTTTTGCAAACACTGCACTGGGGGGTAAGTATACTTTAAATAGAAAAGGAGGAAAGGAAGAATGAAAAAAAAGAAAGGAAATTAGAATAAACATAACAAAAGATAGAAAAGAAAGGAATTAAAGAAGAAAGGAAAGGAAAGGAAAGGAAAGGAAAGGAGGAAGGATGAAAAAAAGAAGGAAATGAGAATAGATAGAAAGAAAAAAAAAGGATAAAATGAGAAAAGGAAATGAAAGGAAAGAAAATGAAAAAAAAAAAAAAAAAAAACTCGAGTAAGGAAACAAAGGAAATCAAGAAACATTAAGAAAGAATTGGAAGGAAGGAAGGAACAAAAGAAAGAAATACAGGATTGAAATTAAGAAATGAAGGAAAGAGAAAAGACGTGGAAACGAGGAAGACATCAAAAAGGAGACAAAAGGAAAAATGAGCAAGGGAAGAAAAGAAATCAAGCACAGAAAACAATGAAAGGAAAGAAAGCAAGCAAGCTAGAAACAAAGCAAACAAAGGAAGGAAAGAAGAAAGGTATGAAAATTAAGTAAGGAAGAAAAAAGAAATTAAGGGAAAATGGAAAAATTAAGGATGGAATTCAGGAATGGAGGAAGGATGGCCTAAAGGAAGCAAGGATGGTAGGAGGGATAGACTGTAGAAAGTAAGAAAGAAATAAAGAAAAAGAAAGGAAGGATAGATTGAAGAAAGAAAGAAAGAAAGAAAGAAAGAAAGAAAGAAAGGAAGGATAGAATGAAGAAAAAAAAGGAAGAAAGAAAGGATAGACTGAAGAAAGAGAGAGAGAAAGGACAGACTGAAAAAAAGAAAGAAAGAAAGAAAGAAAGAAAACAAAAGAAGAAAGGTAGGAAATTAAGTAGGAAGGAAAGAGAAATTAAGGAGAAAAAAAAATAAGGATGGAAGAAAGGAATGCAGGAAGGAAGAAAGAAAAGAAGGAAGGAAGGATAGACTGAAGAAAAAGAAAGAAAGAAAGAAAAAGAAAGAAAGAAAAAGATGAAGAAAGCAAGGAATGAAGGAAAGAAGTAAAGAAGGAAGGAAGGAAGGAAGGAAGGAAGGACAGACTGAAAAAGAAAGAATGATAAAGAAAGCAAGGAAGGAAAGAGGAAAAGAATGAAGGAAGGATGCACTGCAGGAAGTAAGGATAGAAAGAAAGAAAGAAAGAGAAAAAGAAAGAAAGAAAGAAAGAAAGAAAGCAAGAAAGAAAGAAAGATTAAGAGAAAATGAAATTGATTAAATTAGAAAGGACAGGAAAGGACAGGAAAGGAAAGGAAAGGAAAGGAAAGGAAAGGAAAGGAAAGGAAACAATTGAAGGAAGAAAATGAAACCAAGAAATATTATGAAAAAAAGGAAGGATGGAATGAAGGAAGGAAGAAAGGAACAAAAAACAGGATTGAAATTAAGAAGTGAAGGAAAGAAAATGGACAGACAGACAGGAGGAAGGACATCAAAAAGGAGACAAAAAATAAAAAAGGAGGAAGGGAAACACTGATAGAAAGGAAGGAAGGAAGGAAGGAAGGAAATTAAGGAAAGAAGGAAAAAGAAATTACAGAAAAAAGGGAAAAAATAAGGAAGGATGGAAGGATGGAAGGAAGGAAGAAAGGAAGGAAAGAAGGAAGGAAGAAAGGAAACATTAAGAGAGGAAGAAATTAAATGTATTAAATGTAAAAAGGAAAGGACGTGAAATGAAAGGAGGAAATTAAAATAAAGGACAAAAAGGAAAAGGAAAGGAAGAAAGAAAAAGTAGTAATGAAGAAAAGAAATAAATTAAGAATGGAGGATAACAGAAGAAAAAGAAAAATTCAAAGGAAACGTGTTATTCTTCTGACATGTGCTCCTCTATGCAGCTATAACATGAGCAGGACAAATGGCAGAGTGTGTAACAGTCTAATGTTGCGGTTCCTTTTAATGTACACACAGTGACTCAACTGTGTAAACAGCTGAAGCTACAAAGGCAGTGTGGTGTCTGCTAATATATGTGCTCAATACGCTCTATAAAGACCAGCACAATACACAAATCACAGTGAAGTTCAAAGTCCAAAAACTGCTTGCTATTCAAACATTTTACACAGAGCTGCAAACAACCTTCTGCTCTGATGTCTTCATAGACACATAAGCTTCTTTTGAGGCTTCAGTTTAAGATTTTCCCCATAATAAGCCAGTTTCTGACTCAAAGCTGGTTTAGACTGCAACAGTAACTGTAAAACGAGCATATCATTTTACACTTTCACGCATTAAGACTGAATTTCACACGCTGTAAATGGATGCTAATCAAACGTCTTTCTTCTGAAATATGCCTCATTTCCTTGATGCGAGCCAGATTGCGGCAACTGTTGGCACGTTGAGAAAACACCTCCTTGAATCTCCAGCACGTGATGCTAGGAGCAAAAACAAAAGACGGCACACAGCTGGCAAAACAGTGTAACTGCACCGGGAGCCAAAAGCAACAGCAAAATCAACAACGGCCCAATCTAGTAGCAGACTCCTGCAGAGCAGAGCAAATGGAAGAGATCCCTACTTTAAATGGATTTCTGAGGGCTTTAAGAGAAGAACGGCTGCTATGGTTCACAAGAGAACTGCATAAAATGTGAAATAGGCACTACTAAGTTGTAAGCAGTTACAAGTCAAGCAGTCACATATCTAGTAGTGTTGTTTAGCAAGAGCTTTAATTAAATGACATACAGTCTGGTCCACATTGCAGCTTATCCCGGCCAAGAAACGCCTACTTGGACAGGAACTAAGACCATCTGACCAACATGTAAAGCGATCAACCACAGTTTGTTTTGCGTCAATCTGTCATTTGAGGGTGGGTTTATGTGAAATTTGTTTAAGATATTATCTCAGAACTGGTGTGGGAAAAATGTGAACGGCTCTACTATACAAAATATTGCTTTTGTGGATATCAACTGTAGTTAAAGGGATAGTTCACCCAAAAATGAAAAGTCAGTCATGAATCACTCACCCTCATGTCGTTCCAAACCCATAAGGCCTTCCTTCATTTTAAGATATTTTTGATGAAATCCACGAGCTTTCTGACTCTGCATAGACAGCGACGAAACTGACACATTCAAGACCCAGAAAGGTAGTAAGGACATCGATAAAATAGTTCATGTGACATCAGTGGTGATTACCGGGGTTCAAACGCTTTAAGGCATTTAAGCACATATGGGAAATAAAAAAAAAAAAAAACAACAACATTATTTTGCAAGCCTGTTACCACCAAATCAATGATTAAAAAAAAAAAAAAAAAAAAAAATTTTTGGCAAATCCAGGTAAGTTACCCTAGAAATATTATGTTTTTTAACATTTATGACTGTTATAGCACCAGCTGTGGTCTGATCACCTTAAAACTGTGCATGCTTGTTTAGAATCACCTGTCGCATGTGCTCAGCAGGTTTTGCTAAAGTTTCGAGTTCTCCTTTAGGCTTTATAGGATTTTGGGTCAATTTGGACAGACACCTTTTCCAAACGACTCTGTTATAGCTTTTTAAAGGGAAATTTCAACATTTTTTTTTTTTTTTGATAATTATTGGCCTAGAGAGTCCAGAATGTTGTACTGCAGTGTTTTTGTCTAGATTGAGCGAAAAACCTAGGACTAGGTCGCAAATGTACGTTTTTTACATCTTTTTACATTTTCGAACAAACGATTTGACTTACAGCAGTGGTTCTAGAGGCAAAGTTCTAGAGTGTATGATCTTATGATATGAATATTGTGCGTATGTGCGAAAAACTGTGCGCCGTACAATCATTTACGCCCTTGAAAAATCTGATATCTCCCCCCAGTGGCCAATTTCTTTCAAATTTTGGGGTCATGAGTCAAACAGGCCCACTGAGTTTCATTCCCATTGGTCTCAGTTAATCTTGTCTAACAGGTGCTTAAAATTCGATGGCCAATGATGGCCATGTTTTTTGAGATACATAAATGTCCAACACTTGTTTGAACAAAGTGCACCAATTCTCATCCATTTAGGACAAATGGTTGCTCAGTTACAGCCATTTTTCTGTTTTTTTCCCTCTTATAGCACCACCAAATAGCCAAGCTCCACAATTTTTTTCCTGTGGCCTCAGATTGAGCTCTTACATGAGTGTTCTGAGTTTGGCGAAGATATCCCATTCTGTTCAAGAGTTATAGGCATTTTACTAAAAGTGGCCCTGCCCCTTTCAAACCTTTTGGTGTCCATTTGCAGTGAGTCAAAAGTTCAACATGTTTTTTGATAATTATTGATATTCACTCTCCAGCGTGTCCGATCGGGCGTAAAACCTAGGACTAGTTCAAAAAGTAGGTTTTTCAAAAAATGCCCCAAAATTTTGCCAGGCTCACGATCGAATCTGAGCTGTGCATTTTGTCCAGCATGAGCCAAGGATTCCAACAACATAAGATATTTGAGCCTGCAACTGACGGTTTAGGAGTTATTATCGATTTCGTACTTTTGATTGCTGTAGCACCCCCGTCAGGCCGTTTGGGGCAAGGCTTGGTCACATTGTAGGCAGTATGAGTACTACCATCCCTCCAAATTTCAAGTCTCTACGACTTACGGTTTGGTCTGCACGATCAGTTTTACACATAAATCTATGACCATTTTAACAACTACAGTAGGGTTTGAGCACTATGCGCTTGAACCCCTAATGACTTTATTCAACAATTTCTTCTCTTCCAAGTCAGTCTTCATTGCACATTCACATGGTACTTTCACGAAATTCTGTCCACCATGACTGGAAATTGCTGTTTTAAGAAAGCTACAAATAAAACCTACCTGTGTCTACTCTCATCTAGCTCACTGTATCTCGCTGGAGGGATAGTTGAACAGTGTGAGGCCTAAGTGCTGCTTTAGGTCTTATAGACGTCCTGTGGTTTAAGAGAGAACGCTGGACAATAAATCCAACTGACATGTATGGAAGCATGAAGAGAAAAATGATGAAGTGATGTGGGGATATCAACATTTTTCTACACACCACAGGCCTTTGAGAGGCAATAAACTGGGCGACGGCCAGTGAAAAAACTTTGTGAGAAGGGTTGACCTCATATACTCATAAACGTGCCAAGGAATAGTTCACCCAAAAGTGAAAGTGTATGACTTTTACTTTTAAAGTGAGACAAATTACGTCTCTTTAACAATTACAATAAATAAGGACTGAAAAAATATATGAACAGGATGAAATATAAGATATGATTTATTGATAATCTTTCCTTGTCTAGGGCAGTTAAAAACTGAACCATTGAGTAAGTGAATTGAATTTCAGAACCAATTCAGTCTGATGTTTAAAAGAATCATTTTGACTGAAAAGTGACGAGGATATTCATCAAAAATGTACTTTCTAGGAAGTTATTTTTGGGAGAACTATCCCTTTAAGACAGGAGAAAATATATGAGCCCCATGGTTGTTTTTACTACACAAGGACCCTAATGCTGTAATGACAGCATTTAAGCAAATTGGAAACATAGCTAAAAATAAGCGGATAAGATTCATAGCAGTTTTCCAGCAACCCTTCATCTCCAGAAGGCCTGTTTGTTCCCTCAGAGCCTCCGTGTGTAATGTTTAACAAGCTCTGGCTGGGACACTGTGGTCTTTTTCCATCACTGGGTCTAACTACAGTAAAATAAAGAGAGATTTGTGGTGTACGGACTGAAAGTTTACCTTGGGCTGACGTGAATGGCTCCTTCTGAGGAGGTCTAGATGTTTTGCATGGTGTCAGTGCAGTGGGCCCACCCATCACTAATGCAGTCACAACCGGTTGTACTAGCACCTTTGCCATTAGCTTATGCACTTAACACAGGCAATTATGCATGACTTTAAACAGCGTTTTTGTGCTTGAACACCTGACAGTGAAAAACACTGTGGACGTGCTTAAGCATATGACATATGGACATACAATGAAGTCCATTAAGACTTCCTGTGGCTGTCACTTTATGAAGCATATGTGGAAAAATATGGCCTGGTCTGCTTCAGTAATACACCAACTAGTGCCTTCTTTCTGAATGATACTTCTATGTCCCAAATGATAGTATGTTCAAAATAGAAAGTCAAAGGTTGACAGCGTTGCATACTATTCCTGAGGGATTTTCAAACTATGTTTGCGTAAGGGCTTTTTGAGCTAATATTGCCTAATATCAGCCACAAGCCCACATGGGTAAGGATTCTGTGATGGTTCCCATTTGACTTTTTGACTTTGCATGAAACTGGCAAAGAAAGCTAGAAGGAAGCTGACAAAGTAGTTTGTTAATGTTTAAAAAGAAAATGTTGGTTATTAAATTTAGCTCAATGCTATAGGGCTTTTATGCAACACAAACAGTAAAAAACTGGCAGCTGTGACAGTCTGAAATTTACTGTAAAAAACATGGTATCAACATTTTAGGTTTTAAGGATTTAACTAAAATTTACATTTTTAAAATTTACACCGCCCCTCTCTTCTCTCTGTGGAGTGAGGAGCTGTGCTCTAAGTTGTTTACTTCAGATGCGAAACTTGCTAACTATCACGTTATTTGGAAATGTGATTGCAGAGATTCACAAAAAATGCTTATACTCACTTCTGCTGTAGGTGAAGCTGAATCACGAATGATTTGCGTGAACACAGACACATTTATGTAGATCAGGAGGTGCATTCCCTTCACAAACAAATGTAATCCACTGTATCTTCAATGGCTCAGATGTTGGGAGTAACGACCACTATGTTTATTATTACACCCAGCAACACAACATCTCAATTGGAGATATTCTTGTCTAACTTACATCCCTGCTCCAGCATCGAAACAATGGAGGTTGGACTGTTACAGCTGATTTAGGGCGGATCTGAGGTAAGATGCTCATGTCAATCAACTATCGTGGGAGCGGCCTCTCAGAGGCATCTGAGAATGGCTTGATTTGAAAAAGGGGATATTGTTTTTACAGATTAATTAAAAACAACTGCATGGATTTTTATTTTTATAGGGTAGATCTGTACATACACTGTCAACACACATTAATGTTCAAACAACATGTAAAAGTGAACTTTGCATCCGATCACCCCTTTATCAACATTAGATGTAACACATACTCCTAATGAACGTAACTAGTAGAAAACTAAGAAGAAACAGTTATTTCAATGAAAGAATATCAAATATGAAATGTAATGCAGCGATTTCTGGGAAATTTCATTGTCAGTTATACATTTTCACTTAAAAAAAAAACTGTATTTTACTGTAAAATTACATGAAATGTCCAATACAGTTTTTCACCCTATACAGTAGGGGAACTCACAGTTCACCAATTAATAGGTTTTTACTGTAGCATTTTTAGAGTCTTTTACCTAAATCACAATAATTTTTACAGTAGTAAATCCTAATAGTTTAACATTCTTCACCAAAAAACAACAACAACAAAAAAGCAACCTTTAAAATGGGAGTTTTCAGGCGTGATCTGGGGACCCCAATGGATTTTTTTTATGATTTAACCTATACACTGCCCTCCAAAAGTTTGGAAACACCCCAGAAAAGTGGGTTTTTGGACAATACTGGCATGAATCCTTTTTCATTTGTGATAATTTTGCACTGATAAGGGACAACACAAACTACGAAAACATATTTTATTACATAAACAGTTTATACACAGAAAAAAAATTTAATTTTCAATTAATCAAAGTATCCATTAGCAGCTATTACAGCTCTGCATAATCTGGGCCTAAATTCATTGTATTCTAAACTTAATTGGGAATCAATTGTTGAAGCTATGAAGGTGCACTAACCCAAAAATCTTTTTAAAAATGATAAGATTTATGCTGATGTCCAAAATCATACTTTGTCAGGGGTGTTTCTAAACTTTTGGAGGGCAGTGTATGTCAATTAAATGTTTAACTTAATAATTTATTAAGTTATTGAATGTACTGAACTGATTGAATAATAGATTTAATAAATCTGATATTGCTGTTTCGTTCTTCCGGTTAGAAATCAAATTAAAATGTATTTTATTTTGATCGATCATTTAACAGTAAGAGATATAATCTGAATAATATCTATTTTTTATTATGAATTATACATGTGAAAGTACTTTAACAGATGATGGAAAAAAGATGGACAGTGAGTTTAAAATATTTACCTTTAACTAGTTTTGACTTCTTGCAATATAAGAAGTAGTAGTAATAATAATAATAATAATAATAAAATTACTTAAATTGCTTGATTTTCAAAACATGCAGTATGCATAAAACATGCTATAAACAGGGATTTATACATACATACATAAAAAAAAAAAAGATACCTCCATAGTTTCAAAAACTTTGAAAACCACTTAACACTTTTAGTAGACATACAAAGACATTCAAAAAAGTATGATTTTCTAATGCTCACCAAGGCTGCATTTATTTGATTTAAAATACAGTTAAAAACAGTAATATTGTGAAATATTATTATAATTTAATATATCTCTTTTCTATTGTAATATATTTAAAAATGTAATTTATTCCTGTGATGCAAAGCTGAATTTTCAGCATCATTACTCCAGACTTCAGAGTCACGTGATCCTTTAGAAATCATTCTAATATGCTGATTTGCTGCTCAACAAACATTTCTTATAATCATCAGTGCTGAAAACAGTTGTGGTACTTAATATTTTAGTGAAAACTGCAATACGGCAAGACTCTTTGACGAATACAAAGTCCAAAATAACAACATTTATTTGAAATAAAAGCAGATTTTTGTAACAATGTCTTTGCTGAATTAAAGTATTAATTTCTGAACACTTTCTGAGCCCAAGAGTTTGGACAGCAGTGTGTGCACAGAAGTATGTTTTAGTTTTACTATCCCAGAAGAAAGAGGTTGTTCAATCATAACTCTACACTCCCTTGGCTATGTAAGCATAGAGGTCATGTGTGCACATATTTAATGTGCATTCTTTAAAAAAAAATACACTGATCCGTCTACACGCAGACATAGAACATCCTGAGAGGTGAATACATGAAGCAGAACAGATGTCAGCGATCACCAAGAAGCTGACAAAAGATGACATACATTTTTAAACATATTAAAAGAAATTCAACAGGGACTAGACAGTTTTACCGAAATGTAATTCTAACATATAAACAGAACAGAGATATCACCGCATACAACGTTGCTGGCCAAGAAGTGGCTGCAGATAACACGCTTCTCAGTGGTCATAACATGGCTTGCAGCGATTTCCTCTTTACTGACCAAAGCTGGAACAAACAACATCCCGAGTCCTCAGCCAACTTCTCCACTTAATTACAAGGCTCAGCAGTTAGGCCATGAAAATCTCTCTGCCTCTTTTTTTCCCCCCTTTCCACCATCTTTATTTTTCCCTCTTCCGCCATAACACTAAACTCAGTGAGTGGATCTTTCAGAGGAGGGTTCACATCTCATGGTCCATGGAGTAAAACTCAGTCAGTAAACACAGTAATTTAAAGCCACTCTCCTGGTTCAGTGCAATCATCAGGATTGCTGAGGAGGCTTCGGCCTGAACAACTCCATCTGTGGAGGAGGACAACAACTACTCTTTGCATCCACATAAAGACATGCAGCACGCCTTTGTAAAGGCCTCGTGCAATTTAATTAATTCTGGTAGGAACACACTGGTTTGATTACTGATTAATGACATCACTCTGGAACTGTGTGCTAAATAGCTACTATTGATTATTGTATAGCCACTGAAGTAGCTACTATACTGAAGTAGTACTTAGGTACTAAAGCTGTACAGTTTAAGGATGCACGATATAAAAAAGGGGGTTGCAACTAACAATTGTTTTGATAATAAAAAAATAAATATTCAAAAAATTAACTTAAAAAATAATTATATTAACCTAATTATTATTATTATTATTATTATTATTATTAGATTATATAAAAATAACTGAGTTCAAAATTATTTGGTTATTATATATTAATTATTATTATAAATTATTATAGTAAAAATATTCATTTTAATTTGTGCAATGTGCAATTTAAAGGCAATGAAAACAAATAGTGAAATCTTTTTATATGAAAAAAAGGGTTAAAATTTAAACTGTCTGCTTACTTTTTGAAAGTAGAAATTACAATGACTAATTTAGTGTAGATGTGATTAATCAATAATCAAAATAATTAGTTAATTAGTTAATTAATCGTTTTAAATACTGAATTTAGGCATCACAATATTATATTGTACATATGAAAAATGGAAATTCATTTAGAGATTTACCAAAGATTATATTTTACATAAATTATTATTATTATTAAGATTTAATTTGTTAGATAACTGCAAAAATATATTTTAAATAATAGTAAAATTAGGGTAAATCAGCATTCACAAATAAATATTCAATAAAATGCACTGAATATTTATTAAAAAAAAACATTTAAATGCATTCAAAATAAATCTCTAAATTACAAAAGTAAAAATTAAATAAAAATTGAATATAATGAGCCAACAATTGATATGGTAACTAGGGGTTGACTGATATGTGTTTGTCAGGGGCAAAGCCAATACCGATTATTACAGACCAAGTAGACCGATAAACAACATTTCGAGCCAATATACTAAGTATGTCTGGTGTAAAAATGAAAATATATGTCAAAAATAAGAATAACAAGGGCTCTGACAAAAACTCTCTTTAAATGATTTTAAATAATTTTATCGTTTTTTAAAATCACCGATACCGATAACCATAGAAATGCTGATAATCGGTCAGCCCCTAATGGAAACAGTATACAATAATACTAATTTAAATCATGCTTATCATTATTTAAGTAGTAAACGACCCCTAAAAACAAACTTTGTGTAACAAGGATTAGGCATTGACAAGATAAGTGACAAGCAGTGTGTACATGGCCTTGCACTACTGTTATGCTTAGTAGGACATGAAACACAGAAGCTGAATTAGATTAGAAGATTTTTATGAGGTTTATTTAGCAGAGATAATCGCACTACCGTTTCACGAGCAGACATTCAAGAAAATGTGACTGCGCCAAAATCAAATGACAGAGTCTATAGCCATGATGACAGACCGCAGAAATCCACTCTAATTCTATCAGCAGAACACTGCTGTCACAATCCCATGATAACAACACACAGCAGATTCATGGAGACCATGGGAAATGCTTACAAAACCACTTTATGCCTCTTGCCCTGAAGGCACAGGCCTGGCATAGGATCCGCATCATTTCTTCATTTATGAGTATGTTTAGTTTAATTTCTTGTCAGGAAATGCATTAACTTTTTCACCCGTCTTTGTGGGATACAGCTAATTCGGCAATAAAATAGAAACAGTAACACTCTCAAGACAGGGAATGCATCTTCAGCCACAGCTGACACAAGCCAAACAATAGCAACATGATTGCAAGATCTTCTTTCATGTTCTTATATCTTCTTTTTGAGGGTCATGAACAAATAAATGAAACAAATGATTTGTTTTACATCCAGCTGAACTGTTACTTTGAGACTCAGAAGGCAGAGATTAGTCTAAGAATCTTTCCATGAAAACAGAATCAAATCAGATATATGCTGGAGGCTTTGTGAAAGTATTTTACCCCATGATTTGACTTTGAGCACAGCTTTAGAGATAAGACAAGTGCTGGAACATCCTCTCAGCAAAAATGCCTTTGAACCAACTCCAAATCCAAGAACACATTCCCTTCATTCAGCACTAAATTCAGCTGTATACTTATTCACAGTCATTACAAAAGCAAATCCATGGCCATCATCAAGCCCAGCGTGCAGTTATTTTTCTAGACTCATAAGTGAAGTGGGTAATTTAATGATAAATATTTTCTTTTATACATTCAATGTGCAGAGACTAAGAAAAGTGACAATGTTAACAGTGGAACAGATGTGCTACGCAGCTGAATTGCTGCTGCTGAACGATGGTGAGTGATTTGCAGATCCTGAGCACCACTGACAAACATCTAATCTTGCAAAATATGCAGTAAGTGCACTAATGCTGTTCCCTGTAATCGCGAATCTTGAAAGTGAAAGTAAAACGCAAGTGTGCATTCAAAAGCGGTTTCAATGCCCCACATTAATAACGGCTCCACGGTGCCCGCAATTTATATACGGTATGATTACCTGATGATATAATTGTGAGAGAAAGCATTCAAATATATTTTTCTTTTCATCTCGTATTTAGGGGTTTCGTAGTACATGTCATTGTACCGGATTCACACACATATCCATAATGGGAAGTGTAAAATATTTTTGATTTATTAGGAAGTTAATAGTTAATAGGAAACACAGATTTCTTGAGTCGTGATTCATGAATTGAATCAAAATACAAGTCAAAAAAAAAAAAAAAAAAATGAAATGATTTTTAATTGAATTGTGACCCCAACAATCTATTTGAATCGAATCGTGAGATACTGAAAGACTCCCACCCCTATAAGACATCCATACTGCTTCACAAATAGCATATATAATAGCCCATAACATATCTATACAGGTGGAGCTGGGGAGGCGGAGGGTTTCAGAGGAACTCTAAAAGCGCGCTGTGAAATGCTGTAGTGAATACTAACCAGCCATTATATATTTATACAACATTAAACAATCAAATATCATCAGTTTGCGTTAACGACCCACCAGCCTGCGTCATCTAGACTTTGGCATCCAGAAGTTGGCATTTCTTCATAATACATTCTTTGTATTCAAGTTTAATTCATATGGTGTAAAAAAAACTAATTATTTTACAAAGTTTTAACTTCAAGGGATAGTTCACCCAAAAATGAAAATTAACCCATTATTTACTCACCCTCCAGGCATCTTAGGTGTATATGACTTCCTACTTTCAGATGAATCCAATCGGACTAATATTAAAAATTATTCTGGCACTTCCAAGCTTTAGAATGGCTCTGGGAGATGAATAAAGGCCTCCTGTAGCAAATCGATGCATTTTTGAAAGAAAAATCCATATTTAAAATGTAATAATCACTTTAATCTAGTTTATGCCAATTGATTGTACACAGAAGCCTTTCCAGGGAGGATGACGAAGGACGTTGGCATTGCACATGTGCCAGTAAGTCTCGCAAAAAAACAGCGTTTGTTTACAGAAGCAAAGGAAGTTTCCTTCCTTTAGCAAAAGAAAACCAGTCTCCTCTTGGTTTATATCGAAATCCTTCATATCCTTCAAATCATTTTTCTTTACAAATCCTTGTTTTGAAGTTCTAATTCGTCACCAGCGCTTTGTTTACCTCTCTTCACGGCGTGTTCACGCCCGCGCAAAGCCGACGTCCTATGTTATCCGCCCGGAAAGGCTGTGTGTGACCAGTTGGCACAAGCTAGATTAAAGTGATTATTATGTATTAAAAATGGATATTTTTCTTACAAAAATGCATTGATTTGCTACAGGAGAACTTTATTCACCCCCCGGAGTTGGGTACGGCACTTTTTTATTATGGATGGATGCACTTTATTGGACTTGTTTTGGACTGGTGAAGAGAAACTTGTCTATGCCGTTCTAAAGCTTGGAAGTGCCAAGATAATTTTTAATATAACTCCGACTGGATTCTTCTGAAAAAAGAAAGTCATGTACACCTAAGACGGTGAGTAAATAATGGACTAATTTTCATTTTTGGGTGAACTATCCTTTTAAAGGGATGTTCCACCCAAAAATAATAATTCCCATCATTGTTTATTTACCCCATATGCCATGCTAGATGTTTATACATTTATTTCTTCAAATGAAAACAAATATGTTTAGAAAAATAACCTCTGTGAGCCCATTTAATGGAAGTGTATAGGTCCCTCAAATCTCCATACAAATCTCTCCACTCTTTGGAGGCAAATTTGTGTAAAATAAATAAATAAATAAATACTGTTTCAACTTTTTTTTTTGTGTGTGAAACTCACATGAG
This sequence comes from Labeo rohita, assembly GCF_022985175.1. Lineage (NCBI taxonomy): Eukaryota > Metazoa > Chordata > Actinopteri > Cypriniformes > Cyprinidae > Labeo > Labeo rohita. Next base: position 22,742,934 of record NC_066891.1, read on the forward strand.
AAGTGTCTGTCACTTCCTGCTTGAGTTTCACAATGCTCTTGAGGTTGTATGGTTCACCATTGTGTTAATTTCGCATGGTTTGTAGCTGAGCTTCCCTCAAGGATCTCTCGAAGTTGATGGTTTAAAAAAAAACCAAAAAAAAAAAACCACACAAAACTGAAGAACTCAAGAAAGAAATTATATGAAAGCAAAGGGCACTGCCACTTCTCATTCAAGTTTCACAAAACCAAAAAAAGAAAGCAAAAATAATACCTTTATTCAATAATTTCTTGCATGTCATTTTTGTTTTCTTTGCGAACAAAAAGTATTCTTGTAGCTTTGTAAAATTATGGTTGAACCACTGATGTCACATGGACTATTTTAACGATGTCCTAACTACCTTTCTGGGCCTTGAACGTGGTACTTGCATTGCTGTCTACGCAGGGTCAGAAAGCTCTTGGATTTCATCAAAAATAACTTAATTTGTGTTCCGAAGATAAACAAAGGTCTTACGGGTTTGTAACGACATTAAGGTGTGTAATTAATGACAGAATTTTCATTTTTGGGTAAACTATCCCTTTAATGACACATTTAAATTTTTTTTTTTTTTTAAAAGAGAAAACATTTATTACAAATATTATGAATCATCACTTCATCAAATATCATTAATTTGTCTCTCCACATTAAACTTGGATAGAAATGTAAACATAGTGAAACACTGGTGTCGTTTTAATGACTAGGTAACTGTGTCTGTTACTACTGGCGAGCTCCAGCAGTCTTCGCATACCTTAAATGCTCTGTCCTCAGCTATGTGAAACTCAGATGAAGTGGCAGTTATAAATTGATCGGTTGATCAAACAGAATTATTCCCCGATCCAATGGGATTAAGGGATTAAGGAGCAGGCGTAACCGGAGGGGAGGGGCGTGTTGAGTCAGCCTGGCTTCCCACCATCTCTCTCTCTTCCCCCCACTCTCTTCATTATCCTGATCATCTGAGATTTGGCAAAAGAAGGGGGTGATTCTGCATTGAGAGGTGTAATCCTCCTTTCTTTTTGAGGGTGTGATTGAAGTGAGAGGCAGATGCTTGGATCGACACTTGAAAGGGGCTTGTTACCCGTGCAATGGTTTGGCCTCATTGATTTTAGCCATGGCATAGATCTTTTACAGCTTCCTGCCAAATAAGGTTAGCTCAGCCAGCTTGTATTACTGTACAGCGGTGCCTGCAAGTGGAACTGAGTGCAAACTAACCACATTTAAAGCCATTATAAGCATGGAAGACTGTGTTAAATAGCACAGCTATTTCCTTACGAGTAAATCACTCATGCTTGTGAAATAATGACAATTTGCACTTTTGCATGCATCTTCAAAGCTTGGGTTTATGCATTGGAAGATGAAGTGTGTGCCATTAGGTTTTCCAAACCCAATTGTTTGGACAAACAGATCATCCAACACTGAACTCTATTGGTGGAGTCAGAAGTTGATATTTGACCCCTCTAATGCACAGCAATTTTGAAAGCATCACAGTGTGAGGATCAATGACATTACACTTTTTTTGCTCAGGTCTATTAATTTATTTAAAACTACATTTAAAAGTGCTACATTTACATATTATCATGTGTCAAGACACTTCGTTGACAATATCAATTTCTTCTTCTTTTTTTTTTTTATACATCTTTACTTTGATTAACCATTAGTCTGTTACTTTTGAAAAACAAAGGTTTTCAAATTCTGTCAATTTTATAGCAAAACTTGTGGCATGTGAGCTTGCTTTATTCACCTAAGTTCATATCTATTCCTCTTTACTAGTTGTAGCAAAAAAAAAAAGCATAAATGAACACGAAGGTTTGTTGAAAAAAAAAAAAAAAAAAACAGTACAACTTACTGAAATATACGCATCATGTCTAATGTAGTTGCTCAATTTTCAGCTGTGTAAAGATATAATAAATCAGCGTGTAAAGAATGTCACAACACACATTTACCTTAGGAAAGCCATGCAATGTCCATGCACTATATTACATATGTTATATATAAGTTAAATATAATGAATATGTTATATATAACCTATATGTTTAAATAAATGTGTAATTAAAAGTTATTACAGCCACTATTTAAATGTAATTTAAATATTATTTATGTAATTTAAAAATGTTCTATTTAAAATAGTAGAAACATAATTATATAATTAAAATGTTGATATAAAAACTGCCTTGTTTTTATATGCAACACAGATATTATTAGATTTAATTAACTTTATTTTAATTTTAAATTAAATGTTTTTTTTATTTTAATTTCAGTGCATCATCTAATGATGAACATTTTAGTTTGCTTTAAAACTCATTTTGATATTTTTGCTATACCTAAAGAAAAAAAAAATTACATAATTTGACATATCAAGGTTAGTTTATGTTGTAAAATGTCATATGGTGCAACTCTGGGGAAACTATAATGAATTCATTCTTATAAAAAAAAGGTACAAAAAGCTTTCACTGTGGCGTTACCCTTTCAAAACGCACTAATATATTCCATTTAGGCACTTTGTGTACTTTAGGTACAAATCTGTATCTTTAAGGTACTAAAATGCACCTTTTAGGTGTAAATAAGGTACAGAGGTGTAGCTTTTGAAAGGGTACCGTGCCACTGACAGCTTTTGTACCTTTTTTTGCAAAGTGCATTGTGGTGCTTTTAACCTTGCTGTATATTAGAGACATGTGACATGCTCAGCCAACTTCATGAATTTGGAGCGGGAATTTGCGGGAAAATGCTATCGCAATAGAAAACAATAGCAGGAGGCCTATCCAAAAAATATTCCGTCAATTTTTGAAAACTCTAAATTGTTGATATACTATATTGTCCTGCTTAATGCATGTCACTTCAACTTTGATGCTTAAAAATCCTTACTTTCAGTAAGACATGCAATTACAATGATGGGGTGAAGCTAGCTGCACAGATGGACTAGCTGTTACCATCTGCACTGGTGTCTGTGAGCAATTAACTAACTAGCAGAGGTACACAGATAATGAACTATACCACTGATCCATGACACCAGTGAAATCTTAATCGTAACAACTTTTTGACATGCATTTCAACTTACAGACATACATGTATAAAACTCAACTCTAATCACAGTATAAGATATAGATAAAAATGTACCCAATAATAGATCACAATGCAATGCAACCTCTGCTCTTTCTTTAGGCTGCTGCCCAGCAAAAGGTCATTGTCTATCTCTGGTGCAATTGCTGTGCTTCAGTAGTTGCAGCTAATATCCTCTCACCCAAACAAATATGTGAGTCACTGTGCGGATGTCCACAGATAAAGCCAATATATTGTCAAAAGAACCCCAGGTCAAACCCCCTCCAGTGGCTTGTAACATTTCAGCTAATGGATTAGGCAAAATGAGAGCAGATGCAGCTGTCATGTCAGGCTGCCTGTCTGTGGCACAGTCCCGGCTTACTGTACTTACCAGGAGCCATATTTCATATGGCTGGCATAGCTCTGCAGGGGACAAAGGCAAGTGGCGTATGTCAAATCACATCCTTTATAGTTCACCCAAAAATGAGAATCCAGATATTATTTTACTCATGCTTATAGTGTTAAACCCCATATACAGAGTTGGGTATCATATGAAAATGATTGATTCTGATTCAAAAAATTCAAACAAATTAGTGACAGCACAAATAAATACAACTAAAGGTTCAGGTACAGAAATTGAAATCAAATGTAATAAAATGTAACAGTTTTCTTTTTAAAATAAAATATAGATCAATCCTAATAAAGTTACAAAAATAATCATATCGGTGAGTGGATTTCTTTTTCTTTTGTTCTTTGATTAACATGAACGGCACAGTCAGCAGCAGGAATATGAGACTGCTGTCACTTTAAGACTAAATGCACAGATCTAGAGCCTGTTTTACTAAACGGAAAATTAGCGCGAGAGCGCAATTCCAAAACAGTGCCGATGGGAGGGGAATTTTCTGTGGGTGATTTACAATGCGCAAATTAAAGAACACAGATGCAACATCTCATTCACATATCAACCAACGCAATATACCAAGCGCAGCGCAAAGTAGCATAGTAGCAAATAAAGAATAAAGAAACATAGAAGCCATAGTATGTTGAAAAGAACCGGAGGCCAAAAAATGAAGGTTTGCTAGAAGTTTTGATTGGTATTGTGTGACTCCTTGTTGAGGGTTCCAAGTCGTCTTTTATTTCCTGAAGCAAATTAAAAATAACATGGCTTGGCAAATGATATGTTCGGATAATGTGTTCTTCTGGCATTCCAAATAAATTAATACATGTGGAAAAATCCTCTCCCTTCTATCACACGCACTCTGTTCTCTTCAGTGCCTCCTCCTAGCAATAATAATTGCAGCCATTTCAAGTGCAAATTAGTTTAAGACATGCTTTTTTGGGTGTTAAATAATGGTGCAAATGGCAGTAATTTGACATACGCAAACATTAGTAAAACATATTGCTTGATTAATTTGAATACTCTCCTCCCATAAATTTTGTGTTTGAAAGGGAAACTCCTGCAAATGCATATTCGATAAGGTCAGGCGCAACAATAACTGTGTCCATGCCTTTTCAGTGCCAATTCATCACTGCACGTCTTTAGTAAAACCTGACAGTACAATTTTAACGCCAAAAGACGGTTTGTGCTGGCCCCTAATTTAGTGTTATAAATGCACTTTGTTTTTCAAATGTGTACATTGACATGACAAAACCGACTGTGTTTACAAGGATATTTTGATTATTTTGTGTATTTGTCCATTCAAGTGCAAGACGACATGAAAGAGAACAATTCTGTAGTTGCACACAATGAGAGGCGTTTTTTGTGCATTTTGTGGATGAGTACGAATTGTTTCCTTTCACATCATCTTGTGCTTGAATGGTTTAAAAAAAAAAAAAAAAAAAAAAAAAAAAATCACATTAAAATTTGCATGCATTAATCAATAAGCAGAATCAAAATGTCTTATCGGATACATGAATATCGAATCTTGAAAATTTGGAACCAGTTCTCGATACCCAACCCAACCAATATAGTATACTTTTTTCTGAGAAAAAACAAGGAGTGTTTTTGAAAAATCTTCATACAACTCTTTTTCTTATGACAGTTCAGCTTTAAAATTTACATAAAATTCACCTATATAATTTATGTGCTATGTTCCAAGATATTTGATAGAAAAAGTAAAATTCATCATTCAGTAATATTAACAAAAAATGTAAATGATTCTGTAAGTTGAACCTACAACCATAAATAGCTCATTTGATTCTTTTGAACTGATCTGGCTTACAAATTAGGCTAAATGATTCATTTATGAATCAGTCTGATTTGTTTATGAAAGTTTACACAGTTCAACCCTTCAAAAGATTCTGCAAAACAATGTTCTTTTTTGTTCGATGTAAAAAAAAAAAAAAGAAAAAAAAAAGAAGTTTGGAACAGCATGAGGGTGAGTAAATAATAAGATGAACTATTCTTTTACGGAGTCAAACTTCACAGGAAAAGTGAAATAAAACAAAAGATGAAATGCAGCTTATATTACAGGCGAAGAAGCTGGACAATTTAAGAGAGTGGATACAAGTGAAAAATATAAACAGAATGAAAAGTTTAGTCTGGTGTTAGATCGAAGAAATCATTTTTTATAAGCTACGCTCTCCAGATTGACCAAAACCTCACGTAAAAACTCCATACATGGCCTCCACTAGAAAGCAGAAGTTACGTCCTGGGACATATGCACTACTGAATATTTTTAGCTCAACAACTTGCCACACTTGCATAATATATCATGGCAAGGAACCTCTGTGTGTGTGTGTCGGTGGGAGACAAACTGACAAGTATGTGTGAGTGGGAGACAGTGAAAGTGTTTTCACACATTCAACACTTACTCAAATAAACTGAGAATACGCAATCCCCCACCCCAAAGAGATCATAGTAGCCACAACTGTCCTCGCCTGTTAGCACAGGCAACACCTCCACACGCTTCTTAATCTCTGTCCCTGCAAGGGCCTCTGTGTAGCCCCAGTCTAGATTAAAAATACAGGAAAAGCTCACTCTGGCAAAGTAAACACACAACCGTGCGCTAATAAAAAGGGTTATTTATGGTCAGGGCACAGCTAGGATGGATGTTGGCACACTAGCCTAGCATTTGAGGTTTAGCTTCTCAGCAGGGCACTGAGAACAGCTGTGTATGAAGTCAAAAAATATATATTAAAAAGATGTTCTCCCTTAAAGAAAGAGGTGAAAAGTTATAATTATAGTAAATATTACAACTAGGGTGGTTTTATTGGCTTAAAATAGCAGTGAAAATTGGAGAAAGCTGGTGTATCTAAGCTAACCTGAGGGTTGTTAGTGTAAAAGCGTACCCAACAGGAAGAATGGAGAAGTATGCATGGCCTTCACACATGTGACCAGAACTAATGAGAAGTCCCGGGTGGGCTTTCTTTTAATACACACAAACACACACACAGCACTGGCATGGTTTCACAAAGGCAACAACATTATTTCAGTCTTCATTATACAATTCTAACTGTGGGAAATATGTGAAATGTACTGAATTAACAAATTTAAAGCACATTTTCCAGTGCAAATCGTCACAATGCTAGGGTATTCTGGGTGATTTTTTAGCAAGTTGCTATGTGGTTGCTGAAGTGTTCTGGGTGGTTAATAGGGTAGAGGTGAATGATTTGGATTAAAAAATAATAATCTAATGCAATTTTTCCAGAATTTCCAGGTTTGCTGTGTATGTTTGTATGGCTGAACAATTAGCAGAAAAAAATGCTATTTTAACAGATCACCGTAAAATAAATAAATAAAAAATAATAATATTGTAAAAATTTGTTTTACTGTACAACTGTAAAATTACAATACAAACATATTGTAATTTCTTCATTTTCAAGTGTTTCAAACCATTCAGCTTTCAGTGTGATAAATTGTATTGTAATTTTCCCTCCAAAAAAATTTGGAAGTCTGGTAAGATGGATGGCGCATGTGCTCTCCCAAATGCACAATATTAGGGGTCAACTGTCTGATTATTTTAAAGGCATCTTTATCTTTAAAGGCAATTTTTTCAATATTTTGATTTTTTTGCACCCTCAGATTCCTGATTTTTAAATAGTTGTATCTCCAAATATTGTCCTATCCTAACAAACTATACATCAATTAAAAGCTTATTTATCCAGCTTTCATATGATGCATAAATCTCAATTTTGAAAAAATGACCCTTATGACTGGTTTTGTGATCCAGGTCACATTTGTGGTTATCGTCATTGATAGCAGTCATTTTTAAAACCGATTTGCAGATAAAATACATTAAAAGCATTTAAAGAATGTTTTTGTCAGAGCCCTTGTTATTCTTAATTTTGACATTAATTTTCATTTTTACACCAGACATATATATCAGTTCAAAATATTGTTTTTATTAGTCAAACAATATTTTTTTTTGACATTCGATGCCGATATCTTAGAAAGCAGAGTGGTCAATGGCCAATGTAAAGCTGATATATATATTTTTATTTTAATTATCAATTATAATTATAATCTTTATTTATTTTAATTAATGTTTGAAATGAATTACATTAAAAATAAATGTGTCAAATAAACATACTTTGGATGACAACTTCCTTATTCTGTAATCCTATTACAGTATTTTTAACAAATAAAGTAATATTTTAAAATATATTTATAAAAAGAAAGTAAACACTGTAACCAACAGGGCACTTTGGGAATCTGGAAAGTTAGTGTGCTTTGGGAATCATATTTTTTCAACTAAAGCCACACTCATAACACTTTACATACAGCACGGGGTAAAAATGACATAAATATGACAGTGGGAAAATGGATAAAGCGCAGCATAATTTGAAACCACGAGTTTAAAGTTTGTCGATCGCGCGTCTCCAGTGAAGCTGATCTCTCCTCCTGTCCGCATTCAATTTGCACAGACCAACTGTCACGCAGAGCACATGCAATCATGCAGGATACAAATGCACACTTCACAATATCTCACAACTAGCTTAGACTAAGTCTGCAAGGTCTGTGGAATTAAACGTTTATTAGACATTTCGTCACCTTAGAATTGTAAGGTTCTATCTGACATTTTTGTCAAAATTCAGTTATTCACATATTCTTATTCTGTGACAACTTATTTACATTATGTACATTACATTTTGTAAGCGGTGTACATTTTGGGCCTCTTTTTAGAAAACAAAAATGTACAGAATTCTATGTAATTCAAAAACTTTGAAGCTCAATACCTCAAAAGCGCTCAGAATGCAAATAGAACCTTATAATTCTAAGGCAATGATTTGTTTAAATGATATATGCAGATTTGATGTACATTGACGAGAAAGTATTATAATGTTTGCCTTTCTATAAAAGCAATCATTATCATACTTTTTTGTATACCTTTTAATTCATTTGTTCAAAGGTTCTATCTGATTATTAGACAGACTTCTATCCTTATTAGGCAGAGATTATCCGTATTAGGGAGAATGTGAGTGCTGCATGCGCAGGAACTGCTGTTTTGCCGTCAAAATTAAAGTTTCGAACATATTGGCCAAACAGAAAAACTTAATCGGGCCGATGCTGATATTTGAAAAATGCCAAATATCAACCTTGGTGATATATCGGTCAAGCAGTATCGGTCGACCGCCCTGAAAAAAACATAGCGGTCAACCCCTACACAATATAAATGTCCCAAACTGACAACTACAGGTGGGAATCTTTCAGTACCTCGCGATTCGATTTAATCGATTCTTGGGGTCACGATTAAAAATTCACAATTTTTCATCACATTTTTTGTGCACACTGGACATCAAACGCACCAGTATTTTAACACAAAAACACACAAGTCTATAGTATCGAAAATTCAACAATTCATATAAAGATCAAAAATGAATATAATATTTTTCCAAACACTTGCCCTCGCTAAAAAAAATGGGGCAGGATGTATTTGTTTTTCCTCCTCCATTGCCGTTGCGGTTTTGATCCAACAACATCATGCTATTGTTACTATTATACTAACTAGAAAATCGATTTTTGAAATTTGTGAATTGATGCGAATTGCTAGAAGACTGAATCGCAATTCATATGTGAAACGATTTTTTCCTCCACCCCTATTGAGAACACATACAGAGATGAGCTCATATGAAGCAGCATTTATTGTGAAAAGAGACGCTGAAAACACAGGAACACGAACTGCTTGTGTGTAAATGAACACAGTGCATCACTATAAAACACGCAGCACATATATTAAATTAAATCACATCCTGTATGGTTCAAGAGCTGCTCTGTTCTCGTATACAGTGGGTCGTGCTGACCTGAACTACAACAATAAAATAACAAGCCAATTTCAAAACTCTTTTAAAGCTTTCATCTGTTTGCCAGACTTATTAGTGAGCATCCGATCTTCTAACCCATCCTCAAATTACTCGTGGTATGACCCACAGCTCTGAGGAAACTGACCTTGCCATGGCAGCACTGGCATGACATTAGAATCCAGAAAGATTTATCATGTTCTTTCATTTTGTTCCTCAAGGCTCTTTCCACATTCCCACAAATCCCTGTAAACACTAAATATTATTTATCTACTTTCCATTTTCCAGTTCTGGGGTGTATAACCTTCTATGTGTGGGCTTGGAAATCATAACTCAGATTAAGAAAAACAGAAGACAGAAACAGGACCAAAAATGTAAAAAATGTAAGGAAATAAAACAGAATATAGGGGAAAGAGAAAGTCTGTTTATTTCAGGTTTTAAGCTATCATTTATCCAATGAAATTGCCTTAAAGGGATAGTTTACCCAAAAATGAAAAGGACTATGATTTACTCATACTCAAGCCATCCTAGGTGCATATGACTTTCTTCTTTCAGACGAATACAATCAGAGTTATATTAAAAAATGTCCTGGCTTATCCAAGCTGTATAATGGCAGTGAATGGGTGTTAAGATTCAACAGTCCAATAGACATTAGAGATCAAGTTTTAAAAATGCTGATTTAAAAATGCTTCTGAAGGCCTTCATTTACCCCCTGGAGCCGTGTGGAGCACTTTTTATGATGGTTATGACGTTGGCTATGACTCACTTTATTGGAGTTGTATTGGACTACTAGACATCAACAGCCATTCTTTGTCATTATAAAACTTGGAAGATATAACTCAGATTGTATCCATCTGAAAAAGGAAAGGGTGAGTAAATCATGGGATAATTTTCATTTTTGTCTGAACTATTCCTTTAACAAAAAAATTTAAATATTTAAGACCTCATGTTCACTCTTAAAGGAGAAGTCCACTTCCAGAACAACAATTCACATATAATGTACTCACCCCCTTGTCATCCAAGATGTTCATGTCTTTCTGTCTTCAGTCGTAAAGAAATTATGTTTTTTGAGGAAAGCATTTCAGTATTTTTCTCCATTTAACTGACTTCAATGGTGCCCCGATTTTGAACTTGCAAAATGACCGATCGTTTCACTAGATAAGACCCTTCTTCCTCGGCTGGGATTGTTTAAAGCCATTTAAAGCTGCATTTAAACTACATTTTGCAAGTTAAAAATCGGGGCACCATTTAAGTCCATTATATGGAAAAAAATCCTGAAATGCTTTCTTCAAAAACCATAATTTCTTTACAACTGAAGACAGAAAGACATGAACATCTTGGATGACAAGGGGGTGAGTAAATTATTTGTGAATTGTTGTTCTGGAAGTGGAATTCTCCTTCAAGATTCAACAGTACAATAGATATTAGCGATTGTGAATTATCAGGTTTTAAAAATGCTGATTTGCTTCTGAAGGCCTCCATTAACCCCCTGGAGCCATGTGGAGCACTTTTTATGATGGTTATGACGTTGGTTATGACTCACTTTATTGGACTTCTATTGGACTACTAGACATCAACAGCCATTCGTTGCCATTATAAAACTTGGAAGATATAACTCAGATTGTATTCGTCTGAAAAAGGAAAGGCTGAATAAATAATGGGGTAATTTTCATTTTTGGCTGCACTATTCCTTTAACAAAAACATTTAAATATTTAAGACCTCATGTTCACTCTTAAAGGAGAAGTCCACTTCCAGAACAACAATTTACAAATAATTTACTCCCCCCCTTGTCATCCAAGATGTTCATGTCTTTCTGTCTTCATTCGTAAAGAAATTATGTTTTTTTGAGGAAAGCATTTCAGTATTTTTCTCCATGTAATTGACTTCAGTGGTGCCCCGATTTTGAACTTGCAAAATGATGGATCGTTTCGCTAAATAAGACCCTTCTTACGTGGATGGGATCGTTTAGAGCCCTTTGAAGCTGCATTTAAACGACATTTTGCATTTTCAAAATCGGGGAACCATTGAAGTCCATTATATGGGAAAAAAAATCCTCAAAAAACAACTTCCTTAAGACAGAAAGACACGAACATTTAGAATGACAAGGGGGTGAGTACATTATTTGTAAATTGTTGTTCTGGAAGTGGACTTCTCCTTTAATGCCTTTTACATGCCCTTAAAAGAATTAATTCATTTCTATGGCTTGTCCTGGCTTGGAAACCACACTTTTTAATTCCCTAATATGTCAAGGTGTCATGATGCCTTTTATTTGTATAGAAACGCAAGCCTGTTCGTGTAAAGAAAAGGCTGATGTCACCTAGTATGAACTGCTCAACTTCCACAAACATTTGATGCAACCATTAACATGTACAAACTGAGTTATAATAAATCCTTATTTAAAATATCCCTGCATAATCTAAACTCATTTCAAGGGTGAAAGTATTGATTTCACAATACTGTACAAAAAAATATGAGGCTGCTTTGTGTTTCTTGGATATAGCATGAAATGGTGCAGATGTAAAAGATCATTAAAATGTCAAGTTCAGTGCCTTATGGTTAAAAGTCATCTGAAGCTCCCTTGCCACAAAGCAACAGATGCTGAGAGGCAGATTCATGACCTCCTAAAATACACGCTCATTAAAAACTTGCACTTCACACCTTCCTCTCTTAGCGCCATTTAACCAAGCTTTAGCAACAGACAAAAAACTAGGATGCACTATGTAATCTTTCAGTTTTCGCTTTCAGTTTTGACACATGTAAGTGCTGATCAAACTTCTCAAACAAAACTAACATAATCAATATCACATAAGAGTTTAAAAATATATACCAAGAACACAGAGATCGGTATTTTAGGCTATGCATTTAAATGTGAGGGCCAGCCCTTCAGGATCTATGTCTGCTACCACCTGTTAACCCTGGCCAACACCCTCCAGACCCGTGGTTTCACGCTACAACCGTCCCATTCTGCTCCACACCACACTCCCATGGAACATGAGGTGAGGGGTTAATCTGATATTGTGCTGAATGAAACTACAAAGCGGCGAGCAGATGGCCATCTCTGAGCAAGGTTTCTGCTAATACAAGAAAGCCAGAGAAGGAAACAAGAGAAGCATTTCTGACTTAAACCGCAACATTTTTGGCTTGGCGATCATGACTTTGCGCAGATAATGAAGAAGATAAAACAGTGCAAAGTGCAAACGCACACGTGAGGTAAACCGAACCTTGACGTGTTCCTCTATGGGTAGATATGGAGAGACATTACTGAATAATATGCTGGATTTCATCATTTTGAACTAAAAAAAATCTTTACTTTGTGAGCCCAACCGCGGATAAAGACAGAAAGCCTTTACAGAGTATGAAAAGTGCAACGGACAGCCAGATGAAAGTCCATCACAGGCTTTCCCACAACGTATCCCTCTGTGAGATCCGGCAACAAAATAACATTCACTGGATGTGAGAGTGTGGGAGTATTTGAACTTCCTCATCACATTTTTTTTTCCTAATGGGGGGGGTGATGGCATTAACCACACATTAAATATGTACATGCACAGTTATAATCATGCTACAATGAGTTTTCTGAAGCTACAAGTTAAGAGCCAAGATGTTTTACCAAAAGCTATTTTATCATCTGTATCATTTTAGTGGTTATCAGTACATTTTAAGTTAAAAAGCAGGTTTTGGTACTTCAAATAGGTTGGTAAATTAACACTTATTATTAACACATAAATTATAAAGTAAAACCTGAAACATTGCCACCTTATATATTACAGTGAATTTCTGGCAAGTACAGCTGCCAGGGCATCTTTAACCAAAAATTGTAAAAACATTTTACTTCACAGTGTAGATTTGTTAGTTTGACTGCACAAATACCAGACTGATTTCAACCAGACCTAACGTCATCTAGTTCAAATTAAGCGGCTGTGTCAAACGAATAGATGCAACATGTGCGAATGGAATTAGAATAAATCTTGATCTCTGGTGACTCTTATTTAAAATTCCCCTGCATAATCTAAACTCATTCCAGTATGAAAATATTATGATCTCACAACACTTCACAATAAATATGAGGCTGCTTTGTGTTTCTTGGCTGAAGCATGAAACGGTGCAGATGTACCAGATCACTAAAACGTCAAGTTCAATGCATTATGGTTAAAAGACATCTAAAGATCTCCTGCCACGACGACATAAACACACAGCCGAAGAATGCACCACGAGGCAACAGATGCTGACCTCCTAATCTACATGCTCATTAAAAACCCTTGTACCTCACACCTTCCTCCCTGAACACCATTTAACCAAGCTACAGCGGGTGTAGTTAAGCTACAGTTTTCATCCTGCTGGATATATGAAGCTGAGCTAGAATTGCATTATTTAGGTTTGTTAATCCGACAAAATGAAAACGGGTGCAAGTTCAGTCAGAATAAAGCATTCACATCACATTTTACAAACAATTATTATTGCTTTAATCCAACTGAAATAGGACAATTAAAGTACACGTGAACACACGTTTTGACAACTAATTCAGTTAAGCACACAGAGTTTATGTATCAGAGTATTACTGTTACTTTTTGCTTACTGACATCTACTGGTCCGGATGTATGAAGATTTACTAATAGCTGCTGATTTATATTTAAATACAATGTTTTTCTTTTGTTGCTTAATTTGATGATTCGCAAAGTACTAGCTCTATATAAAGTAAACATATTATAGAGTGTTTTCACAGTGTGTCAACAATCAGCCATACTGGCGGCAATGAATGTAAACAATGCTACTGAACTGAACGAAACTTGCATATTTTGCTAATTATTGCTGCTGAAAATGATCAATTATTGTCATGTTTTGGGGTGTACTAATCGGTCAGACCAGTAAAAATATTTTGAGTATTACAGACAGCTAAAATTATAACAAATCAAAGAGAAGAGTGCAAAAAAACTGTCTGAGGAACAAAAGGCGTTTGTGGCTGACCAGACTCAATCAGATCCTAACAACATTTGTGTTTGTTCTACTCATTTACAGTCAGGCAGGGTGAAATATTAGGCCAATATCTTAATTAAAACCGCTCGTACGTATCTTTATCATCTATTAAATTTAGTTTGTCAAAATACTGTCCCCTTTCTTGCTTACTAAGTCCTTCTCTATATGATTTAGTAGCTTTCACACATTTTTTCTGTGGTTTAGAAAGCATAAATCAGCAGAACAATGTATTCAGCAGTACATCCGAGTAACTGTACAAATCGTGGCGTAAGTGCAAACCCTCTATTAGTAATAGTAGTACTCATAATGCATGGCTGGTCCAGGTGAAGTCAACATGGCGGCACCTATTGAATAAAGGGGTGTCCCGCTTCATGTAAAATACATCATCTTTACCTAAAAAAACCCCTGATATGTCTAGTCTTCATATTGTATCAGTGAAAATCATTAAATCTAATAAGCACCATTATTTTGGTGTGTGTACAGCATTTTAATTTAGCAAAAAAGTGCACTTTAAGTGCAGCTGATCATGACAGCAAGTTTATCATGGTGAGGCATCTACTAGCCAGTTTCATGTTTAACCTGAAACACTGAATCCCAAATATACTGTAATCCGATATATACCAATGTAAACATTTGAAAATATAATAATTCAAATATGACTGTCCAAACAATCACTGTATGAGCTAAATAAAGCAACTATAAATGACACATCCACTAAAACTAATGACACATCTGATAATAATAGCTAATTCTGACAGAGCTGTTGTTGTTATTATTATATTTATATACATCTATATATACAAACATGTGAGCATTTAAGTGAAGCCCGCAATTATACTGCAAAATACACAATAACGTTTGGATTTAACCGGTGTTGCCAACTTTTGTGCCCATTGGGTTCATTTCATCAGCAGCCAGCTACCACAGAAGTTAAAGTGCACTACTGCTAACTCCGGCGTTCACATAAATGACAGGTTAAACCTAGCACGCAACAACAGAAAGTAAAAAACCCATAGCTGTTTTTAAATAAAGAGTGTTGTTATTTTCTTACCTGCGTTTAAAGCGTTGAAATTGTCTTTGGGAGAAAACCGCGACGCTTCGCCTCCCACAGACTCGCAGTGATTTGAATCCCGATTAATCCGCACGAGAGAGGAGACTTTCAGTCTATAAACTTCACCGGGAGCGCTACTGCCCGCCCGTGTACACACGTGTGTTCGTCCCTCGCTGTCTGTCTCCCCTCAAAGAATGATTTCCTAAAAACTAATGAGTGAAATGTGCGTCTGTGTATTTTTAGACGCGCAAACTCCGGGAAGCCCGTCTCTTGTCTATCATTCGCGGCTGTGTGTGTATTTGGTGAGGAATAACGGGAGGTGAGCGTCAGTTCACAGTGGAGTTATTGTCCGCTAGTGCGACCCGGCGGCCGCTGATGGAAAAGGGCTGGGCTTCAGACATCGCCTAGTCCGCACACAAGAGACAAAAACAGCCATGTTTATTCATCTGAACGTTTTCAAATAATTCGTATCTGCGGTTTGTTTGTTTGGTAAAAAAAAACAACAAAAAAACGTTTGTTTGTGGATAGCATAAAATCTAAACAAAAACGTTTATGTTTGTTTTAAAAAGGAAAATGTAGGGTATTTATTTGTTGATAAAAGACAATGATTTTGTAACTTTTGTTTGTTAAAACAGTCTGTTTGTTTGCTTGTTTGTTTGTCTTCATTCAATGAATCTTTGTTCTGTGAACAAACAAACAAAAAACCTAAAACACAGATGACCATGATTTTCTTTTGAAAGATATTACAATAAATAAATAAATAACGACATGCATGTAATAAAACAGAAATAAATGCATGTAAGAAATATGATAAATCATAATAGGACTGAATAAATATGGAATTTTAATACAGAATAAATTAATTCAGGACTGTATTAAATATCTATCTATCTATCTGTCTATGTATCGTTCTGTTGTTGTTGTTTCATCTATCTATCTATCTATCTATCTATCTATCTATCTATCTATCTATCTATCTATCTATCTATCTATCTGTCTGTCTATCTAGCTATGTATTGTTCTGTTGTTATGTTGTTTTATCTATCTATCTATCTATCTATCTATCTATCTATCTATCTGACTGTCTATCTATGTATCGTTTTGTTGTTTCATCTATCTATCTATCTATCTATCTATCTATCTATCGTTCTGTTGTTGTTGTTTCATCTATCTATCTATCTGTCTATCTAGCTATGTATTGTTCTGTTGTTATGTTGTTTTATCTATCTATCTATCTGTCTATCTATCTATCTATCTATCTATCTATTTATCTATCTATCTATCTATCTACCTATCTATCTATCTGACTGTCTATCTATGTATCGTTCTGTTGTTGTTTCATCTATCTATCTATCTATCTATCTATCTATCTATCTATCTATCTATCTATCTACCTATCTACCTATCTATCTATCTATCTGACTGTCTATCTATGTATCATTCTGTTGTTGTTTCATCTATCTATCTATCTATCTATCTGACTGTCTATCTATGTATCATTCTGTTGTTGTTTCATCTATCTATCTATCTATCTATCTATCTATCTATCTATCTATCTATCTATCTATCTATCTATCTATCTATCTGACTGTCTATCTATCTATCTATCTGTTCTATCTATCTATCTATCTATCTATCTATCTATCTATCTATCTATCTATCTATCTATCTATCTACCTATCTATCTATCTATCTGACTGTCTATCTATGTATCATTCTGTTGTTGTTTCATCTATCTATCTATCTATCTATCTATCTATCTATCTATCTATCTATCTATCTATCTATCTATCTACCTATCTATCCATCTATCTATCTGACTGTCTATCTATGTATCATTCTGTTGTTGTTTTCATCTATCTATCTATCTATCTATCTATCTATCTATCTATCTATCTATCTATCTATCGTTCTATCGTTCTATCGTTATTGTTGTTTTATCTATCTATCTATCTATCTATCTGACTGTCTATCTATGTATCGTTCTGTTGTTGTTTCATCTATCTATCTATCTATCTATCTATCTATCTATCTATCTATCTATCTATCTATCTATCTATCTATCTATCTATCTATCTATCTATCTATCTATCTATCTATCTATCGTTCCCTCATTTTATCTATCTATCTTTGTTTATTCTACATGCCCATTTAGATCTTAAAAGCACACAACGTAAAATGGAAGCCTTCGCTTTCAGCTTTATATAGGGGGTGACAGGGTCAAAGGTCATGTTTGGGCTAACTATCAGTCCAAACAAGGCATGAAACTGAAATGCAAATGCAAAATAGTGCTGGAAACAAAAATCAGTTGATTTATTTGGGAAATTTTGTAATGTTTGTAACAAACCGTTGTTTTACACATTCTACCTTTGGCAGGATTTCTGTATGTGCGACAGACAGAGAGAGCGTGTATGCTCACGGTCACACAGATGGTGGGTGTGTTGAGTAGGTGTTTGTTTGAGTGGGTGTGTCTGTGCGGTGGGAGTTCACAGTGTGCCAAAGAAAGAACACACAAACACATTCATGAAAACACACCCAATCGCGCCACACCTCTCATCCAGCATCACCGTCGTGTGACCAATCCCTCTTCACCTCACAGTGGGCATCATAAAAATACAACCAATCTCTTGTCACCCCTGCATATGCCCCATGGGCAGTCTCCTCCACACCTTCAAAGCAAACCGACATCAAGGCCTTACTCTTTTCCACAAACACATCATGTTTATTTGACCACATCAGAACGTTTTATTGCTTTGAAAATCACTGTGTAATGGAGCGTATTCTGAATATATGTTTTGCAGTTATAGACACTTTCTGCATTATCAAAGGTGATAAAGAGACCTAAAGCCACACACATCAATATACTCTTTACAAACCTCCTTAAGAGGGCATTTACTTATAGCGTAATCAGGCTGAGCTGAAGTAAAGGCTCACACACACTCTGTCCAAAAACTTGTAATGCTGCCTACAACCAGATGAGGCCGCTGTTGCCAATATATTCAACTTACTATAGACCTACGATTTTTAAACAGTAGGCTGTTCACAATGTCTTTGTCTACATGTTTTTTTATTTTTAATGTATTTTTTTTCTTTCTCTCTCTTCTGAATTTTAATTGCTATGTATTGTTTGGCAATCCTTGAACCCCTGGCTCTTTACCTTGGCGTGTGTTTTTTCACTTTTGTATTCCCTTAAGCAAGTGTTTAATAATTAAAAATGTCTTTGTCTACTTAGACTACATAAAGAAGACTAGGACTAGTTATCGCTTTTTTAAACGTGAAATTAAATAGAAAATTAGTTTCAGATTTTGATTTTCCATTGTAATAATTTATGGTTCACAATACCAGTCAAAAGTTTGTGAACAGTAAGCTTTTTAAATGTTTTTTAAAGAAGTCTCTTCTGCTCACCAAACCTGTATTTATTTGATTCAAAGTACAGCAAAAACAGTACAATTCTGAAATATTTTTACTATTTAAAATAACGGTTTTCTATTTGAATATATTTTAAAATGTAATTTATTCCTGTGATCAAAGCTGAATTTTTAGCATCATTACTTCAGCCTTCAGTGTCACATGATCCTTCAGAAATCATTCTAATATGCTGATCAAGAAACATTATTATTATTATTATTATTATTATTATCATTAAACAGAGTGCATTTTTTCAGGATTCTTTGATGAATAGAAAAATCCAAAGATCAGCATTTATCTGAAATAAAAGCTTTTGTAACATACACTATACCATTCAAAAACTTGGAGTCAGTATATATATATATATTTTTTGTTGGGAAAGAAATTATAGAAAATAATACTTTTATTTATCAGGAATGCTTTAAATTGATCAAAAGTGATAATAAAAACATGTATAATGTTACAAAAGATTTCTATTCAGATAAATGCTGTTCTTCTGAACTTTCTGTTCATCAAAGAAACCTGAAAAAAATGTTTTTAACATAATAATAATAATAATATTTATTTATTTATTTATTAATTTTTTGAGCAGCAAATAAGAATATCAGAATGATTTCTGAAGGATCACGTGACTGGAGTAATGATGCTAAAAATTCAGCTTTGAAATCACAGGAATAAATTACATTTTATAATATATTCAGATTACTGTTACTGTTTTTGCTGTACTTTGGATCAAATAAATGCAGGCTTGATGAGCAAAAGAGACTTCTTTAAAAAAACACAAAAAATCTTTTGACTGGTAGAGTATGTAAATTATGATAATAGAAATCTACAGTGTATTGTAAATACCTGTATGAAACACAGAACAGTCAATAAAGAAGTAAAAACTGGAAAAGGTAACACAAAAATATCAAACC